>NC_018213.1:300000-600000 GCF_000219625.1 Zymoseptoria tritici IPO323 | reverse complement strand
GTACCTTCCGCTACTTAGTAGAATAGCGAGTTATTCGTTTTACTATTACTCGTACGGGTACTATTATTCGGGTACGTCTAGTACGTAGTATAATGTTGCTAAAAGTTAATAGAGCTCTCTTTGTACTAATAGGTAAAGATCGCTTAGATCGAATACTCGGTATATCCGAGCTATCGTTAGAGTCGCTAGGTTTAGCGTCTAGTTATAGTATAATTATACTACTCGTCTCTTCTTATTTATTGTCGTCTTCGGAAGATAATTCTTCGCTTTATACGTTAGGGTCGGTTTATTTAGTTTGTTTAGTATCTTCGGAGGTAGTAGTGTTACTTATAGTAGTCGTAGATATATCGGTAGTTAAAGTAGATATAGCCTCGGTACGGCGCTTAGATTTTAGATTTTTTAGTAGGTATATAGAATTCTTATCGCCTTACACCCCTTCGCTCGTAGTAGTAGTAGTTAGTTGCTCGTTTAGTATTAATGCTAGATTTAAGCTATAAACGACTAGTTCGATCTTCGACTTTTTAACTATCTTAGACTTAATTGTCTATAGGCTACCTTCGATCTATTTATTATAACGGTAGAGTACTACTTGTTCGGCGTTCTTATACTTCTGTTCTTCGTATTCTTCTTACGTTTAGCTAGGTTTTAGACCTTTTATAGCGGGCATAGAGGTAATGTTCGAGGATTTAGTAGCGTAGTACCTTTATATAGTAGTAATAGTAATAAAAATAATAGCGTAGTGCCGTTAAGAATAATAATGTAAGGACGTAGATGTACATACGTTTTGTAATAGTATAAGAGAGAGTAGCGTTATGCTTATAAATTAAATTAAATAGCTGTCTAAGGTAACCCCTAAGGGATTTCTTTACCGCTTAGGGTTTAGATTATATAATCGTTTAATTAAAGAACTATGCTTTAATTAAAGGCTTATTAGTCTAGCCCTTTAGGCAAGTAATTCTAGCTACTTATAGGCGTAGTAATTTAGAATTATAAGGATAAATTAATCCTTTAATATATATAGTATTGCTGTTTAGTCGTTAACTATTATGTATGTATTAAAGTCGTTACTTTAATTCCTATAACTTCGTTTAGCTAAGTATTATAACTAATGCGGTAGTTTAAGGAGAGGAATAGTAATATTATATTACGTATAAACGCTTACCCGGGCTTATAACTTGTTAAAAGTTATAAGCTATTGATTTTTAATCTACATAGGGCATAAGCCTTAACTAAATATAGATATAGTACCGATGTCGGACCTATAAACACGTGTTTATAATTTAATAAAGTAGCGGTGTACGACACGCGCGACATATAAGGCAAGAGCGTAAGCGTAGAGTGTATCGTGGCCTTATGTAGCGTAATAAGAGTTATGTTATAGGATTCTTAACGTATTAAGTAGTATAGTAATAGTTGCGGGAGGAGAGCGCCGTAGAGAGATAGATGTCGGTGTCGATGTTACGAAGAGGGAAGACTTCCAATAGGAAATCGACATGCCGGCTACTAACGCCGTCGGCTTAGAAGTTACTTATAAGGTATATACGGTGCACGCTATACACGGTCGCACCGGAGAATCGGCCGGCGACGAGGAACACCTGTACGTGGTGCCGGCTACGAACCTACGACGACATCGTCGTCGTAGAGCCAAGTTTCCTCCGGAGGATTGGAGAGGCCGTCGATCCCTCTTCCCTTACAAAAACAACACGACCTAGAGGTACACCTCCCCTCGAAACACAAGCTACAATAGAACAATAGCACGATTCGAACGAATAGCTCTCTACGCTACGAACAAGAAGAAGAAAGAAGCAGTCCACTCTGCCCTATACGCGCACCTCCTCGAAATCCGAACCGAAATCGCACCTCGTGCACTTCAAAGAGCTAGAACAGTCGGTGGAATCTACAACTCTGCGATCAACCTGCGTAGCTGTATGCGTTTGGAAGCGGCATGCAGTTCCACAAAGGCGTATTAAGGATAAGAGGGGGCAGCGAGTTGGACAGCTGCTTTTGTAGTGCTTTTGCACGGCATTTTGTACTGCTTTTGCACGGCATTTTGCACTGCTTTTGCACTACATTTCGAATTTGTAGCGTGCGTGCGAAGCGGAAGGATCCGCTGAAAATTCTGCAAAAAGCTTAGCGCGAAAATTCTGCAGCCTTAGGCCGCAGCAACACTCGTTTGATTTCCTTTGTCTCGCATTTGTTTAAAGTCCTTTAGCATTGCCTTAGGCACGGGGTTTCCCCTAAGGTTAAAGAATACCGAAGAATTTGATTGTAAATAGATCTACTGCCTTGCCCTTAGGGCAAGGCCGTCCTACATAGTCTTGGACTCCGAAAGGACGTAAATGGAACAAACAAACAAACAAACAAACAAACAAACAAACAGCACCGGAGAATCCTTCTACAACTACTACTACTTCTATAGCTAATATTGTTACAACTAGTAGTTACAACGAGGTGTTTAATAGCTTAAATTCATCGCATTAATTATATCTATTAGCCCTAAGCAGCTTAAAGTCGTTGCCTTAATGTTATACGTGTTAGTAGCGAAGAGGATTTAGCTGCTTGTGCACCGGCCCTCTTACCCCCCCTTAACATAGAGGGCAGTTTTAACACTACTACTAGCTCCTTCTTCTTTATACGACGTTTAGCTAGCCGTGCCTTACGTATAGAGGCTTAAAGGTCTGTTTTTAGCTGTAAATTAACCTCCTTGCTCTCCTTCTTAGTAGCCTTCTAAGCCCTCTTTTGTGCTGCTTTAACCTGTCTATCTATAGCGGCTTAAGAGCGTTGTTTAGCCCTTAATTAGATAGCTACCTTCTTGTTTATTACTTGCTCTTGCTTCTGCTTCTTCTTAATAACCTTTAGCTGCTCCTTCTCGGCGAGAGTAGTAATACTAGCCTTTAGTTTAGCCAGTAAATAGAAGATAGTAGCTGTATTAGAGGGGATCGCGAACACTAGCTTACTACGGCTTTATTTCTTCTTCTCGTTCTTAAGGGATTTACGCATGCTATTAAGCTAGCTCTACAGAAGAGCGTTCTAAGTTTGTAGATAAAGGACGGTGTTACTTATCTTCTAAACGTTATAACGGTTAGTCTCGTTAACAGCGTCTATTATATAGTCCTTTATAAGCGTACGAATCTTCCGCTAGTTATAGCTAGACAACATAGAGGTCGTAGTGTTTAGCCGACTGTTCTGTGCGCTAGTTATAGTACTTATACTCGTGCTAGTATTATTGCTCTTAACCTTGCCCTTGCCCTTCTTCTTCTACTGCTTCTTCTCTTCCTTCTCTTTAAGTACTATAAGTACAGCTAATGCATCTAGTAGATATAAGCTAGTCTTAGCAAACGCCTTAAATATATTAGAAGGCTTAAACGCCTTCTAATAAGCTAGCTAAAATAGCCTCTAGAAGTTACGTTTGCTTAAGGTAGACCGTCCTTCTAAATAGAAGATCTCTTATAAGAGGTTAGTACTATAGTATTTAGCTAACGGACTAAAGAGGCTAACATTAAGAGGCTAGAGCCGGTATATCGAATAAGGTACATAGATAGCTACGAGGATGCGGTATTATACGTAGAACTCTAAGAACGCTATGTTTACGTAAGAGCTATAGCTATCGATAACAAGGAGCCGGTATCCCCTTCTATACTTCTTACGCGTAAAGGGCTCGAATATCTTCTTTATCTAGTGTAATCCGAGGTTGTTATTAGTCTAGCCGTTCGGTAAGGACGCGAAGAACGCTTCGTAAATGTCCTTAAAATCCTGTAGCTATAAGGACTAAATGTTTCCTGTCTTAGCCTTATAAATAAGGTACGGTAGTAGTAAGGTGCTATTAGCACAGATACAAGCTAACAACGTAAGCTATTTACGGTTACTATCTTATATAAAGCCCTTTAACTAACTGCTAGTATAGTAAGCCTTTATAAAGATTCTTCGGCTCTTTTAAAGCATACTAACTATAAAGCCCTTCTCGTCTATGTTATACGTATTCTACGGCTTAATGTTATACTTCGTTCCCTTCTCTTTTAGTAGGTTGTAGTAGGCCTTATATTAATATATCGAGTCGGCCTACTTACGGTTCTTATCTAGTAGATTAAGGTATCGAGAATCGATGTCTATATGCCTACGTACGAACCGTAAGACCTATAAAGGATGTAGTAGATAGCCTATAATGTCCTTAGCAAAGGTAAGAACTATTACCGGTATTAGTAGAATGCCTCTGCGTATAAGGGTGTCGGTGTATGCGACGAGAGTTCGCTCTTGTTAATGTAACAATATTAAGGTATTTTTATTACGTTTAGCTCGAGAATTAGTTACTCTACGCTATCGCTTTAATAAAGTCGTACGGTTAACGCTATACTTCGTCGCAATTTTCTAAATACAGGTCTCCTTTCCTTCTTTTAGCTTAGCAAGCGCTTTATTAATCGGAGCTATAGTTGTAGTACATTAATTCGTCGAAGTTTGGTAGTATTCGTAGTGTAAAGCCAAGCCGGAATTGCGACCGTGCATACCGTGCACCGTGCATACCTTGCAAGTGACTTCTACCTAAGGTGCTACGTGCGGCGGACAGGCGCACCGATGATGCCTCTCCTCCTCACAGCAGTGGCTCAAGATGGCACCTTGATGCATTTCAGTATTCACTACCTACTCTCATGGCAAGTCCTGGCTGCCGACCTATCCCCATCATCACCATCATCAATCACATCAGAACTGCCCTTTGCCCGCCCAGTCTCCCCACCTCAACCCATCTTCTCCGACGCCGCCATCAGACTTCCCACAAACGTCACAATCAACCTCGTGCGCAAGCTCGTAATGTCCTCCGGCACCAGAAAAATCGTCGCGCCCATCTTTCTCGCAATACTGATGGCCAGCTTGGCATTGGCATACCTCTCCTCATCACTCCCGCCCGTCGCGACCAGGTCATAGTCGACGTAGCTCGATTTCATCCCATTCAGCACGTCCAACAAGAACACGCCCGACGCAATCTGCGGGTCCTTGAAGCCGCGGACTGCCGATGAACGACCGCCCTTCTTCACCGTGTTGTTCGCCCATTGCACCATGTCCGCATCGGTAATCTCGCGCTTGCCCAGACGAGCAGCCAGGTCAGACAGCGTGTTTGTAATGTGGCGCCGCATCAACTGCCACACCAAACCCAGCACCAGTGTACGCTGCCCGTCCGTGATGTCGGCACCCTGAATACCCACCAAGGAAAAGCGGTTTTGCTTTCCGAGCTCGACCGCATAATTGGTATTCTCCATTGCCTTGAAGCGGGACATGCCCGACTTGATGGTCAAGTAGCCCTCATCCTCATCTTGACTGACCACCTGCACCGCCGTGGCTGGCGGCTTGTTGACGTGTCGCCAGTTGACACTCCCAGGGATCACCTTGTCGTACGCCTGTAGCAGAATCACACCATCTTTGAGATCATCAAAGAAGGATGAAACACTCGGTTTCACATCCATGCTGTTCAGCCACAGGGTGAATACTCGAGCCTCCCGCTCTCCCTCTGCGTCAAAGTCCTCAATCTCAGCCTTCTCTTCCTCCGTGATGGGGTCCAGGCCTGGGTGGTTGTTGAACAGATTGGCGACAAATGCGAGGTTGAGCTTGGGGTTGCCAGCGACGAGGGATTGCGGGGTGAGGAACTTGCGGCATGGCGGATCGAGTCGGTCGGAGTTGGAGAGGACTTGCTCAGCTCGTTGGTGGAGGTCGGAGGTTTGGAGGGGCGATCGCGAGCAGATGTTTGGTGCAAGTTGGTTGAGGAGGACGGTGTAGTTCTCGCCGTCTTTGACATCGTTGGAGAAGTTCTGCACTCTGTGAATACTTGTCAGCACGTAATTAATCCGCCTGTCGGTTTATACACACCTTCTTTGCCATCCAGCGTTCTTCAAGTGATAGTTGAACCATCTCAGCAAGATTTGCTCTGGCGGAAGACGGAGGAACTGCTCCAATGTCTCGCCATCTTCCAGCAATCGATACAATTCCGGATGTAGCTTAATGTCAATCTTGCCCAGCAGACCTCGGCGAATGACCTGCCAGATCAGACCAAGTATGAGATGTTCTCTCACTTCGATGATGTCTCCCGCGCCAATGTTCACCACTGAGCAGCCAATACCCTTGGCTGATTCAATCACGATGTTGTTGTTCTCCGTCATGTGGAAGGCATTCAGCTTCTTGATCTTCTTGCCCTCGCGATTCAGCACACGTTCGTCAATCGTGTCAGGCACGCTGTCGTTGATGAGCTTGGCCAGCACCAGACCGTCCCGGCAAGAGTCGAACATTTCAAAGGTGTCGAGCGGGAACGGAAGAAGATGTCCGACATCCGCATCGCCCGCAAGAACGGCATTGATGTGGGAGGTGAAGGCAGTGCGCTCGTCCTCGTTGATGGTATGTTGGGAGCTGGCGGTCGATCCTCCCACCGTGATGCGTCCAGCCTTTGCAGTCGTACCACCTCCGACACTGCCTTTGCTCGCATGTGAGGGCGCAGAAGGTGCGGAAGATTGTTGGGCGTCGGGCTTCTTTGCATTGCTGAAACCGCGCGATCTCTGCTGCGCCGGACTACTCTCTCGTAGCCGCGCGATCAAGTCCACATAGTCGTCCAGCTCCACGCGCCGCGAACTGTCCAGCTCCACCTCTTTCAGCGCCTGGCGGACCACATCGTAGGGTTGACGTTCGCTGCCTTGAGCAGATTTGATCGCGGTCGCTTCGTCGACGTAGCCCTTGTCGTCAACGTCGAGGCGGCGGAATGCATCGTTGAGGCCGTAGATCTCTTGCTGTTGGAATTGCGGGTACTTCTTCTGCAGCTTGAGCACGTTCATGTTGGCGGCGGAGAGGGGTTAATGGGTTATGGTCGAGTGTTTTGTTTTGGGGAGGTTTTGGTTTGAGAACAAACGACGACTGCCTGCCCTCTTACGTAGGCGTGCACCGCCACGTTTGCGGGGCGATGAAAGTGGCGGTGCGAGCAACGAAACTTCGAAACATCGAAACATCTCCTTCCGGGTTGCCTCCGCCGTGTTGTGTTATGCGGAACTTCATCGCTGCCTGACGACGTTGGAGCTGACCTCACTCATCTCGGACGCTGCTTCAACTGAAAGACCAGTGTGACCAGCGGAAGACAACGATGCCGATGCTCAATGTCCCTTTCATACTTCCACGTCAACCAATGTGTCACCACCACAGGCTGACTGGTACGGCATGGAGGCGGGCACGATCTCCCTCAAGGCTCGGAGAACATTTGGGTGCTGGTGGTTGGGAGAGATACTGAGTGTGGATGGTCTGTCGGCTACCAATCTGGTCATTACTCAACTCGTTCGGCCTACGATGCGTGCAAGGGTGTCAAAATGCGGCTTGCATTTCCCTTGTCTGGGTTTGATCGAGCTGGACGATACTGTGTTGAATGCTCAATGGAGGTCAAACAATAGACGTTCCTGCTTGCAGAGAGTAGCATCGGAGCTATAGTCCAAAGCCCGAAAGTGCTACCATGGAATCTCACAAGCTGTTCGTGGGCCATAACTCAATGTCGCAGATGGAGAATGTTGCATCTTTCCGATCAGTACTCCAATCGTCTGCCTGACTACAAACCCAACCACTTCCTATTCCCACGCCAGCTAGCGATACAACGTGGTGTTGCCTGTGAAATTGCCGGACTGCGTGGTGAACGTTCCTCGATCGGACAAGGACTCAATCCTTCCCAGTAGCAGCTCAATGGACCGATAGCCAGCGCCGGCCGTGTAACCCGGCAATTCGTGTCCCGCAAGTTGCACTTGATAGAAGGTCAAACCACGCTCAGTACCCCAGTAGCCTTGAAGGCCGGAACCAGTGAGTGCGCCGCCATTATACTCAGGATGATCTGGGACGTAGAACTCTTTCCCGGGGTACCTGATGGATCATGTTAGCTGGGATAGGCTGCTTCTCTTGGATGGACACTTACTCCTGAAGACCTTGCATTCCGTTCCAGGTCATGTTTTGGATGGCGAGCAGGGTCCCGTTGGTGCTGATCAGCATATCAAGATTGCCTATGCTTCGTTAGATACATGGAGAGTACATGTAATCCATTCAACAAATACTCACCAGACCCGATGATAACATTATTCGTGCATTCGATCACATGCTCCAGGACGCCATTCTGAGCCGGACCAAGACTGGTATCGGACCGCGAACTGTTGCCGTCCCCGAGACCGAAGACGTTCCCTGATGTGCACTGCTCCCAGTTTGTACCTACGGGGGCGTTGATTGCCTTCTGCACGTCCGTTCGGTTGAAGTACACCTCAGCGCCGGGTGGCGAGTAGTCTCCCGGGTTGACGATGCCCAACTGGCTGTAAGGATGAGGGCAGGTCTCGCTGATGTGGTACAAGTTGAAGCACGGATTGACCAGTAGGATGGCGTTCAGTGCGTTGTCGAACTGGGCGCAAGTGCCGTTCTCGGTCGCATAGGGATCGGGGAGGACCGGGTACTTCTCCGCTGGAGGAGGAAACTTGAAATATTTCTCCATAAACGAAGTGTAGCCACATTCATCGCTGCGGTTCTTGAGGGCGTCGATGAAGGTGTCGTTCAAGTATAGTAGCTTGTTCCAGTACTCGACGTAGTCGTACATTACAGTATGCTGCGAGAGGATGATGTCAGCTGCGTTCTGAGGTACACTTTTGGGATGAATTATCGTCTGAAGCTCCTGCATGCTCGTCGACCAGCAGAGTGGACCATCGCACGGCGGAGAGACCTGATAGCAGCGAGCCCTGCAAAGCAATTTTCCGCATTGCACATCGATTGCACGTACCTGTTGCATGGTACCATCTGCAATGATTGGATCGTTGATAGCGATGCCGCCAAGAGGCATTTCCGTGCTATTCTCCTTCAATATTGCGTCGGCAATGTATGGAACGTAGTAACCACCGTAGCTCTCTCCGGTGAGATAGATGTCTCGGCCCTGGAGATCGAATGTCTTCGAGAACTGCTTGTAGAACCCGACGAACTCCTGACCAAGCTCAACCTCGTTCGTGATGTTGGGTGTGCCTTGTGTGAAGCCAACACCGATGGGTTGCTCGATCCAAACCATATTGGTGAGGTTCACCTATAACCGAAGACAAGTCAGCGTGGGCTTGAGATATGTTGACCGAGTTGTATGGGATGTGGCGGCACTCGACGTACCCAGGTGTATGGGTTCTGGACAGGGGCAAGAGTTCCAGCCTCCCAGGTGAATGGTCCATTCTCGGTCAAGAGACCCGAGAGAGAGCTGCAGCCTGGACCTCCGTTGAACCAGAATGTAATCTCGTCCGTCGCATTGGGATTTGTCGTGGGAAAGAACCAGAAATACAGCTGGTAACAGCGAGGTCAGTCGATGCATGTTCAAGGCCGCTTTCTGGAGAGACAAACCTTTCTCGTCTCGTCTGGTGATTCCGAGATTGGCATCAGGCCAGCGTAGCTCGTGCCAATGTCAAATGGGACATCAGGAATACCCGTTCCATTGACAGAGAAGGACTTGGTCTTGTCCGTGAGAAATGGTACATCACGCTTCGCTAGCTTGGGAGCATTGACAGGCGGTGCTGCTCTCACGCGTGGCTTCTGTTCATATCTAAAACCGCTGGAGCGTTAGCATGACTTTCTGCAATTGTCATATCAACAGCAGGTGTATGCGGATCTCGATGACATACTTCTTGGCCCGCTTGAAGATGTCGCTCGGATGGCCCGCGGAAGCCAACGCTCCTAGCGAAAGGCACACAGCAATGCTCTGAATAAAATGCATGGTGAAGAGAGGTGCGTTGCGGAGACGATCTAGCCGGCATGACTGGGATATATAGGAGCACCTCGAGGCTCGCGGTGTTCCAGCGTGCCATGCTCATCCTGCTATGACGGTGTTTTATCGAAGGAAGAGCACGTCGATACGAATTGACGTGCTCTTGGACTTCGACCTGCCCGATGTGGATTGGGGTGATGCCGGGCATATAGGCTAAGAAAGCTTAGTCGCCGTGAGTCGTGGTGCTTGTGATCATCAAGAGGTTCCAAGCAAGTCGGTCCACTCGTGTGCCGGCCTGTAGATTGATCAGCACTCTGGAACTGTGATGAATGGCTGGCCGGGAACAATGCACCGGTGGGATGCACCTCATCTCCTCATCACCCAACAAGCAACCATATTATTGCAGCGTCCACGATAGCATTGATGATCGAGAGCTGTGATATTCGGACAGCGCCGCTTTCGGTGACTGGCCCGAGACTGGACTCCACTCGTGTCGACGGAGCAGTCCCATCATGCCTTGCAGTACATGGTAGTCGGCACAAGCGCCCGAGGAGATCTTCCTCTATCTGCAAAGGTATGCATTCCACACACAAGAGGAAGGAAGACGATTGCAGAAGGAGTGCAGCCGAAAGCGCAATGGGATATAGCCCGCGTGACTGTTTTGTCGCTGTCCCCGTCGGTCCACCTCATCCATCAATGTGTAGAATTTGCCGGCGATGAAGTCACTGAAGTGAGCTTGGCTTGTAGGAAGAACAAGTGGGGTTCGTATAGGTACGACAGCAGAGCGATGTGCTGTTTAGCCGTGCGAACATGTATGAGATCTCCGAGGCGAACAGTATCTATCAGCAAAACATGCAAGATACGGTCGCACCATAGACACCGCAGCAGGTCATGCTAGATAAGGTGGCCGTACGGTTTCCTCTTAGAAGTCGCTAACGAGCCCCTGCCAATTTACCTCCGACATTCTCCCGTCCCAGAGTGCACACCGTGTCTTTATTATGCTACGATGCTCTGCTCAATCCTTCCAGGTGATGGTCCTACTTATTGTCAGTGCTTGTCTCCAGCTTCACCGCTTATCGGCACCGGAACGACTTACTTCAAGCGCACCCACTCTTTGAGTCCCTCCTCGCCATTGAATCTGCCGAATCCACTCTTTTTCGCACCTCCATGCGGCAGACTCGGCTCGTCATGCACCGACATGGAATTGATGTGAACAGCGCCGGTCTCGATCTGCTTGGCAATGCGCAGACCACGTTGGAGGTTCTCCGTGAACACAGCCGATGCAAGACCATAGTCGGTATCGTTGGCGATCTTGATGGCTTCCTCGTCAGAGTCGACGATCATGAGTGATACTGTCGGTCCAAAGGACTCAGTATAGTACAGATCCATGCCATCTTTGACGCCTTCGACGACGATCGGACGCATGGCAGTCGTCAGCTCGCGTTGATCCGATGGGTCTCCGTATATGGCTTTGGCGCCTTTGCTGAGTGCGTCCTGTACAAGTGCGCTGTTCTTCTGGACAGGAGCTTTGTCGACCAGAACGAGGCCGTTCTTATCCGGGAAGATCGCGTCGATCGCGCCGGCGAGCACTTCTCTGAATTTGTCGGCGACTTTCGAATTGACGATGACTACGATATTGTTTCAGCTGGAGACCCAGACATGCACAGGAATTATAGAGCTTTGAGATATGCTCGGTATCTTCCAACTTGGTCGCTTACCTCTCTCCGTAGCCATACAAATTTGGCCAGAGAACAGAAACGCTCCTACAGCACATTGGACCGCAGCGTTCTGAAGATCTGCGTCCTCGCAAACAATAGCCGGCGCCTAACGGAGGCTGGTCAGCAGGGGATCTTCCATCATCGCAACGGTATCACAGACCTTTCCTCCCAATTCCATGAGCACTGGCTTGAGCGCTTTGCCCGCAAGCCCTGCAACAATGGAGCCTACGGCAGTGGAGCCAGTAAAATTGATCTTGCGGACTGCAGGGTGCGAGATCAACACAGGTGTGATCTCGGCGCCATCTTGCGGACGGTGAACAATCGAATTAAGCACGCCAGCCGGCACTCCAGCATCGTGGAAGAGCTGCAATAACGCATTGAGGCAGCCAGGTGCCTTCTCGGGTCCTTTCACAACGACCGTATTGCCCACTGTGCAGCCGTTAGCATAAACGGTAGACGCATTGTTGGGAGGACTTCAACTCACCTGCGAGTGGAGCCAGAAATGATCTCGTGAGCAGAATGCAAGGACAATTCCATGGTGCTATTGCGACAATGACACCATAAGGCTCCCGAATGACCATCGCGCTGCGTCCCGGGTCTCCCATGGCTGGAAGTTGACCATTCTGCGCCGACGCGATCAGGCCAGCCGTACTCCTGATTGCCTCAAGTGTATCTGCGAAGTCAAAAGCGAAGTATCTGCGGCGAACAATGCATGAGCACGAGTTTCGAAGATACGGAATACCATCCTCTTCATCAAAACTCACCCTTCTGTGGAAGCGACCTCAGTGCTGGCCAGCTGCCACATCTGTTCCTTCCGCTCGATCAGCAGATCTGCGGCCTTCAGGAGGATATCTCTTCGAGCACTTGGCTTGGTCTGGCTCCATGCTGGAAATGCCGCCTTTGCAGCAGCGACAGCGGCATTGGCATCGTCCACGGAAGCAGCAGCAGACTTGTACAGTGCTTTCCCTGTCGATGGAGAAATAACTTCAAAGCTCTTGGATGTTTGCACCTGCTCTCCATTCAGCCAGAGAGGGATCGTGCCATCCGGGCCGATCGTAGAAGTCATGATTGCTGTGTGATGATCTCGATTATCTCTGGATGTCACTTGTTCTCAGAACAATGTAACAAGGGCCGAGAAGACCGAGCGATACGTGCGAGCGGACTCTGCTTTGGAGAGTCTTCGCAACATGGTGTCCACCCAGCTATTCACTCACATTGCCTCCACTACTCACAGACAGCCAGTCAGAGCAACGCAAACGACGCATACCAATGCCGTACGTTGTTACCAGGATGCGGGGCGAAAGCATAGCTCCAGAATCTCGGCTCGGCAGGGTGGATCGGGTGAGGAGGCTCCGGTTCGGATAATGCGATGTCGGATCTCGATCCCTGCTTGAGAGCACTCCGTCTGCCACATCTTGTCCTTCTAACCCTAGCAATGGCATAGGCACGATGTTGTGTCCGAAAGTGAGGCCCGAAGATCGGAGCCGGAGTCTAAGGTCATTTGCTCCATGCAAAGCGTTCAAGCTTCGATGCGATGCTGTCCATGCATGTGGTCACTGTAGCCGGCGCGAACGTGCCGATGCTTACGTCTATCCATCCAATACCCGCCAGACTGGACCGCGGAAACGACGAAGACTCTCGCCGCCCTCGTCGGATGCTACAGATGCGTCATTACCTCGAAACCAACTCAGCGCTGCTGCAGACAACAATGCCGCCATCCTGGAGAGTGGCCAAGATGATCCCATGGCCATCATGGCTGGGACCACAAATACCACCAGTGTTCCAGTGCGAGCGCCAGAGAAGGCGCTGATTGCGGCATAGAAGACGTGCTCCCCGGCGGATTAGATCATGCACTTTTCGATGTGGTTATGTCACGACCGCAGCAAGCCGGCGACTTTACTACAGATATATGCCGTTCTTGTCAGACAACCTGTTCGTCGATTGGGGAAGTCTTTCTGGTCTCACATGACGACGTTTCAACCGAAACATTCAATACTCAAAGACGGTCTCCGCTATGACTCCAATCGCTAATCATGATGCCACAATAACATGACCTACAGGACTTCCAACACTTAACGACCATTCGTCGTCACACTGGTCTGGGCTGATACCGGCCACTTGCTCAAGATGTCCGCCCGCATGTCGTACGAATTCATCTCGGCGATCGTCAACTTCGATGATTCGTCGTTCACGGCATAGAGCTTATTGTCCGTGTTGTCAGAGAATCCGATCCGTTCGTGGATGTTCTCCCTCGCGCGAGCTGAGGCCGCTTGCCTGGAGGACTAGTCAGCACATTTCCACTGCACGGGGAGATATTCGCTTTGCTTACACTTTGGTTGCTCGTGGCATCCGCACTTTCTCGTACAGCTTCAACGTCTCCTCGACTGATCCAGCGTAGAAGTCCTTGGAGAACAGAAGGCCCAACGCTGCAGCATCCTCCAGCGCGGTACACGCACCTTGGCTTTGATCTGGCACTAAAAGGAGAGGTGAAGATTGTAAGCGGACTAGGGACTCATGAGGACGATCGAGCGAGCTATGACTTACTCATCGGATGTGCGGCATCGCCCATGATGCAGGCCAAACCTTTCTGCCAGTGAGAATATGGCTCATGGACCTGTACGAGGTATTCAGAACATGTCGCAGTCAGACAGAACGATTTCACTCACCCACAAACGCCATGGCCGGATCTCCTGACCAATCTTCAAGTGTCCGTAGACCTCCGGGTCGAGATCCGGATATGGTGAGAGAAGCTCTCCTACCGGTCGATCTTCGCTTGTCCACGTCTGGCGAGAATAGTCGCCCTTCTCGCGAGGGAAGAAACAGTAGTATGAGAGAAGACTGCTGTTGCGGCACGGAGACAGGACAATCTTGTTCAGTGAACCTGATACAGCGTCAGCCGTGGACGCTCAACCAGGACGGAATTTGGCACGAACCATGCCCACCCCAGTACTCAATTGCACTGTTCATTTCGCCATACGATGGCAATCCTAGAGCAACAGCCTCTTCCGAGGTGACGTTTGCATGAAGGCAGCTCGACTCCGCTGGTCGCTTTTCCACTTGGATGCCGATCAGTTTACGAATAGCACTGCCGATGCCATCCGATCCAATAATCACATCGTGCTTGACTGACGAGCCGTCGGTGAAGACGACCGTTCCGCTATTGGTGTCGATGTCCTCACACTGCAACAAAATCAGCGCCCATCATACTAATTACCGAGAGGCTTACCTTATGATTGACCACAAGCTTCACCGGTACACCATCTCCCTCTTTGGACAGCGCACAGTCCATGAGCATCTTGTGCATATCTGTTGAATTCCAGGGGCGGAGAGTCAGCAAAGAGCCATGTGTTGGAGTTTGCCCGCAGACAGAGTCCGGACAGGACCTGGGCCAAGGTGCCGATATTCTACCCTCCATTATGCTGACCTTGCCGATGAAACCTGATAGCTGCCCGTCAGCGATGCTCGAACAACGAGGCGACCGACATGAGGCCTCTCATGCACCTCGAGAGATCTCGGAATGCACTGCGAGCCTTCTGCTCGTCTTCAACTCACATATAGTATGGCTGTAGGGAACCAAGGGCCGGAAGGTCAGCGGCGATTCGTGTAGTTTCATCATCCATGCAGGCTTTCTGCCCATCAAACTTGCCTGACCCCATTTCTCCTCATAGTCGCTCAAGTCAACCACGCTCACCGGCTCTCCAGTCTTCCAATCTCGGTTGATCAATTGCTTGAGGTAGACACCATCTCCTTTTTCAATGTTGACCTGCCATTCGTGCAACCATTTCATTCCATTCGCCGCGCAAGAGATGGATGCGCCGACCTCGCCCGCGAAGTCCGCTCGCTCGTAGACGGTGACTTTATTACCTGCTCTCCGTAGAGCGATCGAAGCTGCGGTGCCGCCGACTCCTCCTCCGATGACCGCGATGTCGAGAGGTGTCCAGTTGGTCCCAGGCTCCATGATTTTGAGTTCTTGTGTCTGATGGATGTTGACAGTGCGAGAGACGGTACAGAGCAGCAATACCAAGGAAAGCGCAAAAACTTCAATACTTATCCTTACTCGTGATGCCTATCTTTGCAGCATCCACCTCTCAGTGATCTGCTGCGACTCGAGGTGCTCGGTCCGCTCACGCAGCAAGCCATCCGACATTGACGGAACGCACATCCGCCATCCGCCATCCGCCATCCGTCTCCGTCTGTACCGCATGAGAAGAAGAATCCTGCGAGACGCATGCGCTGTTGAATTCGGGGGACAGTGCTGACCCTTCGTCTGAGCTACTGTTCAAGGTCATGTCGAGGAGGCTGCTCCCTCGATCAATCTCGCGCGAAGCTCGGAAGCCGGGCTCAATAATATTGGATAGTCTATTGCTGACTGATCCCTGCGATGATCGGAACATCGGTCCTGCGGAGGGGGGCTGCTTCGCGGGGAACTCTACGTATTCGAACACTCCATCAAAGGGCGGCTCAACTCCGTGCACGCAGTGGCGCAAGAAAGCAAATTATGCTCGTACCTATAAGAACGACCAACGGCGTCCGCAATATCAAAGACGTTCTCGCTCTTCGGATCGATGGTATTGCCTATAGCTTCAGGCAGGCCCTGCCTCTCATCGGCTCGGAAGACATCGGCTACATGGGTGGTCGGGGCTTAGCAACGAATGCCTGCCAATGCTTCACTTGCTTACGGAGAACGGAGGAGGAGCATCCCACGAAGTACATGGTTGTGATCGCAGCATACATATTGCATATCTGACCGCTGAAACCTCAATCCTCCTTTCATCCTACATCTGACATTTCAAATCACATCTTTCTATTGTCAGCATCAACATCATCATGGCATCCGAAACCAACGGCAACAGCGGCGCTCCCATCGAGGAGGAGATGGGCAAGGAATGGACGGAGAAGATCATCAAGTCGATGGGTCCCAAGACGGATCCCAGAATGAGAGAGGTCATGGGCTCTCTGATTCGCCATCTTCACGACTTCGCACGCGAAGTTGATCTGACCTTCGATGAGTGGGTGAAAGGAGTGGTACGATTCCGGCGGTCTGCCTCGATTGGATGCAGCCATTGACAATGCACAGGACATGATCAACTGGGCCGGAAAGATGTCGAACGAGAGACGCAACGAAGGCGGACTTATGTGTGATGTTATCGGGCTGGAGTCGTACGTTCGATCTGCTTGTCCAATCTATAACATCTGAGGTGAGGTACTCATACGATCCTCTCAGCCTCGTCGACTACATCACATACAAGAAAGCCGCAGCATCCGGCGATGCCACTGCCTCTGCCATTCTTGGCCCATTCCGCCGACTGGACAGACCGACCCGAGACTTTGGCAGCACCATCACCTTTGACACTCCCAAGGACGGAGAGGTGGCGTGGATGCATGGAATCGTCACGGATGCCAAGACTGGGCAACCTTTGAAAGGCGCGGAGGTTGAGGTCTGGCAGGTAAGTAATCTTCCAGCGATGCGTCCCATTTTCACGTTGGCTAATTGTGTTGACAGGCATCTACAAACGGTACGACAGCACATTCAAGTCCACAGTGGTAGCTGACAACGTAAATAGGGCTCTACGAGCAGCAAGATGAGAATCAAGTCGAGCACAATCTTGCCGGGAAGTTCTTCACCACCGACAAAGGGGAGTATGCCTTTTACTGCCTTCGACCGACGCCATACCCAGTGAGTACAGCCAACCAGCGTACGCAACCTTCCCTAATCATATCGCAAAGGTGCCTGGCGACGGACCTGCCGGCGAAATGTTGAGGCTCATGGACCGCCATCCATATCGTCCCGCTCACATTCACTTGATCGTGTCGATCGACGGCTACAAATCAATCACCACCCAAATCTTTGACAGGTCAGTCTTGGGGACCACTTCTGCCCAACGAAAGACTAACACGATCTGCTCAGCGAGTCGAAATACCTCGAAGACGACAGCGTGTTTGCGGTCAAGGACGGCTTGGTTGTCAAGTTCGTGCCTCGCAAGGACGATCCGAATGCACAGGTTGAACTCAACTACGACGTGGCACTGGCTCCATTAGGAGAGAAGGGCGCTTCGAGTGCTCCGGAAGCACACTCGGCTTACTGAGACAAAGCGATGTGGGTTCTCTCGGGATTGGAGTTCGAATCTTATGTTGAAGTCATGTAGCAACTGAGACGGTCTGATGATTTATGCATCTTCAATACGCCCATCCTTCTTTCAAACCTTCTCGACATACAATCAAGCGCTATCGTCCTTAAAGGCACCCAACTTGAACAACTTCTTCGCATTCTCCCTGCCGATCTTCTTCACCGTGTCTGGACCATCCAGCTCAACACCATCGTACCAATCGCAAGCATCCTCGAATTTCTCGAACGGGTAGTCGATCGAGAACAAGATTCTCTCCGCGCCAATCTCCTTGATGCAGTATTCCAACGTCGGTGTCGAGAAGTGTCCGGAAGTGGTAATCCAGATGTTCTCGTTGAAGTACTCCCGAATGGTCTTCTTGCAGTCCAGCCCGAGCGGCTTCTTGATGTCTTCGAACCAGTGGTTGATACGCCATAGGTCGAATGGCAAATGCTCACCCAAGTGACCGATGATGACTTGAAGGTTGGGGAAGCGGTCAAATGTGCCGTTCGTCACCATCCCGAGAAGGTGGAGGGACACGCCTTGCGCAAAGCTCAACGGTGGGCCAACGAGCCATTTGCGTGGCGCCCAGAGCTTCTCCATGAAGACTCCAGTGGGGTTCCGTGGATGGAGGTAGAACGGGACGTCAAGTTCCTGGACAGTAGACCAGAAGACATCCCATTCCGGGCCATCATAGAAGATCATGCCAGTTCCAGATTCGTCATTGCGCTGAGTGTCGTTCACCAGTGCACCCTTGAAGCCGTAGTCTTTGATGCACCGGCGGAGTTCAGCCGATGCAGTCTGAGGATCGTGCATGCTGAGAGTGCTGCAATGGTTCAGTGCTGCTCCCTGGAAAGGAGATGTTCTACTCACGCCAACGCTCCCAGCCTGTCTTCGTGCCCTTTGATTTCAGCAGCAACGTGATCGTTGACTTCCCGAGCAAGTGCATCGGCCTCCTCCTGTTGCCACACATCTTGCACGCCGGGAGCCGTGTACGACAGCAAAGTGTAGCCGACACCGAATTGGTCCATCTTCTCGATGCGGAGCTTGTTGATGTCGTTGATCTCTCGAGTGTGCTTCTCAGGGTCGACGGCGAAGAGTCCTGCCCACCATGTTGTCCGCTCCTTGAAGCGAGGAAGCGCAAAGGCTTCTTCGAAAGCGACTTTTCCGAGCATGACTGCGATGGGTGAATTTGATGGTCCAGGGTAGAATGCAGTGAGAACTTTGCACGGAGAGATAATGGAATGCTGTTGGGCTGTCTTGTATGTCGCTCGGTACGATTAGAGCTGGCAGACCGCTCGGGCTACCATGGGTCATCCTTGATCCAAGCTCTCAAGCCGCCGCGTCCGACGTGCTTGATCGCGCCGTGCGCTGCCCGATTGGTGTTGCTGGGCGTGCTCCGGAAGAGGGCCTCGGATGTGTTCCGATGGTGTCGGCTATGTACCTTGCCTGGGCATCGTCGGATGCGGATGATTCTCGGCGCTGCTCGGGCGAACGGGCGCTTCCTGAATCCATGTCAAGAGCAAGGAAAGCAGACATCACAGCCGATGCGACGGGAATCTGCGCGATGCACTGCGTGTATCCTACCGTATACAGTATCAAGAGCAACGCAGCTTTTCCTGGCGGAGGGCCTCCCACAGAACTTGTAACTGCACCAGCACCACTTTCCCGACGGATGACCAGGCTATCACCCACCAGTTCCGTCACATCCGGTTCAAAGGCAGCAGCACAATGTTCGATGAGCGTTTTGCGGTACATCGCCTGTCGACGGAAAGTCGTCTTGAGAGGACGAACGATGCATGGTGAGCAACCGGTATCCCTGACCAAAGAGTAGCCGAAACGGCAGAAGTCATCCAAGAGAACAGTCCTACTCGATGGATCGGACTTTCAACTGATTCTGCATGCTCCCGGTGAAGTAGCTTGGCTCGTAGCCAGCCAGCCAGAACTGCACAGCTGGTCCATCGAGAAGCTGTTGCCGACGCCGGCGAGCTATTCGCACAGAGTGACCATGATAACCTGAGCGAGTCCAGTTTATTGTATTGCTGCAGCCCGTACATGAAGATCCATTCGAGTCGTGGCCGCACAATCCCTTTGCGAGTCGTCGTCTAGCCAGGCAGCCAGTAATTTGTTCCGCTCAGACCAAAGAGACCTGCTCTTTTCCTTGCTAAGCGCACTTGAAAGCAAACTGTATAGTCGTGCAGAAACATGATGTCGTGATGGATTCGTCGATGTATGCAATGTCATTCATGTCCCAAATGCCGCTGCAGTGCCCGGTCATCGTTGTCCACCTCCCTCAATCCGAGCTCGTGTGAAATCGGGGTTTCTTCCAGTTTTGAGAGAGTCCTCGAGTCTTGGTGTAATATGCCACTTTGTATCGACCATGTCGTCTCCGTGGGCGCTGTGGTCATTGACGCCATAGATGAGGTGAGGACGTGCGGATCGCGGGTCCCGTGCGAGTAGTAGAGTTGTCGTACCCGATCGGAAAGTCGAGTTTGCACAATCAAACGGTAAACCACACGCAGAGAAGGTAGGCAGGCGCAGATGATGGCCAGCTGAATCTCCACGGTCGCCCAGATGAGGGCCGATACGACATCGTGGGAAAGGTTATTGCCCAGGTATAGACCTGCGAGAAGTCCGCGTTAGTTGGAAGTGTCAATTTCGTGCATGGAATCTTACAATAAAGGTAATATGTCCGCATGCAGGAAGCGGCGGTGACGATCAGACCGACCATAAACACGGTGTTCAGCGCCAAAGTCTGCCTCTTGCTCAACCCGAACGAGCGACTGATTGCCCACGGTATCGCGATGGTGTACAGATCGCTGACGACGGCAAGAATGCCAGCTACGAGCATCATTGTCGTCTTACTTATGCAGCGAACGCTATGGTGGGCGGCCCAGTTCCGGTCGAGAGATCGCCAGAATCCGTAGAATGGCTGGCAGGCTGTGAAGCCAACAATGATCATTGCTAGTGAATATGTAGCGGTCAGGGTAGCAGCACCGTATATTGCGTATCGAATCCGGGTATTCGCGGTGTCCTTGATGAAGCGATTTAGAATCGCCAGTACGGCCAGTTTGATACAACACTGGCTGATCACAAAAGTGCCCTCGATGAGCCACAGCATAAAAAAGATGAACTCGAATTTGCTGGGCTGGACCGGAACTCCTTGATCTATACATTCCATGCAGCGTCAGCCGTCTCGAAGTCGGAAGATAAGAATCTTGAAAGGAGATCCATTTTGGTCTTACCAAGCGAACCGACTGCAATGGCGGACTCGACAAACAGTGCTATACTGGCGAGCCAGGAGCAGAATATAAGCGCCTGCTTCTAGTCAGATACGAAGCCAGCGTTTGGTAGTGAAGCATACATCATCCAGTCCCAAAGGGCTGCCGTATTTGAATGTCCGAAGAAGGAGTCGTTGCATGACCATGACAGTCGCCGCAGCAAACCATGTACCGGCATATGTTGTCAACCAGGCTGCTTCGGGGGGCCTGACAAAGAGGGAGATTGTTAGCTAGGAAGCATTCGAGCCATGTATATCGGCTTCGCTCGTGCTGTGTTGCGGGAGGTGCTGGAACGGCCAGCCGGCGACCGGAAGCAGGACGTGCATACGCACCATGGCTGTGAAGAGTTGAGGTCGAGGTGGAAAGGATTCCCTTCCATATCCGATCTGACATCTGGGCAGTGATGTGTGAATGTCGAGCAATGGATGTAGTCCAGCAAACGTGGTGGTGCGTGAGTCGAGTGTAGAATCTAGATCCGTGTCAACGTGGAACTGCCGCTGTTGTGGTTTTTGACAGATACAAGCGTCACACTCTCCTCGCAAAACCTCGTCAACCTCAACCTCCCACAGTCCAGTCCCACGGTACATATCAAAGCCAACCATGCTACGGCCACGAGCGGGCCGCCCGCCGTTCCGATCGCATCTGGCCACATCGTTGGCGCAACGACTGATAAGATCTCTTGGTCTACCGACGATCCGACTCCCCGAGACTGTCTCTCCGCTCGATGTACAAAATCATTGGGTGTCCAACACGCCGGACAAGCCGGACGCACGGCCGGCGGTCCAGTGCTGGCGGCATGCTTTTGCTAGGCGTCCCCGATGGCGTCGTGCTGACGAATCATTGATGGGCTGAAGGATGAGGTGTTTAGCCTGAACCCAGCGACTTTTCCAATTGCATCGGAAGACGTTTCCATGAGCCGACGAGCATCAAACGACCAGACAGCTTCGTGTAGTGTTCATGTCCAGTGCGACGTACGGACTACGTACGTGAAGCCGTGGGAATTCGAGGTCAACGGAAGTGATGTAAGGTAATCTCTCAAGTGAAGCGACCACCTTTTGCTTATTCTAAAGAGCAGAAGGGTCGGGACGCCAAGCCTTCCAAATCCAACTCCAACTTCCTCTTACCAATGTAGCTATTAATTCTCTTTACGACTATCACACCTGCAATACTGCATTAAACATCTTTGGAAGTGCCTTATCTTAAAGCTCTTATTGCAAGCTATCGCCTGATGTGCTTTTTATCAATATCTAACTATGCCTCGTAGCGCTACCGCTACCGGCGCATTAGCTCGAAGAAGCCTTACGAGGCAGGACGAGAACTTGATAGAAGCATGCCTTCTCGACCGCTAGACTGCTCCGGACGTTGTTAACCTGCTTCTGAACGATGGCAGAGGCTCTCGCACTTCTATCTACGTACGCATTAAACGATATAACCTCACTAGCACCGTCTTCCCTTGCCCTAGTAGCCGGCCACGAATGATTAAGCCATATTACAGAGACTATATCCTCGAGTGCGTTATCGAACGACTATAGCTCTAGTGTGAAGAACTACAAGAGCTACTATACGAACGACATGGACTGTAGGTGTCTAAATAGACGGTTAGCTGCTGTCTCGCAGATGAGGACTTTACAAACAAGATACTAGCTCGGACGGCTGCTTAACGAGATGCTATTGCAAGGGCAATGTTTTAAGCACAAGTGCAAGAGCTTATAGCGTACTAGCTTATATATGTTAATAAGACATATGCAAGTAATAAACTAGCATTAAGGAGAAGGGGATAGTCGCTAAGGGGCTTATAAGCAAGAGATATTTAACACCTACACTACTCTAAGCGATTTAGCGTTCTACTAGCCTACACTGTCGACGGTTATCTTTCTAAGCCTCTAATTAAGCAGGGCAGTGTTACCTCTGAGGACTTTATATAGTAGATACAAACATGCGTCCTTCTACGTTGTAGACGGTTTCCGGCACTACGTAGCGTTATTATTATAGATAACTGTGCTACCTATGAACGAGCTACTCTTTACGAGATGTGCTCTACACATAGCGTCCGTCTACTATTCCTTCTACCCTACTCGCCGGACTACAACCCTATTAAGAAGACGTTTAAGTTGCTAAAGCATTAGATACGAAGGCACTATAACCTAATGCTAGTGTATAGCGAGGATAACTAGATTAAGAAGTTCAAGGCGTTTCTTGCTATAGCTTGTAAGCATTAGGACAGAGGGGTTAAGCACATGAACTTGTTTAAAGCCTGTTATGTATTGTAGTAGCCCTCGAGGGCTATATCTCGGCCCCTAACGAGCCGATTCCTATTATCGTAGGCTTAATCGAAAGCCCTTATCTTGCTCTAGAAGTCCTTTGTGCTCACTTATTTTTCATATGTCGTAGTAGTAGTAATATCAGCTATTAAAGAGGTGTTGTAATATCTGAGAATTCGCCAAGCTTGTGAGCTTTGAGGCTGAACCCCAAATTCCGTTACCTCCGCGGGGAAGCGGGAGCATCCGCTCTCAGCTGTAGTCCACACCGCGCACCCACGCACGCGTTTTATACTTATAATATGTAATTTATTACACAGCGCAGGCTCTGTGCTATTACGCAAAAAAATAACTAGCGAATTTAGTTGTGTTGTTGTAGTGCAACAATTGATGCAAGTTAGTCGTGTCGTGATTTATAGAATTTAAGGTTCTTAGGGTTCTTGAATCCGACTTAGATTTCTTGCCCCTCGATCCACGAATACCGAGAATGTACATATCTTTACTATTTCGCAACTGATCCTCCCTATTCTTTTTTGCAATACTAGCGCGCTGCCTTATCTCGGTAACTGTATGTCTGTGTTTGGAGAATGTGGAGGAACGATTGCGCGGCCGTACAGGAAAGTATTGGGTTTGCCGCCAAGGAGAATTTAACGCTAAAAATAAGGGTCCTAACGCTAGCGCCGCGCTAGTTGCGGAGAATATCATTCGACTTTGCATTAACACCGTCTATTAAAGATAATTGTTATCTATTAACATGCATATACTATGTTATAGCTCGTCGCCATTAGTAAAGCGTAAAAAAAGAACGAACATAATCGGATTTGTAGCGGTAGAGATATCGCGTGTACAACAATTAACTAGCTTCCGGACTCGGCTTCAGCTTAAACTCTACTACCTCCAAGTCGACAACAACTATTCTCGCACCTCCTACATAGCCTCTAACAGCCTTAGATACTTCTTAATATTGTCCTTATCTTGTAGCTGCTTGCGAATACCCCTTTGTCTAACTATACGCTCCAAGCGCTCGTCAGGCTCTTCCTTTAGCATGTCTAGAGTCTAGAAGTCGTCTAACAGAGCAGCGGCAACGACCTCTATTAAGATCGTTTGCATTGTAGGATATCTGTTACTAAGCTATGCATAGTAACCTTCTACGTTCTTAACCTTGTCAAGCTCTTCCTTCTACCCTAGAGGGCTACTGCGTTGCGACACTGCTACGGCCGGTAGTAGTATAGACGGCGGTAGAGGGTAGTAGTACTAGTAAGGAGGGGGGGGTAGTAATAGCTATTGTTGCTGCTATATTAGCTAGTCGGCTACTACCTTCTTCTTGCCTCTCGTAGAGTCCTCGTTTATCTAAAACACCGTCTCTATAAGATATAGCGGCATAGCATCTATCGTAGCAGTGTTAGCCTTAATGCAATTGCTCTAGTCGCTAAGGGTCTTGCTGTTCACGCCGAAGTGCTAACTACGGAATATTATGCAGCCTACGAACGTAGACGTCTTATTAGAGCTAACGCTACAAAACCTGTCCTAACACTTGTATATGTTTATAAGCTTTAAGAAGGTGTCCCTCTAAACATTAAATGCCTCCTTCGTCCGGTTATTGGCTAGTCGTCTGCCCTTAGGTGTATCCTCGTCGTCTAGCGGCGTAAGTTTATCGGAGTCGAATTCGACTAATATCGCAGCAGCCTTAGCTGCTCCGTCCGGTGCTACGTTATGCTAGTACTCTATTATAAGCAGGGTCAAATAGAAGCCTACGAAGTGTCTAATATAGGGACTTAACGACTCTATAAACGACAGCGTAGTAGAGTCCTCGTCGTAGTCGATAGGCACGTTTACAGCTTGCTTGCTATGTCTACGAGCCTCTAATACCGCCGTTCGCTTAGTAAGCCGCTTCCTTAAGCCTTGTCGTTGTGCATACTCTGTAGCTAACCCTCTAGCCTTGTTAACCAAGTCTTAGATCTATATTCGCTTACTAGTGTATATGCAACTGAAGTCCTTAAGCTTCTAGCTATTAAATAAGACCCTATAGGTAGTAAGAACGGAGTATTGCTCGGATAGCGTAGGCGTGGATTTATAGCGTTTTGCAGACGAGGAGGGCACCGGAGTCGACTGCGGCTAAGACTCCTGTAACAGCTGGCCGGTAGCTTAGTCGGCTAGGCTCTGCACTACGCTATAGTCGTCGGATAGTACTAAAAACACAACGAGGTTAGTTAGCTATATTAAGAGATAGATCGTATAACTTGCTATTAATATCGGACGATAGTAGTAGTAGTTTTGGAGCCCTCTTCGATACCGGCTTAACAACCGGTTTAGGCCCTTTATCTGCTGCTACCTCGGCTGCCCTCGAAACGGCTAGTTTACTCGCTTTATCGGCCGCTCGTTCCTTCCTCTTGTTAGCATTTACCGCTGTACGAGCCGTGCCCTTAGGTGCCCTCTTAGGTGCCTTTTTAGGTAGCATTTGGACTGCTGTGCCGCCTGTTAGAGGCACCACCGTATCGCTGTCGATGTAGTTAGGAGGAAGCGTAAAGGTTACCGACTTCCTTCTCGTTTATTTAGCCGGCGTTGTTGTTACCTCTACGCCCTTAGTCGATAACGCCCTTATACGCCTTCTTATAAGTATATAGCTGGTGTTGTTGTCGTTGCCGTTACGCTGTATAGCCTCCTTAGCAGGATCCCTATTGCTTAGGGCAATAACCTAAGTCTCCGTTAGTAGCTCCGGCTCTGGCTCTAG
Organism: Zymoseptoria tritici IPO323; assembly: GCF_000219625.1. Taxonomy (NCBI): domain Eukaryota; kingdom Fungi; phylum Ascomycota; class Dothideomycetes; order Mycosphaerellales; family Mycosphaerellaceae; genus Zymoseptoria; species Zymoseptoria tritici. The sequence goes on along the minus strand of NC_018213.1, from coordinate 574,190 downwards.
TATATTAGAGCTGGGTAGTAGTTGTGTCTAAAACTGCGAATACGCGTCTTCTAGGGGGCTTAAAGGACCGTCCGGAAGCTCGTCGTCGTCTATATAGTCGCTACTGTACGTAGATTCGTCGATAGCGGGTGTTTAAAAGTCCTAGGAGTCTTGGTAGAAGAACACTAGTTGTGTCTCCTCGTATAGGAGGCTCGAAAGTTCTAGCAGTGATTGCGCACCGAGTCTTAATAGTAAGGACAATATTAATAGCTCAAAATAACAACACGACACAGGTGGTGATAACGGGAAAGCGGTTTCGTCGCTGTTTATAGTGTGGTAGTAGTAGTAGACGCCGTGGAGGTTTAGTCAACCCGGTGAGAGAGGAAGTTGGAGTTGGATTTGGAAGGCTTGGCGTCCCGACCCTTCTGCTCTTTAGAATATGTAATGGCTCGAGATTCCCGTCGATTGCTCGCTTGCAGGAGCAAGGCACCTCTGACCCAATGTCACCGTCTCCGAGGCAGCAGTTGAGATTTTTCCGGCCGAAGGAAAGGGCAGTAGTACAAGCAACCGCCACCATATATTCACCAAGGAGCGACAGTGACAGTTTGTTACGGATTATAGGACAGTGATTCTGTGCGCAAGAGGTTCAATTGACAGTGCAGTATATGGAGTGCCAAGTTCAGAACATTAATCCACACCCCGACTCAACAATACGACTTTGCTCAAAGCATGCCGATGTGGTCGACATCACGCTTGGCGATCGGTGTGGGTGTGAAGACCCCGTTGTTGACGAGCCACGCAGCCGAGTTGAACTCCGAGTACAGGACCTTGATACGGAAGCCGTAGCTGTTGTTGGTGTCTGGCACAGTCTCCATGATGGCGTTGCCGACGACGGGCTGGGACAGTGTCAGTCGGAGTTCGAAACATCTCTCAAGACAAAACTTACGATGTTGTTTGCTTCGTTGGGCTGGCCATTGGCGGAGCGGAGTGTTTGCCATCGCATGGCAATGTGATCACATCCGTGAAAGACTTGGAGTGTGTCGAATGGAATCTGCGGCTGAGAGCCTTGGGCATCCATGAACTCTTGACGGCTGCCGAAGGAGATGCCGTTGACGACAATTGGACCCTCGTTACCGCGGTTGCGGATGATGTTGACGGCGGAGGTGTAGTCGATGAAGTCCTCCGTGAGGGCCTCCAGAGCGAGCTCGTCGGAGTACTCTTGAATGAGCTGGCGGAAGATGTCGGCACCTTGATCGGCGTCCTCGTCGCTCAAACATTGAGGCTTTGGGTTGTAGCTGTGCTGATGCTTCTTGCCCCAACGGCCGAAGCCCTTGCGAGGCTTTGGGCCATTCTTGGAAGGTGTGTATGCTGGAGGCGATGGTGCGTAGCTTGGAGGTGCTGGTGCGTAGCTCGGAGGTGGAGGTGCGTAGGCAGGTGGTGCTGGTACAGAGCCAGTCGGTGCTGGGAGGTAGCCAGTTGGCGCAGGCGAAGCGTATGCCGAAGAGAAGAGGGTCGCCGAGGCGAGGACGGCGGTGGTGAAACGCATATTGGAGGATGTAGAATGCAGGACGGAAGAGTTCGTTGACAAAGAGAATGGGGCACTCACAGTCTCTTATAACCTCAACGTACTCCCCAACCAGGAGCATGTCCACTACAAATAGGCCGGACATGGGCAGTCTGCTTCTGGACTCATCTCGTCCAAGCTCATGCAGAGTGTCAAACAATGGCCATCATCACTGGTCCCGAGCTGATCTTGTCATGCGTGAGATCCATAATAAGAGTGGATCTTTATTCTCCGACGCAGGACGCAGTGTTCCCCGAAGCGAGGTCTTCCTCTTACGGTTCATGCATGCTCAAGCAAGGGCGCAGAACACAGTGTTGAAGTCATTGATTCTCTGTCACGACTGTTGCTCCAGTAGTGAAGCCGTGTGAACACAACGTGACCAACGCGAGAGTGCCCAGAGCCGGCTCTCCATTCTGCGGCGCGGCGGTGGAGAGATGGTCGTCGAAGCGAGGACGTAGGAGTGAGACGACTTGGCACAGGTGGATCCGAGTGATATTGGACCCATAAATAGTGCTTCCTTCGGTTGGTAGGTTGCTGCAGTACGACTGAACAAAAGATGCTCATCATCAGCTCGTTTCCTTGGACTCCGCACCATTATACTCGATCGAGCTTCAAGAAGGTCGCGGAGAACGCAGAAATACCGGTTCTTGGAGTAGCCGGCAAGTTCATCGTGGACCGGCATCAATGCCGACGAGTTCGTGAGCGGAGCTCACGCTGTACGCGAAATACTCTCTCCTGTATGCCGTACAGGGACATCTCGGTTGAAGTGCCACTCTCGGCGTCGCTGTCAGATTGCAATCTCGTCTCGAAATCCAGGTACAGTCGCTTGAGCGCGAGCAGAGTCCTTGCTTTTCGGCGCAGCAGCTGTCAACTGCACGTCAGAGGAGGACTGCAGTAAATCTGCGTACGATGTGACAATGTGCATTGTTGGCGTTTCGGCGGTGGCATCCGAACATTGACACGTCGACGCACTGGAACGGCGCCGACGCGATGAAGACCACAGCAAGGAAACGAATCGTCCCAACGACAATGCCACCCTAGCCTTTGGCATTAGTTGCAGCTCAGCAGCAATGTCTGCCTCCTGTCACAACTTCGGTGGGACAGATGAGGTTGCCATGCCAGACGAGCCTTGAGCCCAGCCGGGACAGCGCATGGCGCCAGCGTTTTCAACAAATACGAAACGTACACAGCAGATTCAGAGTAATCTCTTTGAGGCGACCGAATGTTTCGCGGCATTGGCGAAGGGCAGGCCAGAGAGCGTCATTGCAGCATCCCGCACGCTGGTCTTTTGGTGAAATGAATGAGGCGAAGGTGTACCAGGAACGCTCACAGACCATTGAGGAGTCGCCGCCGTCGCACATTCTCCCAGTCTAGGGACGAACACACTGTGAAGGATGAACTAGAAGGAGAGAGTGTCGTCTCCGAGGCAGAGTTTGGAAAAGCAAATGTGCCTGGCTTAGAACTACGTGATGCGCATACCATCAGCCTTACCGTCTCACTCGCCTCAGCCCCGCCCTTGCAGGCATCGTGATGCTTGTCTGAACTATTCCGAGAATCTGCCAACCAGACCATGTCCACTCGGGACACGCTTGCGACTGTCTCTACAAGCGATGGCGATTGCGATCTCGAAAGGATCACGACTGCGCCGTTGCAGCAGCATCGATCGACCGCCTCACACCTCGAGCAGATCTCTTCTGCGATCATGGAAGCGTTCACACAGAGCGGAGCCGACATCCTTGTGCAGCACATCGCGGATGACTTTGAGATGATCAACGAGAACGAGTCGGTACGTCGTCGTCTTGAGTGCACGCTTCGTGATGGCTCGTTGACTCAGTTGTTCAGCCAGTTCGAAGTCCGGTTCAAAGACCTGTTACAGCCGGCAACAGCTCTTCGACAATCAGCGTGAGTTTAGAAACATATGGCCGCGGTGGACCGTACGAGTCAAAGACGCAAAAGCCGCCCTCACCAAAGGCTCCAACGTCGCCGAAGTCTGGCTCACTTGCGAAAGCCAGGAGACACCAATCAGCCATTTATTCACTCGTGAGAACGTGCATGTCCTCTACTGGCGGAGAAGGAGCTCGGACGGATTGTGGTGTTGCTATCGATTGGGATCAATGGGAGGAAGTGGAGACTTCTTTTGAGGAGGAACGGGACACCTACGGACATCATTCTGTGTCGTGCTCCAGCATGCGCTATCAGCCATGGGTGACGATGTGGTTGTAGAGACGATGGTCAACTCGTGCCGGACCTCTCCAGCTAGTGGGAGATCGAGTTGGATATCGGAGCATCGCCCGCTCAGGTTGGTTGGCTTCGTTTTGCGCCAGCAGACGCCGACTCCACAAGGGTTCACTTGGGACCATGATCGACCATCGTTGCTGATATTTGGCAACCTGCACGGGCTTCATCCCATTTGTCAAAAGTCTCACAGGTCAGAGCAAACTGCATCAATGCAAGAAGATCCGGCGGGACCCGTCAATTTGCAGACCTGGCCACATAAGCACTGGACGATCAAGGCTCATACAGAAGATCCTGTGACTACCGAGTATATACTTCAGAAAGGGTGTCATAACGAAGGCTTTCTCAAGCATCCGACGAGGCCAGCTTTTCTGCTATTGTGTAGACTGATACGGTCGCACCTGCTTAGAAGCACTCTATCGACCATTCGAATCGTCTACAGTTTCGACTCCTGTCTCTCCTTCTTCATCTCGACCGCTGCAATCTCCCGCAGTTCTCGCTTCAAAATCTTTCCACTGGGATTCTTCGGTATCGCATCCATAAACACCACGCCGCCTTCCGGTCTCTTGAACTTTGCCAGCTTGGTCCCCATGTACTCGAAGACCGCCTTTCCATCAAGCCGCCTACCTTCGTCGTTGTCTCTTCGAACGATGTACGCTCGTGGATACTCCGAGTCATCGTCCTTGTTCTTCTTGACGCCAATCACTGCAGCATCGTACACTCCCGGATGCTCGAGCAAGACTGCTTCCAGCTCCGGTGGTGCGACCTGGAATCCGCGAACCTTCATTAGGTCCTTCTTCCGATCGACAATGTACCACTTCCCGGTCCCCTTTTCGCAGTAAGCAATGTCTCCGGTGTGGAAGAACCCGTCACTATCCCATGAGTCCCGTGTGGCCTGCTCATCCAGGTACTGCAGGCAGAAGAGCAGAAGTATCAGCAGTGCCCAGGGCGATTGATCGGCGAGAATCGGATTAGGAAGACACGCTAGTGTTTGGGATCAACTTACGCCTCGAATGACAGTCACGCCTCTGATACAGACTTCGCCGCGGACGCCATACTCGTGTATCTCTTTGGTCGGGTCCTCAGCGTCGACGAGCTTGAGCTCAATGCCGGGTACTGGGCGGCCCACGCTGCCGGTATCATCTTCTCCCTATGGACAGGTCAGTCTTTATATGAAGGGTGCTCCCAACGGTTATTTTACGGGGAACGGGGTGTTGGTGCAAATGCAGGTTGTCTCTGTACGTGGTATTAGCCACGTAGTAGCTCCATAATGTCGTTGTCCCAAGCTCATGTTACCTGTCATGCCTAAACTCGAACGGGAGAAGTATCAGCTTGAGCTCAGGTCACCGGATATTGGCACAAACCCACCCCAAACCTGTGTGAAAACTGCACCTTCACTCAAGAGTGCCTGGAATCTAGCCTGCTGGCGCTTCTCCAAGGGTGCTGCTCCACAGGTTGCGAATTTGACAGACTTCAAACTATACTTGTCTTCCAGATCCGACTGAATAATGGACAGCACCATCGGCGGCACAGTCGCAACGTCGGTGATCTGATGGTCCTGGATGGTCTTGAGATAGCCCTCGGTATCGAATCGTCTCATGATCACCGTGTCGGCGCCGTCTTTAAGGGGAGAAAAGTGGCATGTCGGAGCTGTTGCAACGTGGAACATGGGTGTTGCGGTGATCTTCTTGATCTGCGACAAGGTCAGCGGGAAGTCTGTGACAGCTCAAGGAACAATCATACAGCGTATGGCTTAGGTTTCCACTCGGTAATCTGGCAGTGCTGGGCGATCAAGTTGTAGTGACTCAGCATGGCGGCCTATACGGAAGTCAGATTCATTCGCATCATACTCTATCACTCAAACTCACCTTCGGCAGGCCTGTTGTGCCCGAGCTGAACAAATGAGCTGCAGTGGTCGACTTGGACCTCTCCGCATCGTCCCATCTCACCCAGTCCTCCTCGCCGTGCTGCAGCAATGTCCGCCACGATTTGAACCCGCTGGGCACCACTTGATCGTCTCGATTGTTGAAGATGAAGATGTTCTCCTGCGGTAGACTACTGGCCGTTGCCGCCTCGAGGGCATGCTTGAGGATTTCAGGCTCGACGACCAGGAACTTGATGCGAGCGACTTTGATGGCGTGGGCAAGCTCGTACGGTTGGTACGCTGGATTGGTGCCAGAGTAGATTCCTCCCGCAGCTATGATGCCATTGGCGAGAACAGGATAGTTGATCTGCATTGTGAATAATCAGAGCCATGTTGTGGAAGGTCTACGACAAATCTCACATCATTGAAGCTGTGCACGCAGACAACGTCGCCTTGTCTCAGACCGGCTTTCCTGAGACCAGCCACGAGTTTGCGAATGGTGGTACGTGCTTGTCCGTGGGTGTATTGCCGTTTGGGATCAAAGGCGTCGATGTAGACAGGTTTGTCTGATGGAACTTTCGTGTCGTCGAAGCTGCGAGCATGTTATAGAAGGGCTCAGTCAGCAAGGCTTGAGCCGACTTACTACCTGAGGGGGGAGATGGGAGTGTTAGCAAAGTCGCGGACACAAGTTTAGGCGGCGGACGGAGCCTGGGTAGAAATACCACGATAAAATGTCCACCGTAGGGATTTCTAGCTTGTCATCATTCTTGAACACCATGTCTGCTAAAGCGTTCTTGACTCCTGCTGTGTGGAGAACAGGACGAGGTCGATGCTAGACATATGCCACATCGACAAAGTACCTCATGGATGCCGAAGTTCGGGTATAGCGGACATGGCACTTTCAACTTGCGGCTCCGTTCTGTTCGGGAATCACGGCCAAAGTTGACCTCGGTTTGCCGACAGCTACCAGCTTCGTTCAGCTGGTCCAGAACAAGGTCCCATCATGACGCCGGAAGAGGAGCGTGCAGTCGTTAGAATCTCTGCGGAAGACTACTGCCCCTCTGTCGGAGTCAAGCCTCTGCTCGAATACCATATTGAAACGATTGCCTCTTGTCATCGTTCCCCGCAGTCAAGCTCTCCGGCAAGCTAGATCCGGCTCTGCGTCAGGCAGTTCGCTTGCAATAGACAAGCAGCGGAACAACACTTCTGCTCTGGCTGATGACTGCGGTCCGAAGGCGATGTTCATCGATTGCTTCTACGAATATCGTTCTACTTATCCTTCCTTCGACGTTGAAGAAAAGTGTCGTGTTACGTCATCTCGCTAGCGTGCTTTCGAGTGAAGCTAATATTTGCCGTGAAAACCACTTGCGATTTAGACGATCGAAACGAGGACAAGGAGAATGGAGAAGCTCGACGGGTATCGACGAATTGTCAACTTCGGGCGCAGCGAAAGAGTGTGAAGTCATCAATCCGACTTCGAACCAGTTCTCTCATGTCAGCCGCATGAGGACAACACATCCATGCATGAGGTGTGCGACTTCTCCAACCACGCTATTTCGACTGGCGCCGGCACTGTCCGCTGTTCTTCGAGGACTTGCGAGCATTTTCTGCGCTTTAACGAGTCCATATGAGCTCCGGTCTGCCAACGCTCCTCGGAATCCCTGGTCCTTGCAGTTCCGCTGCATAGACAGACAGCACCGATGGCCGCCCGCCGCTTGAGTACGACGGAACGCCAGCCACTGCTCGGCGAGAGCGTTAATCGAACCACCGACTCCTCCTCGACGTTGTCGAAAGACGGGCCGCGGATGAATGCCTCGGAACTGGTCTCCCAGCTCGAATTGAGAGTGCTTCTACGATACTCTGGCCCGTTGATACCGAGTTATCTTTTGCAGTACTCCTTTACCATTATCGTAACACTGGTCGCCTCTCAACTCTCCACTGATGAGCTTGCTGGTAAGTTTGCACTAATCAGAGTCTGAGACCGTCGCTTTGTTGTCTCAACATCGCTGACCCGTATATTCTTTGCTACCTAGGATGCTCATTAGGTATGACCACAGTAGGTTTGGCTCTGAGCCATTCGGTTGTCGCGCAGAGTGACTGACTTATTTTGGCTTTAGTCCAATATCATCGGATATGCGATCTTCGAAGGCATGGCCACGGCGTTGGACACCTTGTGCTCGCAGGCATATGGCTCCGGTCGTTTCAGCGACGTCGGGATGGCGATGATCCGCTTCTTGGTCTTCGTTCACTTGGTCGCCATACCCATCGGCGGACTTTGGCTGTTCTCAGAGGCGATCCTTCGACGCCTGGTACCTTCAGAAGAGCTGGCGGTCCATGCCGGCAGCTTTCTTCGATACAGCCTCATTGGGTTGCCTGGCTATGCTAGTTTTGAGGCTGGCAAGAGGTTTATGTTAGTAGCGCGCGGCAATGTTGATGCATTGCAACTTGCTGACGGTCCGTGGGGCAGGCAATCGCAAGGACAATTTACGGCAGGACTATGGAGTCTCCTGATCTGTTTGCCAATCAACATTGGTCTAACTTACGCTCTTGTCCTGAAAGCAGACATGAGGGTCGCGGGCGCTGCATTGGCCGCATCCTTAACCAATCTCATCCGACCGCTGATTCTTATCGGCTATGCGTTCATTACCGATCGCACAACGCTGCAATGCTGGCCGACAACGAAAGAGATCCGCTCTTCGTGGTCGAAGGACTGGAGTCCGATGTGCAGATTGGCGCTTTCCGGCACCGTCATGACTCTCTCCGAATGGCTGTCATTCGAGATCCTCACATTCGCCCTGACATATCTCGGCAACGCCCCGCTCGCGGCACAGACGTTCCTATCGACTACCGCCACTCTCGTCTGGCACATCCCGTTCTCTATCTCGATCGCCGGAAGCACTCGGATCGGACAGCTTGTCGGAGGCGGCCTGACCCACGGCTCTGCACTTCGAATCATGAAGATGTATGCGGCCATCTTTGCATTCAACGGTATCCTTAATGTGGCGCTGGGGATTGGGATCGTGGCGATCATGCTCCGGTTTTTGATCAATGATCAGGAAGTGGCAGACATTGTCCTTGTGAATCTCCCATTCCTGGGGGTCTTCTTGTTCTGCGACGCTATTGTCCTCTGGCCTCATTCCGTTGTCAGAGGCATCGGATGGCAATCCATCGCTGCGTACACAACGTTAGGTGCAGCATACTTGTACGGTGTGCCGCTGGCGCTATTCCTGGAGCTAGGATCGCCCAGGCTAGGAGTCAGTGGTCTCTGGATCGGACTCGCCTCTGCCGTGTTCTTCACGTGTATCATTGAAGCGTCAGTGGTTTGGACAAGGCTTCGCAGATATCCGGGCAAATGCTTCGACGAATACGAAGGAGCGAGTGAAGAACAAACACTCATTGACACTTGAACGGAATTGCGTTGATAAGACATCTTTCGACCTGATCTCTGGAGCCCTCGAACGATGTCGGAAAGCACTTATGAAGCTCTTATCTTGACTCTGTGATCGAACGGCGGTTAGCAAAGTCTTACACACAATCCAATCTTGTACCAGGAGCGTTCTGGAATCACTTACTCAAGGACTGCCCGTCTGCTTGGAACCGACGCTCCCTTAAAATCGAAGTTCTTCGGCCTCCCACCCGGAAGCCTGACGTCGTAATACATAACGATATGTGCCAGCATCAGCTTCATCTCCTGCGAGGCGAAGAATCGACCCGGACAAGCATGACGACCATGCCCGAACGTCAAGAACGATTCATTCGTGGTCACAATCCCCTGGCTCTTCTGCTTCACGACATTGCCATCCTGATCCTCACGATTTCGAGCGAATCGGAAAGCGTCATATTCCGCTGGATTGCTGTAATGCTTCTCATCACTGTGGATAGCCACATTGGGTGCAGCAACCAGCACGCCGTGCGGGACATGCAGGTCATCTCCGAGATCGATGCCGTCTTTGCTGGTCACCAGTCTTGTCAAGCCGACTAGACTGAGTGGTGTCCATCGCAGGCTCTCTTTGATGGTCGAGTCGATGCGGTAGAGGTCGTTCACTGCGCCTTTGGTCCACTCGTTGCCATGAGTTTTCAGCACCCGCTCGACCTCTTCTCGTAGCCCGGCTACGAATTCTTCCGCTCGTGGCGAGCCGTACAAGTCGAGAAGGGTATTTGTGATGGAGATGGTTGTCGTGTGAATGGCGACCCTGAAGTAGCGTCAGACTGCTGTGCACTGCAATCGATATTGGAAAATACATACATGTTGAGCCTGACGATTCTCCTGCAAATGCGCACGGGATCGTGCTCTTTGGGGTCTGCTCTCTTGAGACTCTCTTCAATAACCCACTGCAAAGCGTCGTTCTGAAGGACCGGTCAGCTCACTCACATCTCGCGAGGTAGTCTCAAGCAACTGACCCTGGGCTCTGCTCCGCTCTTGTATTCCTCAATCCGCTTGTTCACAACAGGAACGCCTATTCTTTTGCAAATTGCCATATTCCGAGCATTGCGAGATGTGATCAGAGGAGAAACAGCCCATCTGAGCCATGTCGGAATCATGTTGATGACACCAGCCGCCATGAAAACTCCCTCTCCGAAAGACCTGCAAGCATCCAAGAACTCCTGGTTTCTGCCTGTATTACCTCTCAGTCACGGGCATCAGCTTGCAGAAGATGACCAAAACTTACACAGCTCCGTGCCACTGAACACCCGGTTCGCTGCTCTACTGATGACATTGGCACATGACGTTGCAGCTGGTACCGCTGTCCACTCTGTCGATGTTTTCCACTGATCCTCGAACCCCAGCACCAATTCCGCGTGGACATCCGCTGTAAGCAACGGCAATTTGTGCGTCAACTGGCGCCGCACAACCCTGTTGACGAATAAAGTCAGCAAATGTCTAGACAGGAGGTCTCGAAAGGATCTCGTACTGAATGTGAATCGGATCCTCAGATAGATCCATATCACCAGTCCAACGCATCGCAAGCGTCTCCTGCAGAGTTTTCAGCAAGTCGATCTCGTCGTCGGACTTCTGCAAAAGCTGTGAGATCTTCGCCGGTGGAAGGAGCAGAACCGATGGGTTGGCGAATTGCTGCAGAGCAAACGGCTGTCCATTTTTGGATAATCGATCATAGCCATCCTTGACCATCGCCCGGCTGCCTGTAATGGAAGCGATGCTCGTTCTCAAGCGGGAGAAAAGGCCTTTGCGGTCTCCAACCCATGTTTGACGACGCCAGAAGCGGGCTGTGGTCGAGAATGTCGCGGCGACGAAGGAGTATGTGATAAATGCTAGAAGCAGGCAGGCAGCCGTGGTAAGTATCGGCGATGATGAAACACGATGCTGCTCCATGTTGGCGATTGTAGTCCTCCGCGTGGCGATTTGATTCTGGTGTCAGGTTCCCGGCGATGGTAGATTGAGGTCAGACGAGATGGAGTTACGTCCTAGAACTCAGCATAAGACAGGAATCCATCATGTAACACTGCATATTTGATGACTGCAGACACCGGTGTACGAGGTGGTCGATCACGAGCCTCGGTCGTGGAGATTCATCAAGCGGCAAGCTTTCCGAATCGAGAAGTCGGCCCGTCGATCACCATATAGCAACTATATCACGCTCGACAGAGACAACACTCACCCTTTGCAGGAATATGTCTGATACGGTTGTCGCAGCGCTCAGTCTGCTGCTGCTCCTGTGTTTTCCTCAATCTGAATCGCTCCCGAACACATCGTTGTAGCTCAAATCGAGATCACCCTCAGATTCGGTCGCAGAATCACCATCCTCATTCCAGTACGTCTGAAAATCCTCCTGGAACCGACTATCACTAAAGATGCCGATTTCCTTCGGTGTCGGTTCTCCATATAAAAAGGGAGGGAAGTATCGGTTGTACTCGAAAGCGGTAACCTCAAGATCAATGTCTCCGATTCTGCGCAATTCTGCGTCTACCGCCTTGATCGTCCGGCCGAGGAGACTGGTCGAATGGAACGAACTCAGAGGTGGTCTTGAATATGACATACAGATGGTCCGCAGGCCCAGCGGGAGCGAGGAAGCGGGTGCTCGTAGAAATGGAACTTGACTCATCGGCGAAGACGCTTCCTGCGGTTCTGCGGCACTTGCGGTTTTGCTGCTAAAGGGTCGGCTTCCCACGTAGGCAAGCTTCTTCAGATTCGGTGGTGGCGAGGATGACAACACAGCGCGCTCGAAGCTGATGCATTCTCCCCAAACGTTGAGGCAGACTTCCTCAAGGAGAGGGAAGTCGGCGAATGCGCCGTCCACAGGAGTCGGGTCCTTCAAAGCCAGCCGCCCACCTCCATCGAAGGGCGGGTTGTCTGTCGTACCGTAGGTGAATGACTTCAGAGATGCACGCTGCTGGTCGATGCACTTCATCGTTGGACCAGGGTTGTTCTGGAAGAGTCGATTCCATGTTGGTGATGGTCGGATGGGGAATTGATTCGCATTGTGCATGTTCTCCAACAGTATGAGCGTCTCTAGCGCAGTTGGAAGCTGCAGCACACTCTCGAGTCCCTGCAGCGTGATGTAGACTTCCTCCAGCTCGAGGTGCTTGAGAGGACTGGTATGAGCTCGATTGATGCCGCTGAGGGAGTCCTCGATGATGACACATGAGATTTTGAGAGTTTCCAACGCTGGAAGGAGGAAGATCGATGCGCTTCTTTGATCGATCGTCCAGTACGGCGACGAAGCGCCGTTCATGTGGATTGTGACTGTCATCTTCAGCAATGCCCGTTATGAAACATATTGAAGGGCAACTCACGCTCTTTCAGACATTGCAACGGTCTTGGCGCTGGAAGAGATCCGCCTGGAGACGCCGTTGCGTCTTGGAACGGACGGATTATGCGATCGAACATGTAAGTCCATGGAGCGTGGGGTTCGAAATTGGCGGAATTGCATTCAGGACTCTCGAAGTACAGTGTCTCCAGCCGCATAGCGCGATTCAGCACGCCCGCGATGCCCGATGGTCCAAATGATTGCGGAACACCAGTCTCGCATGCAATGACCAGATTTCGAATAGCGATGGCTCGGTCCGGGCGAGCACGTAAGGACCTCACAATGTGTTCTGTCTTTCTGCCATTGCGGAGGAGCAAACGGTGATATATCAAAGGTTCGGTCAGACCTTGAAGCTGCCTTGAGCAAATGGCCAGACGTCGTAGCGTATCAATGCTGTCAATCTGTTCGATGATTGAAACTAGCAGTTCCGTCGGCAGCTCGAGCAGGGCGAACTGGAACGTCGTGCTGCTTGCGGCCATTCTCCTGATTGTGCGCGATATGGCTCGTCTCAGGCGCATAGCAATCCCGAATCATCAGAGCGATGGACTCGACTGGATCCGGATACGATGACTTCTTCCGTAGTGCTGATGTCGTTGGAGGTAGTGGTGGTGGTCATGGTGTGGAAGGCAGGCGCCCGTTCTGAGAAATGCAGCCTGGTCGATTCGGAAAACACACGCACGCCGTCTGGCCGTCTCGACCTTCATAATTCTATCATTCTCCTTCTTCTTCCTCTCCATCATCATCATCATTGTCATCTCTGCGACGCTTGTTATTCCAACATTTCGAGAGAGAAATCCGTGCGATGCGTACGACTACGACTTCGTTCCCGCATGTGGTCGGTAGCACAACTCGCTACAGTACTTACTGCGCCTGTGAATCCACTCTCACGCGCCCGGCGTCCTGTGGCATCTGCGAGGACATCAATATGGCGCACGCCGGAGGGTACACACCCCGGCTGACTGCAGCTCAATCCTGCGGGTGCTCAATTTGTCTTCGGCAGTGTCCGAAAATTGCTGGCCACGCTCAGAACGCGACAAGTCAATTTTTCCCGAGCGAGGCCAATCACATGGCCACCATCAAAGACCACCTCAAGCAATCTCGTGTCGCAGTGCGACAAAGTCTCTGGTTCGGCCGAGAATTCGCATTGTGCCATTGTTTCATGGCCGACCCACTCGACGCTCAGCTGCGCACGGCGTTTCCTCACTGATTGGACATCCTCCAGGCGCCGAGAGCGCTGCTATACAGCCGCAACCACTCTGCGCTGCTTGTATGGCGCCGTCTGTTAGAAACATCTCGGAGGCTGTCTCAGGATGTTGGGCATACGAAAGCTTGGAACTGTAACACAGTGAGTCCGTACTGCATGTCAGGTTAAGTACATGTCAGGTTAAGTACCCTCGTAGACGATGCAGGAGTCTTGAGTCTGCCAGACTACTTTCTTTCGTTCCCTTTCATGGCGATGTTTCATCATCCTTACACTCTTTTGGCGTGCCTGTCCATTCTTTCATTCATTTCAGCACGAGAGATCATACCTTGCAAAGGCAAAGGAAGAGGCAGGAACTCTTCTGCCCTCCATGCCCAATTCAACGACGATTTCATCACAAAGCGCATAGACGCACGGAACCCACAGTCATTCCAGATCAACACATACGTTCATGTCATCACCACGACGGAGAAGAACGACATATATCCCATATCAATGGTCAACGAGCAGGTAAAGTCGTGTCGAGATACTGTCCGCCGTCTTCTCGCTGATCGCTTGGTCAGATCGAAGCTATGAATCGGGCTTTCGCGCCTTCCTTCACCTTCTACCTCGTCTCGGCCGACCTAACAACGAATGACATCTGGGCAACTCATGATGATGATGACTTTGAGCTTGAATACAAGTCGCTCTTGAAGAGGGGTCACGGCTACGGCGAGCTCGATCTCTACTTCTTAAGCGATCTCGGCCGAGCTACTCAGTCAACCCTGCTCGGCACTTGCTACATGCCAGGAGACAGCCCATCCGAAGAGGAAGTCATGCTAGACGGGTGCACAATACTCGCCGGAACGATGCCGGGAGGAGAGACAGAGAGATACAATCTGGGAGCCACGGCCATCCATGAGACCGGACATGTGAGATGGTCCCAATTCAGCTTCGACGTCGATTTGCTAACATGCCTTACAGTGGCTCGGTCTCTACCACACGTTTCAAGGCGACAGCTGCGACGGGTTAGCTTCTGCATATACAAGCACAGATGAGATAAGAGTACTAACGATGTGGATAGACCGGGCGATTTTGTCTCGGACACGCCTAAGCAGAGAGTAGCCACAGACGGCTGCCCAGCACACCAAGATACCTGCTCGGGAGATCCAGGCCTCGATGCAACGTACAACTATATGGATTACAGTGATGACCGCTGTTTGAGCGATTTTACTCCACTGCAGAGAGTGCGGATGCTACACTCATACGGCGCGATGCGCTGGCGCAGATAGCGGTGGAGATGCGGCGTGAGGTCAATAGATGAATCATATTACATTGAACGAAGAGCTACCATCCCTTCAATAACTAATTCGGTTCAGCAGCAGTCGCCAGTATCAATGATCTCGACACCGTCTCGAGAACTGCCGGTGGCATGCAATACACCACAACAATGCCCGTCGAATGCCGTTCCCCTCACCAAAAGAGGGTCCTGTGCAAGCGATCGAGGCCACGTGCAGCCAAAGAGCGGAGGCACAAGCGGAGGATCGACAGCGGCGTCACCTCCCGCCCAGGCGGCCCAGCCTTACTCCACCGATCATCCTTGTCCACGACCCTCCGTCTTGCATGATGAACATCCCTTTGCCGGGATCTCGCCTGAGCGAGTTATAAACCTGCTTCGCTGCCGCGCGGAAATGCGCCGGCAGCCTTCGCTTCATGCTCAACGAGTTCAAAATGTCTGGCAAGAACGGCGGCATTGACTGCATCGAAGGGGACCAACCCGCGACCGAGCGGAAGCTCAGTGTAGCTTCTGGACGAGATGCAAATGCTCTCAAACACGGAGACCGCGCGCTTGCATTGCTTGGAGACGAGAGAGTCAGTTTGACAGATGAAGAGGTGAGCGAGCATGTCTCCGTTCGGCGATATAAGCTGGCTGACAAACGCCACCCAGAACAAACAAATCCGACGTTCGACGGACAAGGTAATTCTGGTGATCCTCGTGTGGGTATACTTCCTCCAGATCATCGACAAGAGTGTACTGGGCTATGGCGCCACTTTCGGTCTCAAAGAGGATACTGGTCTCGTCGGCCAACAGTACTCGCTGGTGGGCTCCATCGCTGCCATGGCACAGCTAGGATGGCAGCCTTTCAGTTCGTACCTGATTGTGAAAGTACCTCATCGCATTCTCATGCCATGTCTCGTGCTCGGGTGGGGCATCGCGCAGACTTGTATGGTATGTGACGATGATGTGGATATTAAACGGTTTGCACAGTGCTGACTTCGGTACACAGGCTGCCTGTCACAACTACGGCGGACTCCTCGCAGCAAGATTCTTTCTGGGTCTCTTCGAAGCTGGCTGCCTGCCCTTGTTCTCTATCATCACCAGTCAATGGTACCGCAGAGCTGAGCAACCCATGCGTGTGGCGGCATGGTACTCCACGAATGGCATCGCGGGTATGGCAGCGAGTCTGCTATCTTTTGGCCTGGGCCACGTCAAGTCTCCTTTGATCGAGTCGTGGCAGCTGTAAGTCGGCTATGCGATCTTCGACTGCCATGCGCTAACATTCGCAGCATCTTCTTGTTCGTAGGCTTGATCACGGTGGTTTCCGCGCCATTCGTGTACTGGAAACTCGATAACGACATACCCTCAGCTCGCTTCCTCTCAGAGGAACAGAAGCCAAAGGCGGTAGAGAGACTCCGAGCGAATCAGTCTGGCACTGGCTCCAGCGAGTTCAAGATGAAGCATGTCTGGGAGATGCTTTTTGAGCCGAAAACGTACTTGTGGATCGGAATGTCCTTACTTCTCAACTGCGGTGCCAGTGTTACCAACATCTTTGGACCACTCATCATCTCTGGTCTCGGTTTCGACAAGTACCGGACAGCACTATTGAGCGTACCCTTCGGCGCAATGCAGTTCCTCGTCATTATCTTCGCTTCCTGGGCGGCGCAACGATTCAAGAACAAGTCTGTCATCCTGACTTGCCTCACTCTGCCAGTCATTGCTGGCCTCGCTATGCTCTACACGATCAAGCACACGGATGGCAATCAAGGCGCACTGCTAGCGGGCTACTACTTGTTGGCTTTTCTCTTTGGCGGCAACCCGCTCATCGTCTCTTGGATTGTTGGCAACACCGCAGGAACCACGAAGAAGAGTGTTCTCATGTCAGTCTACAACGCAGCCTCCTCTGCCGGCAACATCATCGGGCCTTTGCTATTCAACAGTAATGATGCGCCGGAATACAAGCCTGGTGTCCGAGCCGTGCTAGGCCTATTCGTGGCTCTCGCAGCGGTGATCATCATTCAAGTGTTCAACCTCATGTTCTTGAACAAGCTACAATCGCGGAAGAGAGTCAAGAACGGTAAGCCAGCTCAGATCACCGACTGGAGCATGAAGGACGAATACCACAATGCAGACGAGAAACTCGACACGGAAACGTCTGCTGGACAGGCGAGGCTTGGTGACCACGCCTTTGAAGACCTGACAGACAGGCAGAATGACGAGGTGAGTTCCGAGCCCATATCTTGATCTACATTTGCTGACCTCCATGCAGTTTGTTTACATTTACTAGCGACAGATACGAATGATGACAGCGTAATGATCTCAATGATGTGTGTTCTGCTATCGTCGAAGCGAACAGCGCGCTCATCGCCGTGCCAGATTCTCCGGTTACATGCACACAATAAAGCCTCCATTCTGACAGCATTACAACGCAAGCTTGTTGGCCTCTCGCTCGAAGCCGAACGAGCACACTATGGCGCTCGGAGTCGCCGTGGAGGTTGCAGCTCTATTGTAAACGAAGATCAAGTGAGCCGGTCTGCTCCATTGTGATTCGCCGCTTAACATGCATATTTCCCCGCCAGAAGCGAAAGAATTGCAGGTGATGGTCTTCAGCTGGCACCACGCCGCTGCTATAGCGCCACGAAAGATCAGCTGTCATGTGCATGGTGGCTTGCATTGACTTCAGCTCGTCGCGTACATCGGCTCAACGCCATTGCGTGAGATACTTGAAGCTCGCAGCTGCCACCAAGATGCCCGCTATCCACTCCAAATCGTCTCATCCATTCGATTACATCTCCTCGCTAGCAAACCGCCCTCCATTGGCACGCCATGGACGCTACTCTGGACTTTGTTGGCCGAGCAAGGCATGCATTCGCAGAGTTTCGACATCCTTCCCAGATGGGCTTCGACACGGAACAACAGCAACCAGAAGCTGTACACAAGCCTTCTATTGCCCCGTTAATCGAGCCAAACTCGCAGTTGCACGACTTTCGTCTGCTCATTGGCAGTAAGCGATCCGAGCTGAGGGCTTGCTATTCGATGTGAAGCTGACTGGGCATAATCTCACAGTCTGGCAGGACAAATCGTACACCTCCAAGCATGGCTTCAAAGCGAATCGACTTCCGGAAGCATCCACGTTGGAGAGGCCAGCTCCCAACGTTGGCATATACAGCACTGTCTGCGAATGCGAGATCAAGGCCAAGCGGAACTACAAGTCGTCTGCTAGGTTGATCAACTTCTGTTATGGTCTCCAGATCATTGTGGCAGCAGCTCTTACGGCACTGGGTGCTGCCTCAGCGAGCAATAAAGCAGTATGCATCATCTCAGCTGACAAAAGTCCAAATTTGACGTTTTTCAGGTCACAGCTTTTGGCGCGGTCAACACATGCATCGCTGGCTTCTTGACGACCATTCGCGGAAGTGGCCTTCCTTTCCGCCTGAAATTCTTCCAGCACGAATGGGCAAAGATCAGAGAGTACATCGAGCAGCGAGAACGGGACTTCTCCTATGCAAATCATGGGCTGAATGTACTTGAAGAGGTGGAGAAGATACGGGCGATGTACGACACTCTGCGTGCAGAGATTGAAGCGAACCGACCCGATCGTTTTGTCAGCGTGACGCAGCTTGGACGTCCAGTCGCCGCTCAACCCCATCAAACGTTCAGCGCGGATATGATGAGCAAACGATGGAACGAGAAGGAAGCCGAAGCAAACGATACGATTCACAAAGTACAAGGCACTGTCTCGAACCTGGTGGCAGATGCAAGAGGGTTGAAAGGTATACTGGAAGAGAAGCTGAAGGACATATCGTAAGTCCTCGCCTGACGGCATGCAATCATCGGGCTGACGACGTCTCCAGACACATGCAGAAAGACATGGAAACTACTGGACGTGGTATGGTAGCCGAAAAGACAGAAGAGCTCAACGAGCAACTAAAATCTACGGCACGGGATGTGGAAGCTCTCGGACAGGACCTCCAGCACACTGCGAGAACCGCCATCTCAGAACAGGTAATCGCAGGGCAGAGTCAAGCGAGTACCATGATCACTCGTGCGCAGAATGGCGTGAACGATGCAGTCTCGTACCACGCAGACGCGGCGAGAATGGCAGTTGGACGTGCGGGTGAAGAGGGCGTGCCGCCGAAGTGATTCAAAAGTGTGGTGTTACTTCGCCATTGTTATTAGGTGTCATCAATGGGCGAAACTTCAAGAGTCAAGGCGATGCAGACCAACGACACGCTGGCTATTCATTCATGTTCGTCACCTCTCTTCCTTTTCGAGATGCATCCGAAGGCCATCCGGCCGCACAAAACCCCAGCCCTCTCCGCCCAAGATCAATCAACTTGTTTCCCCATCCGAAACCCCCACAGACGTCCACGTCAAGCAGACATGGACGACAAGCCTACGGGCCGCAAATCCAAGTGGGAAGCACCACCGAGGAAGGGCATCGCGCGCAAAATCCAGCCGGTGAAAAAAGTTCCCGGATATGAGCTTGTTGTCGACTCTCCAACCGATGGAACTCCACTCAAGAAAGTCCCAGGCAAGAAGCGTTCGACCAAGAAGGAAAAGATCGAGAAATCTCAAGGTATCGTAGTGCCCATCGTTCTATCGACGCACCGCTAATAGGTAACAGATGATCCAGAAAGCGATGACCTGGACATCGTGCACTGTAGCGAGCCGGAAGGAGATGCTACAACGTCGGAGCAGCCGCACGAGGCCTCCACAGCAGTGGAGGACCATGGTCTCAGTCCCAGGTCTGGCCCTACGCGCGGCCGGAAACGCCGTAGACTCACGAGCGAAGACGAACGAGGTGACTTTGAAGAAGTTCCAGAACACCCAGCTGTGAGTCTTGTTGTCTCTGGCTCGCATAATAGCATGCGAAGAAGCTGAATAGGCTAACATGAGTCGCAGCAATCTCTCGCATCAACGGTGCCAGCAAAGAAAGACTCGGACAAAGAACAGCCCAGACCAGCCGCAAAAAACCGCAACCTCGACGCCGCCGTCGATCAACGCATCGAAAAGCTGCGTCCGGACACGAAATTCCCGTCCTTCGACAAAATCCCTTACTATAAGGCAGGCATCGTCGCAAGTAACCTGGCATTCAACAGTCTACTCGAGGAGAAGATCAGCGCGGATGAGTCGTTGGCCATCAAGCATGCGGAGTACTTGGTCGATCTTCGTGAATTCATCATGTTCCTCGGTGTGCTTCTAAAGCGGGTGACCGCCCGGCATCAGTCCAGCAAGGACATGGGGCAGGAGATGGATACGGAAGAGGAGATCGAGACGAAGGTGAAGGCGAAGGCGAAGTCGAAGGCGAGACTGGTGAAGGCAAAAGCGAAGGCGGCTCCGGAGGATGGTGACGGTCCAGGGAGCTAGGAGAGTGACCCCAGCATCTACGACAATGACCTTGCTCAAACGTCGACCCACTTTCGGCTTGAAAGGGCTGCTGCACAATGGCGTTGTGGGGATTTTCTTTTGGGAGAAGGCGTTCCATGCAAAAGACATAACAGATCAGCACGGAATCTCATTACATATCTCGAACGGAAATGATTAAACAGCTGTTCCTTCCCAAAGTGTTGTCACGAGCTTTGAACGCTCGGCCAAACTCGCTCAGATACGGATCGAATCTCCAATCTCGTTGATGTAAGCCATCCCCTCTGCTCTGTAGTCATCCTTGATCAGTTCAAGACCCTCTTCTCTGAAGTGCATGGTGTCCAAGCTGCCGCTGCTCCACTGCGGCCAATTTGGGATTTCATCGTGGTTCGGGTCGAGATCGTGGATAAAGGAGACCAAGGAGCCTTGCAGGTGACGAGTATTCAACGAGACAGTGTCTGGGATCGTGCCGAAGAAGTAGAAACTAGAGTAAAGGGTCAGCCAAGGCTCAGAGAACGTGAAGAGAGTTCAAACACCAGCAAGCCATGCTTAGATATCAAACTCGCATAGCCTTCTAGGCCCTGGGGAGACTTGCAACACGTCGCTCGCGTGGAAGCTAGCGAGAACCGGGATCGTGGTGAGCTTCAACCCAGCCAGAAGCTTGCCCACAACGGTGTCCCCAGCCACGGATAATGGGATCGAAAATTTGGTGTAGTAATTCCACTTGTTCGCGGTCACCTTGGCGAGGAGAGAGCGACGCTGAGCTTCGAAGGAGTAATCGCCAATCAGAGCAGAGAGACGCTTATACTGTGGTAGACCATCAGCCGGGAAGTTGTCGATGTCGGCCGGATAGAGGTCCATCAAGCGGTCCAGCTGGGTCTCGGTGACCTTGGGCCACCAGTACGTCTTGAAGTAGTCCTTGACCAGCTCTGTCGTGGTGATGTTGAGCTGATTAATGAGCGAGAACAGTGTGCCTTCGTTCTCCATGTCGCCGTACATGATCGGGACGTTGGCGATTTTTCCTTGTGCAACAAGCCTGTCGGGAGAATCCGTGAGGAATTTGCCATCTGGGCGAAGAGTCCAGGCGGAAGCAAGACTCCTGAACCCGAAGAAATTGTTGACAGTGTTGGCGTGAGCGTAGATCTTGTCGTATGGGGCCTGGCGAAGGCATGCAATCTTGTCCGAGGCTCCATCGCATCCAACGTAGGAGACCATGTCGTTGAAGAGTGCCTGTTGTCTTTCAGGGCCATCGACCCTCAAGGGTCCTCCAGAAATGCCGACGGCACCACGAAAGAGCCCTTCGTTGTCGCCATCATTTACCAGCATATGCGCGGTGACCGACCTGCCTCATTGTCAGCTGTTGTTCCGAAGACTCGTTCGGAGTCCGAATTTGTCATGTACCATGATCCGGCGCTCTCTCCCATGATTGTGACCTTCGACGGGTCACCGCCGAATGCCTTGATGTTCTTCTGGATCCATCTCAGGGCAACACGCTGGTCTTCCAGGCCTAGACGGGGGAGCGTAAAGTTAGCCAAAAATTCGAATTTCGAATTTCGAATTAGCCGGGGAAATGACACATATTGAGTTGTGGGACATGTCTTCAGCTCTTACCAAGGTTCAGGAGTCCCTCTTTTTCGAACTCACGACTAGCAGTGAAGCCGAAATGGTGGAGACGATAGTTGATGGAGGTGAAGAGAACCGGCTTGCCCATCGACAGGGATCGTTGCACAATGCTGGCACCTTGGTAGAACACACCCGGCAGCGAAGTCTGGATGAGAGTATCAGCAGGAGGGCTAAGAGGTATCATGATCCCTGCTACTCACGGTCCCATCGACACCAAGTGCGCCAGATGCACCAACTTCGAATCCACCGCCATGGATCCAGACAACAACGGGCAGATCCTTGAGACTCTGATCTTTCGGCCTCTGCACATTGATTGAAAGGCAGTCCTCCGACTGCCTTGTGGCTTTCTGGGCGAAGGGAAGAGCTTCAACGTAACTGATGGCCTCTCCTACCTGCGAGTCGAGGTCGGGTGGTCAGCGAGGATCATGCCAACATACATGCAAGCAACATACCTCTCCGACGTCCGGCGCCAGAATGCTAGGGTTCAACAGATGCTGAGGGCAGACATCACCATACTGCGTCGCTTGTTGGACGCCGCTCAACTGATCGTCGAAGATCCGAGCGTGATCAAATCGAGGTGCGTGGGCGTATGGGATTCCGAGGTAGTTGTCCGTCTTGGTCACTTCGTCTCGTCTGCCTTGGAAGCGTGCATAGCCGGTGTCGACTATGGGAGATGATCCTCCAACGAACAGCTGGGCTGTTGTCAACCCGGCGAGGGAGAGGACGAGTGGGAGCATCTTGGATGACGATGATAAGAAGATGATCGATCAGCAAGAAGTGTTCGTCTGAGTCTTATGTACACATAAGATTTCTTCGATCGTCGCACGGCAAACACGGTTATTCTCTTAGACTCAACGTCGCCGCCGCAAAGGCCTCAGAGCGAGCGAGCGATTTAGGCTCGAGTGTCACGTCTTGGTATGATCGACCTGGATAGCTTCCAGTGGTACCATGCATGACCCGGTATAGGTTGGCGAAGGAGCATTCAATCCACCGCACAATATTCGCGCCCGGGAATTCGTCGCTTTCACAGCATTCTCAACCCCCAGTCGCTATCAAAGTGCCGAACTTGACGAAGAAACAGCGATATTGTTCCTCGAAGCCAGATCGACAGCGCTAGCCCGGCTCCTTCTCTTCACGCTCCTTCCGACGAAGCAGATCATGGGCCCGAAGCGGACATTTCCCCCGCACTGGAGAAATGGAGTGAATTTATCGGAAGTCACGCTGATCCGAAAGACCAACCACAGTCTCCGTCCATCACCCAAGGACCTGGCCGGTTCGATTTCAGCAGGCACCATGTCATCATGGGCGGTCTGTGTGCTCCGGCTTCTCCACGACGATCGGCCCTCTGATGGTCGCGGGGATGGCGCACCGCAGCGGGTCTTGGAGGTCCTGGTCCAAGAGGAGAGGAAGAGTCAAGAGGGACGGACCAAGCACAGGGGTTTCCTGGCATCAACGGCCGGTGACTAAGCGTTGACTGCCTCAGGCGACAATCGTGACAGATCTCGATTTCAGGCTTCTTTCGATCTTCCTCCCAATGATGATGGACATCATCTCTTCTGAGCCTTTCGACGTGCGATGGTCTGGAAGCTGCATGCTTATTATGCACGACGCCTACGACTGTGACTGCTATTTCACAGTCCTCTCAGCTCTTGGATCATACACTCGAAAGAATTTCTGCATAGCGTCTGGCATGCTGGACTTGCTCGGCTTTGAGGTCTACATGCCGTCATCGTCGGCCTTCAAAATGATGTTCACCACGGAGTCTTGCTCGGGTTCCATGAAGCACGCTCCGGTCCTCGAGACTCGCAAGACGGACATATATTCCACTCTTCAGCAGAGGATCTGACGCTGAGAGTGCAAGGCAAAAACACATGGGAATTTGGCTTCATTGGCGCTCGCTAGCGGATGATCGAGCACGCCTCAGGGTCCTGCCACTGGGCGAGAACCAATATTTGTCGTCTTGGAGGGCGTCGCCCGCCTGCCGTCTTGCCACCGGAAATGGTCAGCCCACTTGCGATCACGGTCCAGCGACCTCGGAGCGTCTCTTGACGCTGTCCCGCTGTGCAACGCTGTGCAACGCTGTTCGTTGATGAATTGTTGTGGTCGAGGCGATGGATAATCTGTTCGCAAAACCCTCAGGAGATCACCACAGCATCTCTTCCAGACTTCAGCCCAATGAATGTCTCGGCGCTCGTTGGCCAGCGTCCACGCTATAATCCTCGAGCGGCTGAGGGTCTGGCCATCAGTCATCGGGATTGGTTGCATGTTACATTCCTCAGCAAAGTGCTGCCCACGGTGGCGTTTCCTAATTTGAGCCCGGCAACGTGGAAAACCGACTATAGATACCACGAGGAGGTAGGCGGCACGCTCAGAAATATACATCGCTAACCAACGTCGTTTTCTCCTCCTTTTGCACGAACACATTCGTTTCCAGCATGCGTTTCGCTCTTTCCAGTCAAGTCGCGGCTGCGGCGCTGCTTCTGGCGTCCCCTACTTCTGCGCAGGTCAATCCTTTGCAAGCTCTCAGCAACGTGCCACAAACCAACTACAACAATGCGACACAAGCTCGCACTGGTCTGGTCTCCGCGGCTATCCCTCTCGAAGCAGTCAAAGCCCTCGGAGGCTTCCTGGAAGGATCGCTTGGGAGCCTATTCGGAGGCTTGATACCACGCAGTACGAAGCAAGCCCGTGCCGACAGCTATGCATCGTACAAAACAACGCTCTACTATCCTAATTGGGCACGTCTTCGAAACCCCTGCTATCACGAAAGATGACTGCTAAAAGTTTTTCAGGACATCTACGCCCGTAACTACCAGATCGAAAACTTGCCAGCCTCGAAATTGACCCACGTCCTCTACTCCTTTGCCAACGTCAATGCCACAACCGGCGAGGTCTACCTCAGCGACAACTGGGCGGACATTGACAGGGGCCGTCCTTCCGGCGATACGAAGAACCTCTATGGTTCGCTAGCCAGCCTTTACAAGTTGAAGAAGAACAACCGACAATTGAAGACCTTGTTAAGCATTGGAGGCGCGAGCTACAGCCCCAACTTCGCAGGCCCTGCCGGCACGGCTTCAGGTCGCGCAAAGTTCGCACAATCTGCCGTCCAGCTCTTGATGCACCACGGCTTCGACGGGCTGGACATCGACTGGGAATTTCCCAGCGACAGCACTCAAGCCGCCAACTATCTCAGACTCATGCAAACCGTGAGGGCACAGCTAAGCAGCTATTCGAAACAGCTTTCCGGCGCGCCTCAGTTCCTTCTGACAGCCGCCGTGTCCGCGGGTCCAGACAAGTACAATCTTCTCAACATCACGGCTCTCAACTCTGTTCTGGATATGTGGAACCTTATGGCCTACGACTACTCTGGTCCATGGGACAAGGTCGTTGGTCACCAGGCGAACCTGTTCGTCAACACTTCCAACTCCGCCAGCACGCCGTTCAACTCCGACTATGTGATCAAGCAGTACATCGCCAAGGGTGCTAGCGCGAGGAAGATGATCTTGGGAATGCCGCTTTACGGAAGGCAGTTCGCGCAGGCCACCGCTCCTGGCAAGGCTTTCAGCGGCACTGGAAGTACTGGGTCGTGGGAGGCTGGTATTTGGGATTACAAGGTATGCTCGAAATGTTTGACATCATTCTCAACGTTACACGCAGTGACTAACTTACGACATAGGCAATTCCAGCATCCGGCTCAAGCAGCACCTTCAAAATTTACACCGATACACAAGCCATCGCATCATGGAGCTACGACAGCAGCTCCAAAATGCTCATCTCCTTCGACACGCCTCAAATCACCCGAGCCAAGGCTAATTACGTTACAAGCAGAGGTCTGGGAGGAGGCATGTGGTGGGAAGGAAACGGTGACTTCGCCGCTACGGATTCGAGGAGCTTGATCGCGGCGTTCACGAATGTCATTACGCAGAGAGACACGACGCAGAATGTGCTGAGCTATCCGTATAGCAAGTGGGATAACGTGAGGGCGGGAATGCCGTAGATTGTGAGACTGGGCTGGTCTTTGTTCTTGTGATCAAAGATCTCAGATTAATTTAATTTTAATTCGAACCATGCTTGCTTGCACTGACTCCCGGTCTGCACTGATAACTCCTGCACTGCGATGCCTCCAATAAACTCATGATGATATACATTGCATGTTGCCGCCGTTTCGTCCTCTGGTCGTTCCTTTCATGATGCCTTTGGAAGGCGCCGGTTTAAGCTGCAATCCGTCAGACTCAATCAAGCCATGTCAAGTCTTCCACCAGACTTACCCTTGCTGACGTGAGTCTTTCGGCTGTGTCCTCGAATGAGCACCTGAGTGACCGCAGTCACAATGAACATGAAGATCGCGACGATGGCCACGGCGAAAGCAGCCACGAAAAGTTCGCAATCCATGAGCCGAGATCCTCTGTAGATGATGCGAGGATACGGCCGTCTGTCGCAGCCATTCGTTGCAGAGCTGTTGATGGCGGCCACGGCGATCATCAAGGCCGCGAAGACGATGTCCAAGAAGATGCTGATGACGGCGAAGAAGGAGATGCCAGCGGTGCAGCAGGTGAAGAGTGCGGCGACGAGGGTGTAGAACATGGTGACGGCTCCGATGACGAGGGATGCGAGGTTGCGGTCTTCGAATTCATCGCGGTCGACGCAGAACTGGGATGTTTGTCAGAGGTTGTTCACGGTCGTTTGTGCTCTGTGTGGTAGACTCACCCAGGCAAAGGCTCCGGTGATGACCGATGCACAGCAGAAGGCTACGAGGTAGCAGCCGATCTTGACCAGACGTAACAGACCGCCCTTGATAGCCATGTTGAATTTCTTATGAAACAGGTGTTGTTGAAAAGCGAGAGATTTGGTGAAGCCTTGATGTCTGAGGTTGCTGAGATGATGGAAATGGAGCGATGAAACGACCGTCGCTCTTCGATGTACTTATGCTCCCTTATGGACGACACGACGATCTCATCCATCCCTACCACAACTCACCACGGGTGACGCACGCCGCGAAGCAGTACAGCTGGCGAAGGGCTTGAAACACGACTTCCAAGCCTTGCGACCATCGCGGCCACGACAACGCTCAGATTGTCACGTCCGCAGCCGCCAGAGCCGAATCTGTTCACGTAGACGCCAAGTCTGGCAGTGCACCACATGGTCGGGTGAGGTGAGTGATGGACATCCCAGTTTCGCGGCTGCTGGAAATCGCTGACTGGGGGCATCCTATCGATCACCTGCAATGCAGCCACACTTCGACACGTTGTCGCCAGCAAAGCGATGTGCCATTGGTTGTCACGGTGCTTGTCATCCTAAGCCTCGAGGGATCTTCCAGGGATTGGGGAGGAAAGCCAAGAGGACGAATCCTTGTCCGGAACTTCTTGTCAGCGCTGAGCACCGAAAGGATGACGTGAGGTTCGAGGCTTTCGCGGCTGGGCTGACAAGATGCGTGTCTGGTCATGTGCTTGATAACTTTTGCTGGACGTTGCAGTCCTAGACGCCAAGATTGCAAGGCCTTGCAGAAATAGAAATTCCTAGAGCGGCTGTGCTGTGGTTAATGCGATGAGCATGGGCGATGAACGACGATGTCTTGGCGACCCAATGATCTCAGAAACTGGTGCGAGACTGCTTGTAGCGAGGGCTCTTCTCTATTTTGTAATGGATGTCAGCCAGAGCATCGGACTCCGTGACTGGGACAGCGACTTCTCTCCTACCACGCAAGGCAATGCGAATTTATGCAACAAGCAAGGCAACCTCCCATGCAGCCCATTGTCCCGTCTCCATGCCATGCAAATCCACGCTCACCACCACAAATCGTCGTCTCATGTGTCATCGTTGCTGTCGTCATCATCGAAATCACGCGCCCTCTCTCCTGAAGAAGTAGACGTATGCAAACTTCTTCATCTCGTCGACATCTCCGCCCAATGCAACCTTCTCATCATTGAATAACACCCAGCCTTCCTGCTTCTTCACAAACGCTACATAATGTCCCGCATGGATGCTAGAGCCCTTGTGACAGACAATACTGCTCAGGGAGAACTTTGCAGGTTTCGTGTCTTCGACCTCAATCTGTTGTGGAGCTTCAGGCGTCCCGGCAGCAGCAGCATTGTCGTCTTCGCCAAAGTCGCCAACAGCATCGGGATGTGAGAAGAGCCAGTCGACAGCACGCTCCATGTCGCCGCCGGTCTCCTTCAATGCCTGTCGAGCTTGAGGAGCGGAGAATCCCATATTGCCCAGATTCTCGATCGCTTCTGGGTCGATGGCACCACCACCAGCAGCACTTGCACCTCCGGCATTTCCAGCATCTATCGGGATATCGATATCCGCATCATCCATGTGCTCGAACAACCACCCAGCCGCTGCCTCTGCGTCCGCATTGCCCGTGGCATGCAGCGCTTTCTCGCAGCGCACACGCGGGAAGCCCATGCTCATCAGCATCTCCAATGCGGCTTCATTCGGCGAAAATGCACTGCTTCCACCAACGGCGGCAGCCTTGTCCTCTGGAAGTGCCTCCTCGTCGTCTTGTTTGCCCTTGCTGCGGTAGGATTCCATGTCGAAAATCTCATCACCAACGATGACAGGCACATCTTGTTTGGTGGGAACCCAGTTGACAATCTCAAACCGTCTCGCATTGACCGCGAGGATGGTCGGAAAGGTCTTGAAAAGAGTTTGTTTGGTGAAACCTTTACTCCCGCAGCCATTGCAAGTGAGCTCAACGACTTCAGGTGCGGTGAAGTCATCAAGACATTGCTTGAGTGTGACTGATTCGAACTGCTCTTTCTTCTCGTTCGAGTCGCCGGTCATGTCTACATCCTGAGGAAGTCGCTTGATCGGCACTGCCACTGAGATGTTCTCCATCTCATCCTGACGGTAGCGCACCTTCTTGCATTGCAGACATTGCAATCTCTGCTCCATGTAGAATCGGAATGAGTCCACAGGGTCGCATATGTCCTTGTACTGGCTCCGCGCGCTTTGCTGGGAGCGAGAAATGAGCTTCAGCAGATGCAGTAGCAGCTCAAACGCATCTTGCTGCTGCATGGTACCAAATTCGGCATGCCCACGACCGATGAGATGTTTGAGCATCGCAGGCGCCAGCCCTTTTTGGTGTGCCACTTCGTCTGGATTCTCAGATGCGATGCGAGAGTCCGGTTTGCTGTAGCGGCCAGAAAGTAGGCCATCCGCAAGTTTGCGTAGTTGGACTTCCAAGTCGGCCGCTGGCTCTGTGAGAGGTGGTAGAGGCTCATCGGGTCGGTAGTATCGCTTGGAGAACTCCGGCATGGCGAAGAGCGACTGCAAGATGGATGCGAGGTAGCAGCTGTTGCCCAGGTTGCTCAGTCCAGTCAAGCCAGGACCGAACATGGGCTTGAGCTGCTTACCATCCGCCCCAAGCATGCTGAATTCGTATGACAGGTTGTGCTCCAGCTGCATCTCTCCCAGCGTCTTCTCCGTCTTGACACGTCCAGTCAGATCGATGCCCCAATTTGCCAGATGAGCCACCAGCTCAGGATCCAAACGCTCTTCGTCACAGGTATAGCAGTAAATGTCTGCATGTCCCTCAGCGCTGATGCTCCCAAGCTTGACAGCCACCGGATGACCAGTAGCATCACCGTGAAGTCGCGCGTGTGAGTTACCAGGCAGTCCGCCCATTTGTTGTCGTCCACAGCCCAGGTTGCCACAGGTCAAACAGAGCCAGAGGTTCTCCTTCAGCTCGCAGCCCTGACATTGTCCCAGATCGCCACTAGCAATTATACGTCCTGACTCTTGCTCCAGACAAAGCACATGCTCGCAAGTCTCCATCTCCAGCTGCCATGCCTTGACTTCTTGCTCTTGCGCGAAAGTGTTCGCCTTCAGCACGCCTTGTACGACTTCGCCAATGTTGCCGGCCGTGTCGATTCCTTCCACGCCACACTCGAAGCACTTCACTTCCGTCTTTGTATCGTATCGATCGGCATCGGTCTCTGCAATGATCTCGAGTTTGCTGATCTTGGCTGCGGGTTCGCCATCGTCACGCTGCTTGCGTTTGCGGGTGCGAGTGATGTTGACGGCAAGCGGATGTTGGAATTGTTGAGCATGAAGTCGTCCGTGTACTCTCTCGCCTGCGCACCCGCCGTTGAAGCAATGCAGACAGACGTCTAGGCCAGCGGGATCATCGGCGCCGTCGAAGCACAGAGTGCAGTCTTCTCGATAGACGGACTGTGAGGGGCGTGGAGGTTGAAGAGCCGCGGAGGAAACGTGCGGACAGGATGCCATGTTGGCGGTGAGGACGACTGTGATTTTAAGAGGATGTTTGAGAATGGAGGAAAGAGGATGGAAGATGAACAAAAAGTTGTAGCTGTCCCACAGATCCTGGCGCAAGTTCATGTGTTTGGTCGAGCTCCCCCCCGCTTGTACCTGAAAACGCGTCACCTGCCCTGTCCTTTCCCTTCCCTTCCATCACAACGACAACGATATTGATTCACTTCCATCTCGTCTGCCGCGTCTAGTACGTTTGACATGTGCCTTCGCGCCATTGCCCACAAGGTACAGCCTCTCAGAATCGATATGCCAGAATATGGACCCGACATACTTCAGCCATCACTCACACCACGATCCTCCACTTCGCGTTCTTGCTGGTCCGCGTCTTCACCTGGTATCCTTTCTCCTCCATCCTCTGCTGTACCGTCCAGTGCAGATTGGGTGCCAGCTCTTGCGCAGGACGATATCGACCGAGATTCATCCGTACCTTCTTCACCCACTGTTCGGATCCCTCTGGTTGCACCCTCACCTTTATCGGCCACAGTTCAAGCGCCCACCATCCCTTAGCATCCTTTAGCTGGTCGTTCAAGGGTGATATGGCATCAAAGAAGTCCTCCGTCTGCTCCGGCGTGTAAAGATTCGTGAGGACTTGCTTTTCGTCGTCTTCCCAGATTCTCAACTGGAACGAGCCTTCGTCACGGTCATCGTTGTCGTCTTCGCCTACATCCTCCAATGCCGTGGTCCTCCTACTGATCGGGCCAATCTCGCCGGCCCTGTACTTCTCCATGAGGTGCTTCGGTGGCGGTGCGGTGGGCCGTCCCAAAGCAATGTATCGAGGCCTATAAGCGAACGGCAGCTTGGTCAGCGGATGTCGTTGACAAATCGGGGATATTCAGAAAAGGCTTACCACAATGTGTGGACATCCAATCCCTCCTCCGCGAGCCGATGGGTGTTGAAGATGATTCCGGTGTCGCATTCAAAGCATTGCCGAATCATCCATCGAAGCGGTATCTGCGATAGCTTGTGGCGGACCTCATTCTTGACCGCACCTCCTCCAACGTCAGCATGACAACCTGCAAACCATACCTCCAGACTGTCAGTCTGCGCCGTCACAGGTTGATGCCGTTTTCCGGGGTGTGCCGAACCATTGGCAGGAGTTCCGTTGAATTCGGCCCCTGTATTGGCGCCCGACTGCTTGATCGGCTGCTTGACAGACTGCTCATGCAGGGCGGCGACCTTCCACTTGTCTTCGCCTCCAGGCTCTTGTGACTCGACACTTTCCCGAAACTGGTATCGAGAGACCTTGAACTTCGCTCTTCGCTCGTCCAGACCGATGGCGTGCCGAAAATAAAGAGGCTTGTTGGTGGGAGTCGCGCTGAGCGGAAGCTTCCTCGGGATGAATCCCACGCTGGCGACAGAGTCGAACACGCCGATGAAGTGGACGTTGACCTCGATGCAGAATGTGCGCTTGAAATCGCGCGACATCTTCCATCCCTCGGCGGAGTCGTCCTTGTAGAATTGATATGCAAATTCTACCTGGGCGACATTGTGGGCAGGGAGAAGTCCGACTTTGTGGATCATGCCTGTCGTGTTTCTGTGTGAGTGTCTGTCCAGTTGTACTGGCATGAACTACTGACCTGCGAGACATCTCGCCGTGTAGGCCCCTCTACTGAAGCCAAAGAGACAGATTTTATCGCCTTCGTTGTAGGCTTGCATGAGGAACTTGTACGCATCCCGGATATGCACTCCAAGACCGCTACCGACGGCCATGTCCAGAGAGGCATTGAAACCATTACTCAAGCCTCCGCCATCGTACGTGCCAATGCCAGTCTGGTAGTAAGTTACTTGAGTTGGGTCGTCCTTCTTCAAGCAGCCGACCAGATGGACGATGTTGCTGTTGTCCGCATCGAATTTATCGCCGGTGCCGTCCAGACAGATGATCAATGTTCGCTCGTGAACCTTGTACGTCTTCGAATCGTTGACAGCACGGATGTGCTTGGGCAGACGCTCAGGCATTGTGTCCGAAGCTGCTGGACTCGCGGTCGACGCTGTTGCTGGCCCTGCCATATTGAAAGCTTTGGCTGTCGCACTTGGTCCTGCTGTGAAGCTGGGACGAAGTCGCACGGCACATGCTGGAAAAGGCAACACCAAACTCACGAACAAGAATAGTGAGCTCCACGAGCTGGTGACGTGGTTCCTGCAAATCACGGCGATGCACACACTGCATTGGAGGTACCACATTGACCATGCAACCGATCGCCGCTACATGCAACACGCTCTGAGACCTGGCCAGATAGACAATCTGCTTCGCGCCGTTTCGCCCGTCGGTCCTTCGCCGCACTGTCGATCTTCACCAATCTGGACATTGCACGACGCAGAAGTTCACCACCACATCTGGCCATTGGCGCGGAGGTAAGTAGACTTTCCAGTCGTGCGCTAGTGTGAGACTAGGTAGGTTGGACAGGTGACTATCGACCTCATTCAGCTGCAGCACTACTACCACAAGTTCCACGAATTGCAGAGCTTGCAGTGCTTTGCAGTAGCATCAACGCACGACCACCTCTCGCACATGAGGTTCATCGAAAGTGTGTTCCGGCTCCACGGCGCTTCCCGCCAGCTGATCGAACGATGACAGCTACGTCCATCCGTTCAGACGTGCTATTCGCTGTCACGACTCGGAAGGACCCTCTTCCCGAACTGCGCAATGCCTCAAACGGGTCTCGCCCCACACATTTTCTCGCGTCGACTGCGTTCACGCTCGCACCATGCAACCTGCATACCACAGCTTGCCAACGCCGCTGAACGATCGTCAGTCCAGACGGAGATGTACTCAGCTCTGCCGTCCAATCATGGCTTGCTTATTACGTGTCAATGTCGCAGATGTGCGCAGAAATGCTCAGGCCACTCGTGTCGCGATGCTCCGGAGACCTCAACGCGCTTTGTGCTCGTACTGGCGGCTACCCATGCGTGAGTAGCAATCCGCAAGCTTTGCTCATTGTCTCCTTGCTTCAACACCCTCTTCTACCTCTTGAGTATACCAGCATTCGGTCAAGACTTCGCAACGATGGCAGTCGGTCAGCTTAAGAGCCTTTTAGGCTCAATTCGACGCAAGCCGTCCACCGCCCCCGATCGAAGGTCGAGAGAAGAAACCAATGGAGTCAATGGAGAGAAGACATCGCTGATGTCTGACCTGTCGTCTATCGGCGTGAAGAATGTCAAGATGCTCGGCGGCGCACTCGTCGACATGGCAGGCGGTGAACCACTAGACGACAAGCAGCTCCTTCTCGAGAATGGCGTTTCTATGCTTCAATCACTTCCTTCGAACAGTGGTCTTGGCTCCACGGTCTCAAACGGCTTCATCGGCATGCTGTGGAACGATTTGCCTCATCCAGCTGCTACACTCGCGGGACCAGAATCGCGCTATCGACGACACGACGGCGGCGGCAACAATCCCTGGCAGCCAGAAATGGGCAAGGCCGGGACACCATACTCTCGGAGTGTGCCACCTGTGAAGCCAAAGGGACCCAATCTTCCAGACGTCGAGCTTGTCTTTGAGCAATTGCTGAAGCGAGATGGAGCTTTCCGCGAACACCCATCCGGTCTGAACCGCCTCTTCTTCAGCTTTGCAACTATCGTCATTCACGAGTGCTTCCAGACCTCTCGCGAGCATCATTGGATCAACGAGACTTCCAGCTATGTCGATCTCAGCACGCTATATGGAAACACTGAAGTGGAGCAAAAGAGAGTGCGGACATACAATAACGGCACCATATATCCTGATTCGATCGCTTCGGAGAGGATCATGATGATGCCTCCGGGCGTGGTTGCGGTCTTGGTAATGTTTTCAAGGAATCACAACGAGATTGCACAGTCTCTGTATACCATCAATGAGGACGGCAAGTACAAACCATGGGATAGTCTCGATAAGGAGCAGCAAGTATGGTGAGTCTGCTGCAAGTCGATCCTCTCAACAGTATTTTGGGCACTGATCAAAAAAACAGGCAAGACAACGACATCTTCCAGCTCTCTCGCAATATCAACGTCGGTTTCTTTGCAACGGTAGTACTGAAGGACTACGTCGCCGCCATTCTCAACACGCCCCGCGCCAACTCCGAGTGGTCACTGGACCTCGGAGCAGAGATCAAGAAAGGAGGATCTCGAGTGGAAAGAGGTACAGGCAATGTGGTCTCGACCGAGTTCGCTGTACTTTATCACTGGCATGCGGCTCTGAGTGCTGCCGACGCGCAATGGATGGAAGACATCATACGTGAATCCGCTCCCGAGATCGGACACATCGACGACGTCACGGCCGAAACATTCACGAAGGTTGTAAAGACGCAAGGACACAAGCTCATGAGCACTGAGCCTCGTCTTTGGACATTTGGCGGCATCAAGCGCGGAGCTGATGGACGCTTCAGCGACAATGATCTGGGTGAGATCTTAAAAAACTGCGTTGATGAGCCTGCACATGCTTTCGGTGCTCATGGAACGCCGGCCAGCTTGAAGGTGGTCGACTTGATGGGTCAACTGCAGGCTCGCAACCACTTTAAAGTCTGCACAATGAATGAGTGAGTATGTCTCTCCCGAGGTTCTACTACATACTGACGCCGTATCTAGATTCCGCACGTATCTCAACTTGAAAGCGTATGAATCCTTCGAGGACTGGAATCCTGACAAGAAGACCGCCCGTGCCGCCGAGCTATTGTACGGTCACATTGACAATTTGGAACTGTATCCAGGCCTGATGGCAGAGTGCACGAAACCAGCCATGCCTGGCAGTGGAGTCTGTCCGGGTCAAACGACAGGGCGCGGAATCTTGGATGATGCCGTCGCCTTGGTCCGCGGCGATCGCTTCCTCAGCTACGACTTCAACAGCAACACTTTGACCAACTGGGGCTTTGCAAAATTGGGCAGTCTACCCGGAGGCTCGTACGGCGGTATGCTCCCACACCTTCTCTTCACTGGCCTTCCTGGTGCATACAAGGGCACTTCTCCGTACGCTTTGCTACCCTTCTACACTCCGAAGGCAGTCGCTGGGATATTGAAGGGCAACAAGGCGATTGATCGGTACGACTTGAATCGCAATCGAAGCGATGGCGGCATCGTCGCTGTCCATAGCCAAGCCGGATGCAAGCAGGTCTTCGAAGACGAGCAGACCTTTCGTCCAGCATTCTCAATGGACAAGACCAACTTCTTGCCCAAGGTGTTCTTCACGGACGGTTTCGATGGAAAGATCACCAAATACTTCAGCGAGACCGTGGCCAGACTCATCAAGGACAGCTCTCTCAAGTACGCCGGCTCGAAGCGATCTGTCGATATCGTGCGCGACGTGACCAACGTTGCTCCGATCATGTGGTTGGCGGAGCACTTCGCCATCCCTCTGAAAACTGCCAGGACTCCCAAGGGTCTGCTGTCTCTCCCTCAGCTGTTTGACATGTACATGGTCACTTTCCTGTACCAAAACTTCAATATCCTTCCTATCAACGAGTGGAAGCTCCGGGACGGATATCAAAAGGCCGAACCCGTCCTGCGAAACATTTTCGAAACGCACCTCAAGACTCAACAGGGATTCAAGGAAACCATAGTCGATAGGCTTGCCAAGGGTTCTGCGTACGAGGTCGGCCCAGAAGCCGATCGTCTTTACCACGCCTTGAACGACTCCAAGCTTCCAACGAGGGACCTGGTCACCGATTGCATCGGAATGGGAGCTCCGGTCGCCGGTATTGTGACCCAGCAGGCTTCTCTCTTGATCGCCTTCTATCTTCGTCCGGATAATTCTCAGCACAAGGGCCGCATTGTGCAGCTTGCGCATCAGAACGACGCCGCTTCGGAGTCTCAACTGCAAGGATATGTCCTGGAAGGCATGCGACACGCCGGTGTCGTTCCTGGTCTTCCACGAGTCGCAACCAAAGACGTCGTTGTCGAAGACGGCGCGAACGGATCTGTTCGGATCAAGAGAGACCAGACCGTCCTGATCGCCACCTCCAGCTCCTCAAAAGACGCATCTGCCTTTGCAGACCCGGATACGATTGATCCATCTCGTCCGAGGGAGAGCTACTTCATGCTCCGCAGCGGATTACACGCGGACTTTGGCTCGAAGCTGGTTCTCCCTGCTTTGGCGGCCACGTTGAGGGAGGTGTTCAAGTTGAAGAATGTGCGTGCTGCGCCTGGAAAGAATGGGATGTTTACTACGACGAGGCACGTGGTTGCGGGTGTGGTATTGACGCATTACCTGGACGATAATGCGAGGGAGTCGCCGTTCCCAACGTCGTTGACTGTTGAGTACGATGAGTAGACTGGAAGGCGAACATTGATACTGCTGCAGTGCCTAACGATGAATACCACAAGCTTGAAGGCTGTTAGCGTAGGGTCCGAGGTCGCCAGGAATCGTTTGATCAATTATCCGGAACCTCCATGAGCGTTCTCGCTCGACGGTAGTGAAGATTGAGTCTTCAGTCGTCCCTATCGCATTGGTGTTGGGTTTATGCCGTCTTGACTTGCCCAATTACAACCCAGCCTACCACCGTAGCCTGACAAGATGCAAAGTTTTGAACTCAACATCATCGATGAACCTATTGCGGGACCATCTTGCTATTCAATCAGGTAGGAGAACAAATGGCGACTCAATTATAATGCGTACCATTGGTCGACCGGAGAATTCCAAGAAGCTGAAGCTTGAGCAGACCACGGATCCAGCAAGAGGCTAGGGTATCAATAGCAGCATTGCTACCCATTGGGTCATATGAGCGTCAACTACGACAGGTAGATCTGAGAAACCTTTCAGTAACTACAGCTTACACAGCACACGAAGCAAATTCAAAAGCATAAGAAATCGCAGTAAGTACCGATTTGTACACTTTGACCTCATCTTCTCTAACATCAAACATCTCGAGTGGCCTGGCAACGACCTTGCTGTCATCCACAAGGACAGACTTACCACCACCACCTCCCTCCTTCCCATCCCAATGCCCAGATGATCTCGCAGAATGCCCCGTCCCACAGCCGTCCCCAACCACCACCCCACCCGCCGCTGGACATACCCCTGCTCCGAGACACTACAACGATCTCCAATCACCCGAACCTCCCCTCTCCTCTCCCTCCCAAACGAAATCCTCCTCATCATCCTCCACCTCGTCATCGCCTCTGAAACCCCCACCACCCAACTCACGACCCCTCACCCGAACCTCAAATGCACCTGCGTGCCGCTCCTCCCTAACCCTTCCGTCCGTTCCTCCACGAAGAAACCCTGGCCTTCCCGTCTCCGCACCTCGCTCAAGAAGCCATGGTATTCCCACTGTCTGAGACTCTGCAATCGGCTGGAGTCCTGGGCCGCCGACCCGGGACTTCCACACCTCTACCCACCCAGCCGCATGCCGAACCTCTCCGTGGCGCGAACCTGTCAGGCACTATATCCCCTCGCGGTGGAGGCTCTGTACGCGCTCAATACCCTCACACTAACCTCGAGTGAAGTGGAAGTCATGCTACTCAGTCCAGCGGGAAAAGGCGTGATGGAAAAGTTGACCGGTCTGCGGGTCCTCGAGCGCAAAATCGAAGAGTCAATCTGGGTGCAAGAACTAATCTACCGCCCACCTCGAACAGTACGGGAAGATCTCGACGGACGAGCTCGGTGGCCAGCGGCGATTGAGCGGGACCGACTGGAGAGGGAGAAGAAGTGCTGCGGAGGGGTGAGGGTGGTGAATGCGGAGGTGTTGTGGATTTTGTTGAACGGGAAGAGGATGAAGTCGTTGACGATTGACTTGGAGCCATTTATGA
Organism: Zymoseptoria tritici IPO323; assembly: GCF_000219625.1. Classification (NCBI taxonomy): domain Eukaryota; kingdom Fungi; phylum Ascomycota; class Dothideomycetes; order Mycosphaerellales; family Mycosphaerellaceae; genus Zymoseptoria; species Zymoseptoria tritici. Next base: position 536,342 of record NC_018213.1, on the reverse strand, counting down.
TGTGTCCGAAACGAGCAGGGGACGGGGAGTGGAGACAGCATGTGGGGAGCCCGATGAGATGTCTTGAGGCGTTTGGGATGGCGTGGGGGAGTCATGTTATTTCGGAAGGGATTGGGAGGTATTCGGTGGAGATGAAATATGTTGTCTCGGAACAGGAGCAGGCGGCAGGGGTGTTGGAGGACGAGGAGCAGCCGGGAGAGGTGTCGAAGGAAGAGTGGATCAGGAGAAAGAGACTGGAACCGCCGTATATCGCATCGAGGCCCAATATACCAGCGTGGGAATGGGCACAGCTGCCGAAGGGGGATTATGATACCGACGGAAAGTGGACGATGTATCCCTCCGCATTGCAAGCTCTCCCCCTCCACAAATTAGCACTCTCTCACAACTTCCTCATCGACACCTGGAAATCAGTCTCCACAACCCCCAAACCCCTTCTCCGCACCTACGCCGACGAATGGACACCCACCTACCTCCGCGCAGACGACTGTCCCTGGTATCCCAAAACGCCACTCTGCCGCATCACCCGCGACCTGCTATTCGCCGAGATGGCATCCGTTCTCAACGAGGTGTATCAGCAGTACGTCAACAACGGCAGCGTAGCGGCGCGGGTGGTGGTGTCGCATTTTTTGACGGAGATTTTGAAGATTGGTGGAAGTGGGGACTTGGCGGGCGAGCTGGTGCCGAATAAAGTGCTGCCGGGGGAGGATGCGAGGTGGGATCATTTGTGGACGGAGGCGTTTGCGTTGTTGGTGATTGGGTCGAGGTTTAGGGCGGAGAAGGTGGTGCGGTGGAAGGCGAGGAAGTAATGGTCTGAAGGTGTGTTGATGTTCGTAGGTTGAATGTAATGTCGGAGGATCGTTGTGCTGAATGGCGAAGTCTTTGGTGCTCCGCGATCGCTATGCCTTTGCGACAGGCGACTAGGCTCTGTGGCTCTGGAAATCGCCTGTACGTTCGGAGGACGCCTGTGTGATCGTGAAAGAGCCGGTGTACCTGACGTCGCTCAAGCCCGCTCAAACCCCACCCCTCTGCATCGAAAAACTATGCCAATCATTAAACACACTCCCCTGCACCTTACTCCCCACATCCACCCTCCACCTCGCCTGCAACTCCCCATACATCGCATTCACCCTCGTCCAATGCTCGGGATCCTGATGAATCAAAATCTTCGCCAGGAATTGCGACGTCCGACTACATGCCGTCGCGTGCACTTTCGAGCCGCCGTGCATCATTTCCGCGTGGATGGCCATGAGGATGAGGTAGAGGGGGGACGCTTCGACGGTGTCTTCGTCGTCGGAGCCTTCTTCCTCGCCCTGGGCTTCTTCCTCGGCGTTGGAGTCGGATTCGGATGTAGATGTAGACAGCATAGCAGGAGCGTCGGGGTAAGACTTATGCTCTTTACAAGCATTAAACAGCGTAACCAACAAATCACAAGCCTTCTTCGCCGTCGGCTGACTCCCCGTCGTCCTCGTCAACGTAACAAGCGGATGCAACAGATCCAACACCAGCGGACTCGCATACTGACTCTTCACATACACACCCAACAGATCCAACACGCGGTTTTTGAAATTGACAATATTCGCTTTGGCGTCTTTGTTGTCTTGTTTGGTATGGGAGCCCTTTTTGCGTTCGGCGAAAATGGTGGTGAGGTGCGGTTCGAGAGCCATCATTTGGTCGTCGTCCATGTCGGATCCGTCGGAGTCGGAGGCGGCGGCGTCGTTGTCTATTCCGGCTGTTCCGAGGGCGGCGGCGAGTTTGCGGTCAAAGGCGGCTTCTTCGTCTTCGTTGGAGGGAGGGGAGGAGGTATCGCTGGCAGAGTCGGAGGCGCTGGCAGAGGCTTCGTTGTCGGCGCTGGCGACGACGCCGTTGACGATTTCGACGTCGGATGCGTCGTCTACGTCTTCCATCTCGACATCGGAGGCTTCGTCATCGTCATCATCTTCGTCATCTTCTTCTTCCTCCTCATCGCCCTGCTTGAACAACTCTTGCTGCCCAGCTAAACTCTCCTTCTGCGACAAGATGTCAATCATACTCTGCAACGCCTCGGCGGTGACATCCGGCGCAAAGGCCGCAAAGACTTGCTCCGCCAGCTTACGGAACAACGATGATTGCTTGGACACAAAGCTGAGCAGCAGCTCGACCAACATGGTCGAAGCATCGCCATCGTCTTGCGGACTGCTGTAGCAAGTGACAATGTCTTGCAGCACACTCACACTCTCCGGCTCTTGCTTGTAGACTTGTAAGATTCCGAGACCGAGCAGAAGACGGAAGGCGAGGTTAACTTTGTTCGCGCTGTCGTCGTCGGCATCCTTCTTGGCTTCCGCACTGGCGATCTGGGCGCGAGCAGCTTTGATGGCTGAACTTGCGTCCTTGTCCAGTTCGTTCGAGAGCGACTTGCGGGCAGAGTGGAGCTTGTCCACCACGGTTGAAGTATGCGCCACTGCTTGCTCGAGTGGGAGGTCCATGAGATGTCCGAGCGCCAGCATCAGTTTCTCGCGGAACACACCTCGACTCGCTTCAGTCAATTTGGGCGACACATCACCCTCAACCTCCGCATACGCCAGCTCGGCGAGATGCTTCAGGAGAGGTTTGAGCCACTTCTTGCTCTCGTCATTTCTCCGAGTCCGCACCATTTCCAGCATGAAGTCCGCCAACATTCGTCGTTTCTTCTCGGCTTCACTCGTGTCTGACACTCCCGGCCGTAAGCACAAATCATGAAAAGTCTGCACAAGCGGCTCGAGCGGAGCTGCCACAGCCAGCATCGAATCGATGGTCGCTTTCGTCAACTTGTCCAGCGGGCCCGCAGGTAGAACAGTCAACACTTGACGGACAATCTCAGCACCAGCAGCAGGATCACTCTTGGCTCGACTCGCCATCTGGTTCAACGGAGGTTTCGCGGCTTCGAACAGATATCGATCCGGCTTAACACGCTGATCCAAAATGCACCGAATGATGTTCGCATGCGTGACTTTGCCCAGCAATTCCGCCGGAGCACTCGCCAATGCTTTGGTGAAGATTTGCAAGCCAAGAAACTTCCTCTCCGGTTTCGACGAGGCTGAGAACATGGGTTTCGCCACACAGTCTTCCCAGAACTGTGCAAACTCCTTTCCGTTGTTCTGCTCGTACAGGTGAGCAAGCACCACACTCCAAGCAAAACTCGGAATCGAGTCCCTCGTCCCAGCAGACTTCTTCTTCACCGCACCTTCCGTTTCAGCAGCCTCCGTCGAATCGTCCGCCGTCTTAAGCAACACCTTCGTCAACATCGCCCTCTCCTGCGACGACAACGGGTTATTATGATGCCAATGCCCCTTTGGCAACTTGAACCCCTCGAAACCCGTCCGAATCGTCAACCACAACGCCACTCCCTCCGGCGTCTTCACCAACCCCTTCGCCGCCCAAACCTCCACCAACGCCTTCAAAACTCCCGCTTTGACCTCCCCACCCGGAGCTTTCAACCACTCATGCAGCATCAGTCCGCACTCACTCCTCAACCAATCCTTCTCCGCCGCCAACTTCGCCACAGCATCAAACACGACCCTCGCCTCCTCTTCCTCCGTCGTCTTCTCCGATAACGCACCGCTCTGCAGAATCGCCTGAAACGCGAATCGTCGTCCAATGGCATAATTCCTCTTCTCCTCCCCACTGACTTTGCCATCCCTCTCACTCGGCCGCGTTAAAGCTTCGACTTTCTCCACCATCTGTCCCACGCTGACTTTCGCTTCGCCTTTCCTCGCCAGTCGTAGGACTTCCGATAACGCGAGTGAGAATCCCAATCGTGCACCTTTGGAACTGCTGCAGACGCCTTTGATGAGTCGGGTGATGGCATTGTTGATCTTTTGGCTCTGCTCCGGTGTCTTGACGGCCAGCTTTCGTATTAAATTGAGCGTCGCTTCTGTGCGGACCGTAGGCAGCTCATCACGAAGGCCATTGAAGATTTCTGAGAGTTCGGCGTCGGCTTCACTGACTTTTCGTTTGCGGGAAGGGTGGACGGCGTCTCCGTCTGGGCCGTTGGTTGAGTCCAAGTCCGCTTGGAACGGTCGCTTGGTTCCAGGCATGTTGGATGATTTCGTGCGGTCGCAGAGGTTTGACATTTATTTGTTTGATTTTGCATTGAATGTAGAAAAAAGTTCTGGAGCGACTTCGACACAAGCTTAGTCAGGCGGGAGCGACCGCGGCGTTGGACATCTAAATCTGTGGGCATTAAATCGTGGAAGTGTAGGAGGCGATATATCCTGGAAGTGTCGGAGGCATCTTATATCGTGACAAAGGGTGAGCACTTCAATACAGCTGATCACCAAGGACGCATTTGCGAATTCAATCTATGGTATATATGCGCGCCTTTTACTCCATCCTATGCTGAGCATCAACCTTTTCAAGCAGCATCCTCGCGTCTAAGCCTTCGGCCGGGATGGCACACCGTTCTGCTTCTTCTTGCTGAACGCCTGCGCACCGTCCGTCAACCGCCTCTCGTCGTTCTTCCTCGAGTTGACAAAGTCGGGGTAGTTCAGCGTCAGCTCAGCCGCGCCGTTGACAATGCTGTCCGCAGCCTCGACACCCAGCATGAACGAGTGGTCCTGGTTGCCGACCTCGTACCTCCAGCTACCGAAGCGACCGCGGGAGTATATGTCGAGATCCTTCAACTTGGGGAGAAGCTGAGTGAGGACACCCTCACGCTCGAGCGATGGAGTGGGGTACCCGTGGTCGAAACGGCGGTGGTAGACGGAGACGATCTCATCCGTCGGCTTGAGCATCTCGGTGGCGACCAAACCGGCGATGTTGTCTGGGAGGATGGTCTCGCCGTTGACTGGCTTCATGCTGGATTCGGAAACCTCGAGCATGATGGACCAGTAAGGACCCTCCTTTGGCTCGGTGGACTCGGGCTTGGAGCCGTCCGCCAGTTGCATGGTGGCTAGCTTCTTGGATGCCTCGGGCTGGTTCTTGGGCGAGTAGTTGGAGAAGATGGTAGCGCGGTAGAATGGGCAGTTGTCCTCGGGGAAGTACAGCCAGCACTTGTCGCCAATGCGTTCGGGACGCTCACCGCGAATACCCACACCAATGACATGAGTGGTGGAGTAGAAGAGGCCCTTTGTGAGGTCCTTGAGATCGTCGTGGCCGCGCATTGTGTCGCAAAGGTGGTCGACAGACATGGTGGAAACGAGCTTCTCGTAGTTCACGGTGGTCCCGTCGCCGAGGAGGACACGCTTGTTGTCGGCATCGACGAGCTGAACCGCTCCGTGCTGTCCGAAGCGAGTCTTCTCCTTGGGCAGGGTCTCGGCGACCTTAATCCAGATGTTTCCGGTGCCTCCCTCGGCAGGGAACTTGAAGGTTGCGTTCGGGCCCCAGTTACCGGCGATCTTGTTGAGAACCACGTTGGTGGTGATCATCTTGAGATTGGGTGCGGCGACACGCTCACCGAGCCATGCACATTGCATCTAGATATCCTTGTCAGCATGATTCTGGCTCTGCTGTTTTCCTCTCCTTGTGTCCATGCTTTCGCCAGCTCTTGACTTCCGTCGTCTAGTACATCAGGCAAACTCACCTTTGTGGTGGGCACGGCCCAGACCTTGTAGTTGTACGGCCTCATGAAGATGTCCGCGATACCCTCACCAAGACTGCGAAGAATCCACTCGTCGAAATCCTTTGGCTTGTCCCTTGCAACTCTTGCCTCGAGCGACGCATCGATCAGACCTTCCAAGCATTTGACCTGGTCCTCCTTTGGAAGCATGGAGATGTTGTTCTGGAAAGGGTATGGGACCCATAGACCCTTGTAGCGGACGTAGGAGATGCGCTGGTGAGTGTACCAGTCGGATTCGTTGGGAAGAGCCTCGTCGATGCAGTCGTCGAAGTATTTGTAGTGGGAGAAGATAACGTGGCCGCCGACATCGTAGAGCTGGGAGAGAGAGGTCAGTGGGAGGGAGAGCAGTGGTGAAGATAGGTTTTGAACATACGAAGCCTTCGGGTGTGATATCAGTGGAGGCCAGACCGCCCGGCACCTCGTTGTTGTCGACAATCAACCATGATGGGCCGTCCTGGGAGTGGAGTTAGAATCTCGAGCTCGTGGCCGACGAAGAGGCGAATGCATACAATCTGGTTCAGACGCTTCGCAGCACCCAGACCGGTGGGACCGGCACCAATGACGAGAACATCAACGTCGCTGTGGTCAACAAAGTCAATGGCTGTTCCGAAGAGTGTTGGAGGATGGATAGCACAAACATTTCCTCGCCGGTAGCCTTGGTGAGCTGTCTCTTGTGTCCAGATGCAGCCATGATTGCGGTGGTTTGAGTGGTGGAAGAAGTGTGGTATAGGAGGTGGGTGTGTAGAAGGAGGAGAGGAGAAGCAGAAGGTTGACCTTCTTGTCTATGATGGCTTGAGAGAGGTCTGTCTTCTTCACGTTGAACGTCGACTCCCTATCAACCTTGAAATTCTTAGTCCGCCACTTTCTCCGACAGGGCCCAGAGGCACATCCCGCCGCCCCTCGATTCAGCCGCCGCTGAAACATCCCGGCGTCTGACCAATTGCCGTCGTCGAATCCAAGAAACCCAAACTCAAGTCAGTGAGGATCAGCTCGCGCAAGTGCCACCAGCTACGACTATTCGACACGGAGAAAGACGGGAGGCATTGATTCACGACTTGGTTGGCGTGTAAACGTGCCGTCAACGAGGCCATATTGTTCGGTCGTGGTCAATGATTAATGCTCTCACAGGGGTGGCTATCATTCATAGGAGAGGGTCGTTCGTTGCGTGGCCTCTCCGCTCTCGTTGATCTCCATTTCTCCCCCTTGTACGCACTGTGCAAGGTACTACGATTGGGTTGAGATTGTGCCACCATCGATTTGTAAAGATGGACACATGCACTCAGCGGCGGTCGTACAGCAAGCAAACAAGTCCACAGCGATCAAGCACAGCAGCGTTCGAGACAGTGTGGCGCAAGAACATGAAACAATACTCGAAAGATGTCCGTCAAAGAAAGTGCAACGCGTGTTCAGGCTATACCTTTTAGTGCTGTTTGCAATGCTTATCTCCAAAAGCGCGCCGGAGAATGGTGCAAGAGAACACATTTATCGTGAATTACACAGCCGTTTAAGGCAGTAATCGTCGATACAACCTTCCGGTGCGATTAGCAGAGTTTTGAACGACTCGTGTGTTGCATAGCGCTATGCTATATTAAGCGGTAAACCTTCTTACCTCTGTAGTGCATGTTACAGCCTCTGTAATTGCTACTACAGCTATTATAGAGCCGCAATAGGGCAGTGCTAGTGTTGTTGTTCTGCAGGTGCGATTTATAGCTATAGCTAGCGCGTCGACGCGTTGTGGTAGAAGGGGGGGTGGTAGTGCCTGTATCTCGCAGTTAGCTATAGTCGCACCTCTCCTTGTATATACTACTCGTTGTATACTATGCTTAGATACACCGCCGACGACAACGACGCTATAGCATTTAACCTCCGCCACAATAGTCCCTTTACGCGCAACGAGACTAGTGTATTTACTAACTAGTCGTTCCGCATAACGCCGCCGCCGGATCTATTAAATAACTTCCCTCTGCTGCGATCCCCTCTTATCGCGCCGGTAAGAGCACCATTAGTTACGTCGTTAGTTATGCCACCGCCGCCGTAGCAGTATTACTAACAGCCGCAGTATCCGACTGTGCAGCAGCAGCAGCAATATTAGCAGGCGTTCGTGCAGCATTAGCAAGAGCACACGCCGGTGCGCACTTAGGCGTAGATAAATATCGACAGCTCGTCGCCACTGCTAGGCACCGCTAACAGCAGCTTCTTAGCGTTCTTAGACTACGAGGAAGAAGCGTTGTATCGCGAGGTCCGAATGCTAACGAGGACTATGCCGCTGCGTAGTAATAGTAACAGGGTCACACTGCCGCTAATTTAAGCTCTGCAGAGCCCTTATCCGGAGTTGAAGGCTATAGCGAAGGAGCCTAAGAAGGAGCCTGAGAAGGTGCTAGAAGGGCTATTAGATAAGATGTTCACTTATGTTAGTCTACGCTCTAGCAAGGAAACAAGGAAGAAGCGGCTAACAGCATAGACCGAGCTGCGACGCAATATCGTTCTTTAGGCTCTGCTTAGTTACTAGAAGGAGCTTATTAAGAATTAGTTAATCCGGAAGGTGTTTAAGATCGTTGAAAAGCAGCTTGCGAAGGACACGGATATCGCACCGTCTGCTCTGCACCGGACGGTGTTTAGTAGCAATAGTATTACCGGTTAGATCCCTTAGTATCACGACGACATAAAGCAGAAGCATATTAGCACCGGTTATAACCTCTCGGAGTATTATTAGCTGTGTGCTCGTCTTAACGAAGCGGTGCGAGCTCGCGAGACTCACTAGAAGGGGCTAAACATAACTATTGCCGAGCAGACGGCTAAGGCTGATCGGAAGAACGCATATAAGCAGAATACTATAAAGCGGAAGTCCAGTGCCAGTCGCCTTGCTAGTAAGACTGAGACTAAGGACGACAATAGCGGTAAAGGATCCTTAAGCTATGCTACTTCTGATCTACCTTCTTTAATCCCTTAGCGCTCCGAGGCTAGTGTGCGTCGCTCTACCAAGAGGGCTCAGTTAGAGTCGGATCGTGTGCGTGCTTCTAGCGCTGGAGCTGTCGATCGGATTATAGAGGTTTATTAGCAGTCTTAGCGTAACAAGGCCGAGCGTAAGGAGCGTCGAATCGCTAAGGAGCGTCGAATTAAGAAGGAGCGTAAGGAGCGTCGGATCGCTAAGAAACGCGAGGAGCGTGAGGAACGTCGTATAGCTGCTGCGAATGATAGAGTCGTTAGCACACTCTAAGGTAAGATAAAGGAGGTTAAGGATATGCTCCGGACGATGCTTAAGAAGCTCTCGTAAGCGGTGTAAGGCGTGGTGTCGAGGTTAAGAAGTAAAGAAGTCATTTATTTAAATTATCTGTATCTGCGTGTGCAATTAATAAGCAGTTTTTGATTTTATATTACTTAAGTTTTAATAGAGAAGTCTAAAATGTAGTGATTTCTTGTAAATTGCGAGGCGGAGGGTAGTTATCTTGTTTTTCAAAACACCTCTATACAAATTTATAGTATAGACACTAAAAACAGCGCTAAGAATTACAAGACAAGACACTAGTCCTCTAACATGCAACCTTCTAACAACTTTAGAAAAAGAAATACATTAAAAATAACCTCTTAGTTCTCTAACGACACTCTTAGCCCCTAAACACCTTATTCTCTAACGTCACTTCCTTCCACCGGCCAAAACCTCCTTCTCCTTTACAACAACACTACTACTAACAATAACACTACTACCTAGTACAGCCTTATTACATCGCCGCCGCCGCCGCCGCCGCCGCCGGCCGCACCGGCGCACCGCTATCCTGTCGATATCGGCCGAGATACTGCTCTACCGTCGGAGGGCTATAATTAAATATCTTAGCGATTGGATTCTCGAAACCCTCCTTAGCCCTTATGCATAACAAGCAGTTCTGTAAGAGCAACGATACAAAGAAGTAAGCAGCGACCGGCTGGCACTCACTACGCAGAGTCTTGCCGCCGTAAGCATACGTCCAGAACTTCCAGTTCTAACTAAAGGCTATTTCCACGCTAATCCGAGCTTGTAAGTGGAAGAAGTTAGCTCTGCGATCCTCATCTGACATAAACCGCTACCTACTAATAGACTAGAAGGGGTCGATAACACTATAGCATAATCTGTACGCACTGTCGCTATACAGGTAAAGCTTATGATCCAGCGGTTCGAACAGGCCCCTTAGTCGATTCTCGAGCCCGGAGTCCGCGAAGATCTGCTAGTCGTTTGCCGGACTAAGATTAACCTCTGAGGAGTAAACAACTAGGCTATTAGGTGCAGTAATGCACTAAATCTTCTGGCCGTTGCCTCTATAATAACCGCTGTATGTTGCACGCTGTCTAAGTGCGTCTGCCGGCCGTGCGAACTTATTAAAGGTGCTATCTACGAAACCCTAGAGGCTTCTACCGCTATAGCTAGCCGCACTAGTCTTCCTTGCATACCGCTGCAACGTGGCCAAGTTATCCAGCTCCGGCCACTAGTAAATAATATCCTTAAAGGTGTTATACAACCTCTCGCACGTAGTGTTAAAGACTTCCGAGATCTAGCTATGGCTACGACTAATACGAATGTCGTAGTATCTGCTACTAAACGCCAGCCGGTTTAACACCAGATATAGAGCCTTTACTAGATTACAACGATAAGCGCTCTAGCCGCTCTGGCCGGTTAGATATCGCATAGATTTATTGCCAAGCAGCAATAGTGCTAGTCGCTCGATCTGCTCCTTAGTAAATCGTGACCTTAAGCGTATGTTGTTGTCGGTCTTATAATCCAGCGTCTATTCGAAGTGCTTATATTAATAGCTAACCGCACCGATCACAGGAGCCCTAGCGCTACGCCATGCCTTAATAAGTGCCAGCTGCTCTTCCTTATTTACTAGCATAAGCGTTAGCAGCAGCAGAATGTTTATAGTAAATGGATACACGAGTAGTTGGTAAGAGCGCTAATAAAGAACGCAGAGCAGCAGCAGCAACAACACTACTTCCACGAGCCGCCATGGCCATAACATAAACGCGAATCTCACACGCTCTAAGTCGACAGCCTTCAAGCCATAAGAGGTTATCACGCTAAGAGGATGAGATGATGCAATACCCTTTAATTGAGTTATCACGCTAACTAGCTGGTGCAGAGTTAATCCACACGGGTCACCGTTACCGGCATTGCAACGTGACCATAACCATGGCACTGTAAATGTGTTTTAAGGGGTCCCACTCCGACAAGGAAATACAACAGCTCGTTTGCGGTCTTCACAGTGTCCAGTGCTTCGGATCTGGCCACAGCATTGGACTCATTCCGAGTATAATATAACCTGCCATCAATCGCCCGTCTGCAGAGTAAAGAGACCGCCACGGCCCACGCAGGAGATCAACGTCGAAACCGCCATTCGTTCTAGACTGAACCCTGACCAACGCCCTCCCGGTAAAAAGTCCCGTCTCCCTCCACTCAAGCTTTCCATCCTTCGCGCGCCTACAACATCCACCATCGACTTCTTCTCTTCCACCACCTCCACCTCCACCACTACACCCTCCCTCACCACCGCCATCATGTCCGAAAAAGAACGGCAATCCGGCGAACAAGTCGACCGCGAAGATGCCCCCGTCCTCCCCACCGTCAACCCCTCCGCCGAGAAATCCAGCGAACCCTCCTCCTCCTCCGGCGGCCTCCATCCCGCCGTCTACATCGCGACCTGGATCTCGCTCTCCTCCAGCGTCATCATCTTCAACAAATGGATCCTCGACACGGCCGGTTTCCGCTTCCCCATCGTACTCACGACCTGGCATCTCGCCTTCGCGACGCTGATGACCCAACTTCTCGCGCGCTTCACCACCGTCCTGGATTCGAGGAAGAAAGTGCCCATGACGGGAAAGATATACCTGCGAGCGATCGTGCCGATTGGTTTGATGTTCTCGCTGTCGCTCATTTGCGGCAACTTGACATATCTCTACCTCTCCGTGTCATTTATCCAAATGCTCAAGGTGAGATTGCCTGAGGAGAGGAGGCGCCAATGGCCAAAAACATATATACTAACATATCAACACAGGCCACCACCCCCGTCGCCGTCCTCATCGCCTCCTGGGTCTTCGGCGTCGCGCCCGTCAACCTCAAAACCCTCGGCAACGTCTCCTTCATCGTCATCGGCGTGATGATCGCCTCCTACGGCGAAATCAACTTTGTCCTCATCGGCTTCCTCTTCCAAATCGGCGGCATCGTCTTCGAAGCCACCCGTCTCGTCATGGTGCAGCGCCTCCTCTCCTCGGCGGAATTCAAAATGGACCCCCTCGTCTCTCTGTACTACTTCGCTCCCGCCTGCGCCATCATGAACGGAATCGTCTCCCTGCTCGTTGAGATTCCCAAAATGACACTCGCGGATGTCGAGAAGGTCGGGTACTTTACCTTCCTCGTCAACGCGATGATTGCGTTTTTGCTCAACGTGTCGGTTGTATTCCTCGTAAGCCATGCCTGCCCTCCCTTCCCGCTCCACCACCCCCCTAACCAGAATAACAGATCGGCAAAACCTCCTCCCTCGTCATGACCCTCTCGGGAGTCCTGAAAGACATCCTCCTCGTCCTGGCATCCATGCTCATCTTCCGCGACCCCGTCGCCCCCCTCCAATTCTTCGGCTACAGCATCGCCCTCGGCGGCCTGGTCTACTACAAACTCGGCGGAGAAAAGCTCCGCGAACACATGGGCGGTCTGCAACGTTCGTGGGCGGAATACGGCGTGCAACACCCCGCCGCGAGGAAAATCATCGTTTTCATCGGGGTGATGGTCACGTTGGGCTTGTTACTCGGTGGAGTGAGTAGTTCGGGCGCGTTGGGAGATGCGTACTCGGCTGGAGCGATTGCGAGTCATGCGGGGGAGAAGTTGGGGAGTTGGACGGGGAAGGGAGGGGCGGTGGGGGAGCAGTGAGTTGATGGTGAAAGAGATGGGAGGTGGAGAATACACACCGGGTGAGGGAGGGTTCGAGGAAAACGATGGCTTGGACGCAATAGTCATCATCGCAAAACGGGAGCGGCTGCTATCAATCGATCGATGAGCAAGCCGCCGGCGCGACGGCCAGGGAAAAAAATAACTACGAGAGCATCACCGCCGACCCAAGAGGATTGAGTCGCGAAGGCAAGGCGTCAAACATTGGGGAGATTTTTTGGACATTCCACGTCTTTTCTTATTATAGAGCATGCATGGCTTCATGGGAAAGTTTCTCGTTTTTTGTTTTACTAGCTACTTACTTGGAAAGTAAGGACAATTCAAGAGCGATATCACTTTGATTGGGTTTTTTCCAATGGACGCCATCGGGAATGCATTCCCTCCTCCGGAAAGTGACATTGATGACAATAATAATGGCAAGTGGGCCGACGACATCGAGTACTTTGAGATACCTACCGTTACAGCACTGCCCTGTCGAAGCCTTAGAGCCGTCTCTCTGTAGTCAAGGCACAGAGATGTATACAAGGTCGACGAGTAGTGTTTTTAATGTCAACCAGGTGACTATGAAGGATGACCGATGGACAACTGACGATAGTTTATATAGAGGTGAAAAGGAAGCCGGGCACTTCGTATCATTCCATTGCAGGTATCCTTGTCTTTTGATCAGATACTACATATGTAAGTCGAAAAGGACTTTCTCGTCAAAAACCATGCCGTCACCGATCTATTATTCCGCCAGGTATCACAGCTCTACCACCATCTTTCGTGTCTTTTCGCTCTTTCCTTTCCGTTCTCACTCTCAACTCGACTCGTACAACGCGACGCCCTCATTCAAGCATCAACACTCCTCTACTTCTGCGCCTTAGCCTTGACATCCTCCTTCACGCTCTCAGCCTGCTTCTTCGCCTGCGAACTCTTCTCTTCCGCTTGACCCTTGACTTCATTCGCCTTCTTCTCCCCCTCCTTGGCCACCTCATTCAACTTCTCCTGTCCCTTTTGAGAGTACGTGTCCGCTTTGTCACCAATGGCTTTGGCGTAGTCGGCGGTCTTCTGTTTGCCCTGCTCGACGCGGGGACCGAGAATGTCGGCGATCTTTTGGGCGACGTCGGAGGCGATGCGGAGTTCGGTGGAGATGATGGCGAAGGCAGTGGTGGAGAGGCCGGCGCCGCGGTGTTGGGCGGTTTTGGAGTACTCGTCTGTGGAGATGAGGTGTTAGTTGGGTGAGGAGGGAGGAGGGAGGACTCAACGCAACATACCCTGCCATGTCTTGGAGAGATAGCTGTAGGGGAAGAAGATGTATCCCTTGGCCGTGTCGACGATGGTGTGTGTATCCTCCTTCACGATGGGAAACTGCTTCTCGCCCCAAGAGAGACCGGAGTCGGCGAGTTCATCGGCTTTCTGCACGTATGGCTTCGCATAGCTGTAGGGTGTCTGGAGGTATGGCTCGACGGGCTTGCCGATGCGGGTGTAGGCGCCGTCGACGATTTCGAGGGATTTCTTGCCGTAGGGATTGGACTTGAAGGTCTCGATGCCATCGTTGACGGCGGGGAGAGAGGTGAGGTGGGAGATGAACTGCGACGAAGAAGAGGTCTTGTCGCCGTTGGTGAGGGTTTCGGTTGCGTGAGGCATTGTGGCGGTGGGCTGGACTGAGGAGGATGGAGTCAGTCGGATGGGTGTGTGGGTGTGTAGCGTGAAGGGTGTGAAAGGTGGAGGTGCAGAGAGGGTGTGAGTGTGTGGCGGGAGCTTGGTGGGTGAAGGTGAATGGTTTCAGACGGAGCAGGGATGGAGCGCGAGTCGGGTGAGACGGACGAGGTAGTGTACCTGTTGTTCTGTTGTGTGATGGGCGAGAGATGGGGCGAGATGTGTGATTGTCGATGTCTTATCTGCCGTCAGCGTGGGGGGATGTGTGTTGATTTGGCGAGGGAGTGATGGAGAAAGAAGGAAGCAGCAAGAAAGAGAAAAGTGGGCAGTCGGCGTCTCTCAGATAAGGGCGCAGTTGCACTTGCAGTCGCAGTGAATGGACCTTCTTTTCTTTTTGCGTGTCTCTCCTGCAACAATCGCTCGATCACATGCAAGAAGAGAAAAGGGTTTGCATGTGAAAGGCGCTGGGGGGTGACGTATCCGGCCCGCGTCCGGCTTAGCGGCCCTCTCAACGTGCCACGCCGGTAAGAGGTAATTCGTCTGGGGCACGAACTTTGAACGGTCTTCTCGTCCTCTGCTCGCAATTGATCACGACTCAATCACATTCGTCACCTTCGAATCATGTTGCTGGAGGTCTGGCTCCATCATGTTGTAATAGGGCCGATTTGTCACAAGGGTTAATAACCGACACCGGTTCCCATTAATGTATATATAGAACCGAGGATCCCTCAGGTAGAGTTACAATCTAATAGCTCATAACTTTCAACAGGTTATAAGCCCGGACCGCGCTTACAGGTTACAATACCTCCAGTGTATGAGCCCTCTTTACGTTCTTTACGTATGTCTTGTCAATGTCTTTACCGACCTCCGCGTCGATTCTCAATAGGCCTTGTGCCAACTCTCAATGGGCGTCCGCGCCAAACACTCAATGGACTTCACAGTTAATCTTAATAAAAAAACCTCAAGTCGAGTTAGTAACTACTTTAGTCGTTGTCCGAGCATCTCCGTCGTTTAATTAAGCGACAAGGATAACCTCGGAACAACGTTAGAGTTTTTACGCTATCGACACGGACTTGCTGCCATTTTAACGAACGTAACACTTCGTGCAACTTCCTATTCAATGTATCACTGCATTACTCGAAACATCTAATACAAAGTGGATTACTCTTAACGCAATTCTATGTCCACCGTGACACACTAAGGGACACAGACCCATTTAAGATCCTTTAAAGTTTTAACGTATTAGTGCATATATACTTAGGTCCTAGCGAACAATAGCAAAACAATACAAGCTGCGTCCAGGCGAGACAGAAGAACAAGCAGCATATCGTCGTTTCCTCGCTGCAGAGCGCCAGCGCTACAAGAGACACCGTAACAAACAGGCCGAAATCGAAGAACAAAGACGAAACATTCAAAGCACTCCCTACCTTAATCCCAAGACCAACCCGTTCTCGAGTTTATCCGTACCTAACGACTCAAGGCCACCTCGACGAACATTTGACGACATTAATTTACACGACAACACTATTGCATTAATAACCTCCTTAACTAAGGCAACCGCACCATCCGCGCTACCGGCAGCACTAGCACCACTACCAACTCCAGGTCTATCAAAACCACCAAAGGCCTCCAAGTTAAAGGGCAAGAAGAAAGCGTCTCCAGATGAGACGGGTGCGACGCGCAGTGATCACCTTAAAAGCACCTCGACGGCTCTACCTGGTACAACTACATCTGCACAGACTGTATTACCAAAGGAAGCTAATCACGCTAACAGCAGCTCTTAGTTTACTAATCCTGCCCCTCTTGCCCAGGGAAACTCGGCCAAATTACCACCCTCCGACGACGACGACGACGCACTCTTCATTCCGGACGAGTCCTCCTACCGTTTTCAAGCAGCTCCCATCAACAACATTGTTAATATGCCACCTCGACGTGCGCCAGCAGCTACCGCTGCCCCTGCTCCGCCGGAATTGGAGATTAGATATACCGAGCGCTCGACGGAGTACAAGAAGGCGTACAAATCAGGTTTTAAGGACACTAAGCAATTTGACACGATGGTCACACTTACTGGCCCAAATAACTACGCCACCTGGAAGCGTCAACTCCTCAACTGCGCACTCGCAGTTAATTTTCACACCCTTATTGATGGATCGGAGCTCCCGCCCGTGTCTCTAGTGGGAGATGCACCAACCTCTGAATAGAACGACTGGATGCTGGAACACGCGGAATAGCTGGCGAGAAACCTCTCCCTGCTCAGCTACATTCGAAGGCACATTACCGAAGGCCTTTAATCAAAGATTAAGGGCATTACCCTCGTCGCCACCGCTCTGGAAGCAATTGAGAACTACTGCATGGCGAATAGAGTTCATTACTTCGTGTCAAGACTCGGCGATGTTTCTAACTACTCGTTTAATAAGGCCGGTTCATTTGAAGACTTTATAAAAGAATTCGAGCGAAGGATTACTAAACTCCACGCCCTGGCCGAGGCGCCAAAACTTCCGGACGACTTCAAAACCGGCTTCTTCGTCAAAGCACTAGGCCCTCGTTTCAGCAACTGGATCATAACCTAGAGCTCAATTTACAAGATCTGTAGCATCGGAAAGGGCAAGCAGCTAATTTCGTACGAGTCCTTAAAGTCCTCCGCAGGCAACGAATGGGAGCAAATAAGTCAAATTGACCCAATGCCGGCTTTAAATTACTCGTATGCGGCATTCCGTGGAACAAAGCGACCGCACGACTTAAACGACCCGCCACTCGGACAACTACTTGGACTAGCGAACAACAAATGCGAGTGGCCAAGCTATAAAGGACGGTCTACCCACACGAACGGTCAATGTGCGAAGCAGAACAACGAAGTGTTCAAAGCATTCAAGGCGGGTGGAAAACTCCCCGGGAGCTCGAAACCAATGACTTCCGGTGCGAACAGAGACGCTGTTCATCCAGGACGGCGTTCATACCTAGCGGGTGTGGATGACTCAGTAACAAATGACGGCGATCCTCAGATTAAGCGGGTCATGCAATTCACTAGTTCATCATTCACTACAAAGGAATAACTATCCGATCTCGCGTCTGGATCAGAAAACATTGCTGCGGGTGCACTTCACCCTACATACCCTTCAATATCGAATCAATCATTCATTGCCTCCTACTCCGTCGTCAATTAAGCATCAGCTCCGAAGACTACCAAATCGGACATTGTTTAAGGCGGGTATGGCAAGTACGACTGGATTGTGGACTCCGGCACTATAGAGCATATCTGCCCGAATCACGAGCTGTTTGTCGATTACGTGCTACTGAAAACACCGCAGGAAATGGTCGGTTGTGGCACTGGATTCTTTGCAGTAGGAGTTGGGCGCGTTCAACTGGAAGTTCGACACCCTTCCGGAAGCCGTCAATTGATCCTGTCAAAGGTTGTTTACATTCCTCAAATGCCAGTGTCCTTACTATCTGTCGACAACCTCAATCGAAGCGGCACACGATACACGTTAATTACTGGGTACTGCGACTTCACAAACTTGTCAACTGGTAAAGTTTTGCTTACTGGATCACAACGCGGAAAACTCTGGACACTAGACGTCTCGATTGGAAGCTCTTACCTGTCGACCTGGATCTATCAAACGCCATCAAACCTCCCGATGGAATTTAATACGGCCTTATTCTTTAACACGCGCACGCAGGCGAAACTACTACTAAGCGTGTGGCATCAAAGACTGGGCCACATTAGCCCGGAGGCCGTCAAAGTGATGCTGAGGCGAAGGAACATTAGCTTTATTAATCAATCCTTTTCATGTGAATTGTGCCATCTGGGCAAGGCCCAGCAAACTCACAAGATATCGGAGCCTGTGCGAGAAACAGAACCGTTTGCGAAGATTCACATGGACCTCGGCGGACCACTGCCTGCCTCGATATGCGGCGAACGATATTACCTGCTACTAGTCGACGACTACACCAGGCACTCATAGGCGTACATAATAAAAACGAAGATGGCCGACGAAGTCTACCGATGCTACAAGGACTGGCTGACGCGCATGGGCACTCAATTTGATGGGAAGATTCGATGCATTCACACAGACGGAGGCGGAGAATTCGTAGATGTCATTACGCAGGCCTGTCGATTGGCCGGAGCGAAACTGGAGATAACAGCGGCGTACCAGCCTGATTAGAACGGAGTCGTTGAAAGAAGACATCAAACCCTCTGGAACATTATCCGGTGCATAAAATAGGACGGGCACCTTCGAAACGAACTGTGGCCAGAGCTGCTAAAAGTAGCAATTTTCATTAACAACAGGAGCCCTACGCGAGCGCTACACAATTAAAGGTCACCGCATAAGGCACTTACTAGGAACGTTCCAGAGATTAGGTGGATGCGGCGAGTCGGTTGCCGCGCATACAAACTCGTACCAAAAGCGCTGTTTCCGAAGAAATACGATCCGCGAGCTCATCTCCGAGTACTAGTAGGATTTGAAGGAGAAAACCTGTTCAGACTGTGGAATCCCATCAATGGCAAAATCGAGCGTGCGAAGGAAGTTCTGTTTGACGAAGACGTTCGACTGGACCATAGTTCGTTGAACTATACGTTACCGATGTCTAGCGCCAATTTGGACGCAATTGATGCACCGGAGATGAATCTGCCAAACAAGACGACTGCCTACGACGTCGCTGCGCTTCAACCTTTACAAGAAGCATCCGCTGTACAGTCCGAGTGGGAGAACAGGAATCAAGGAAGTCCGGACCACATACAGCGTATGCCTTACGTTAGACCGCAAGTCGCGAATCTATAGGTCGCAACTCGACCGAATCTACCACCGATTAGCCACGTTACTGGACCTACGCCAATTAAAGTCCCTACGAATCCGAAGTTGCTACCACTCCGAATGCAACCCGTGAGTTACTACTGCACGCATTAAAGTGACTCAATATCAGTCTTTAATGCAGCGTTCCTCGCCGGTGAACCGGTTATGGAATTTAAAGTAGAAACGGAAGACACGCAACCACCGGACCCAAATCGACCCCTTTAGCCTCCAGACGTCGACACCGCGGTCACTGTTTAATTGATGGAGAAAGACCTAATGGTCCCAAATACCTATCAGTAGGCCATGGACTCGGAATACAGAGAACAATGGATCGCGGCAATTCGCGAGGAAATCGACTCGCTTAATAAGAACGGAACATGGGATGTAGTCGAAGGCGCCACTGCAAAGGACGCTCCACTCTCGGGAAAATGGGTGTTTACGCTCAAACGAGGAAAGGACGGCGAGATCACTCGATTCAAGGCACGCTGGGTAGTGCGTGGCTTCGAACAGCGCGAGGGCATTAACTTCTTAGAGACATTTGCGGCAGTCGTCAAACTAATGAGCTATCGCATGATGTTCGCACACGCAGCGAGACACGACTGGCACGTCCATTAAATGGACGTTAAGACTGCTTTCCTGTACGGCGACATCGACCAAGACATATAGGTCGAACTACTGCCTGGCTCAAAGGACGGCACCAAAGTCTGCAAACTGCGCAAAGCCCTCTACGGATTGAAACAGGCACCGCGCATCTGGTATTAAACTCTAATCAAATCCCTTCAATCACTTGGCTTCGAGCCGTGTCCTCACGATCAAGCTGTGTTTCAAAAGGACGGAACATATATACTCGTATATGTGGACGACCTCTTGATCTCAGGCCCTGATCTTGAATTAATCAAGGAGGCGAAGAAGTCGCTTTCGAAAGCGTTTCAAATGAAGGATATGGGCGAATGCAGCTTCTTCCTTGGAATCGCTATTGAAAGAGACCGTAGAAAGAGGACAATTCGACTAACTCAAACAGCGCATCTTAAGGCGATGCTCGAAAGGTTTAGGTTGAAAGATGCTAACCTAGCACTAACTCTGTACAACTCGAAGGCACGATGGCAACCTACGCCCACGGATCACATCGCCACCGCCGAAGACAGACTCAGGTATCAATCAATAGTTAGGTCATTAATGTACGCAATGCTAGGAACTCGACCGGACCTAGCATTCTCGGTTTCCCAGGCCAGCCGGTTTTGCTCAAACCCATTAAAGGACCACCAGGATCAAATCAAAAGGATACTTAAATATGTGGCCGCAACGCTGGACCTCGGACTGGAATTTGATGGAAATAACCTGGAGCCTCTTACCGGAATAAGCGACGCCGAATGGGCTGGAGACCGCTCGGACAGCAAGTCAATTGGTGGATACGTCTTCAAATTCGGTGGAACTTTACTTAGCTAGAGATGCAAGAAGCAGACCACCGTAGCCCTGTCTACTGCGGAAGCCGAATATACTGCCCTCTATTACGCTGGAAAGGAGGCAGTCTGGATGCGACGAATGGTCCAATACTTCGGAACGGAGCAGGACACCGTGGTTATTCGAGTGGACAACAGGAGCGCCATCGCGATTGGCAACAACCCGGTGAAACACGAAGCAACCAAGCACATCCGGATCTAGTATCACTTTATTCGTTAATTGATTGACGATGGGACAGTTACTCTCCTTCACATACTAGGAACCGACAACACCGCCGACATCTTCACGAAAGTACTGGATTAATACACCTTTGAGAAGCACATTAATGGACTTGGAATTACCGGACTGGAGGGCGGACGCGTGAGGAAGGACTTGAAGAGAAAGCGGACCAAGGAGTCTAACTAATGTCAATTATTCGGACAGGCGGTTGACCACTCTTTTCCCAATGGGTTTTTAACGAGGGCAACAGGATATTATAGTAACCGGTATTCGGTTAAGTGGGAGTGTTGTAATAGGGCCGATTTGTTACAAGGGTTAATAACCGACACTGGTTCCCATCAATGTATATATAGAACCGAGGATCCCTCAGGTAGAGTTACAATCTAATGGCTCATAACTTTCAACACATCACAATCTTGCTCGAGCAGATTATGCGGCATTGGGTATCCTTTGGCGGAGAGAGTGGGCTCGCCGGCAAGCAAACCGCATGGGCATGGGCGAATGCAGCCATCCACGCGCTTGGGACATCCTCAACCCACTTTCCTGCCACGCATGTGATGAGCCAAGACTTGCAAGGCGTTTCCTTTGACATGTGCAAACAACCTGCCGGTGCTTGTGGCTGAGATCTGGCCCGGTCCTGCTTTCTCTTGAGAAGCACGATCCGTATAGCCTCGATGTACCCAGGACGACCTCGTTGCCAGTGGACGACGACGCAACAAGTACAACGCACTCTCTTCCATCAACCAGAACTTGGAATCAGAATCCAACAGATAAGGATGAAAGAGAGTGCCTTGCATACTTTCATGTGAAGACTGCCCTCACCCTTGGCATTTCGGCCTTCGTTCCGATCCGCGGGAAGCTCAACCGAACATCCATGACTGGCGGGTGGGGGATGAGCTTTTGCCTCATTCGAATCGACTTGCATGTGATCATCGACAACGTCTGACGCCATTCTGCCCTCACTCTCACCATCCAAAAGCATCCAAGACAACTGCAGAGACTCCAATGCTGCTTCCCTGTTTGCACCTGGCCTGACACCCACTACACCACCAAGATCAAGATCTTCGCCCTGCAGCGGTCCGGATCTCCGACCCATCGCGGAGCTCTATCTCCATCTGCCGGACCCCGGAGCTGCTCTATCAGTGTGCCTGAAGCACAGTGATGCACAATGAAGCACAACACCTTGGTGGAACATCCTACAGCAAGAAATGCCGCATGCAAGAGAGCTCGAGCACTCGCAGCAGGATACGATCGCTACAAGTATACGAGCCATCCAACACCCAGCCGCCGACCGAGAGTGCTCGCATCCTCACCCCGATCACAATGCGGCGGAAGCTCCTACTCCGACAGCCCGTTCCTGCTGTGCTGTACGCGCGCAGCCATCTCACCGTCAAGCGAGCAGCAAATCTGTCCCACCTGCCTGATTTACCACTGCCGAGCGCGCATTGCCAGCGCACTGCAGACGGTACTTGTTCGGAATGTGTCGTGTCATGCACGTCGTTGTCTGCCTTTAATTGTGGCTGTGTCGCCGGAGCTGCAGGCGATAATGATCGAGCATTGCGTCGTCTGTCGGTCGCTTTGTGACTACATGCACGGCAGAGGTCCCGAAGACCGATGACTTCTCCAGTGGTCCAGAAAGACATCGAGCCTGAGTCTCACGTAAAGCGACGACACCTCCAGCTGTCCGAACGTCAAGATCAGCTAGAAGAAGGATCCGCTTGGATCTTCAGGATGACGCACGACATCGACGTCTTGTCGATGCCTGCACGCGAATTCGAGGTCAAGAAACATTCAAAGGCTAATCCAATGCCGTTTACGTCCGACCGAAGGCCTAGAAGCACGGCGAACGCAACCGCCTCCCCCTTTGGCGTTGTCAACAGACCAAGTACTGTAAGACCCGACGTGATACTCGCTCAGCCTACCGAAACATCGCCGCTTCGGGCAGGTAGTACAGACCTCGCCGTCGCGTACCGGTGGCACTCAAGAGGACTCGTCTCCCTACCACGGTCAAGATCAAGAAGATGGTATCACCCGGAGAGTACCACTCGCATTGTCCAGCGTTGGGGGTCTGACAAGATGTCTCTTTGTCGGAGTGCACGCCGACGGGTCTCCGAGTGTCCGTGTCGATCTGCATCGGACGTGACAATTAGACGCCGGATCGCCTTCGCAGAAGTAAGTGAGAGCGACCGCTCGTGTAACGGTGTCCGAGTGTACATCTCATGAGTACAGCACTTGGCTCCGGCTACGTCGACTGACCGGCCGCTGTACGTTGATCTTCCGTCATCAGCATACACTCGACTGCAAAGACTTGACGAACGAACGCTGAGAACAGGGTAAGTGGCATTCAACACCTTTTCAAATTTTCATGCGTTGTCGCTGCTCCCCTTTTTTTCTCTCTTCCTCCCAGGACAAACTTACCCGAGATTTCCGTTCGAAGCAGCACGACTACTCTCTCTTCGAGCACTGCACGCCTTCACCCAAGCCGCAAAAAAAGTCCTGTCAGGAACCGTCCGCCATTGAACCATTATTTCCCTCTCTCCCCATCATGCCTCTCGGATCACGCCTCTCGGACCAAAGCAGGCGATGTCTCCCTCCACTTCAACTCCAGCGGACCTCTCATGCTCAAGATATATAGCAAGCGAGAGAAAAATCACTACTTCAACTCCAGCGACGGGACCTCTCATGCTCAAGATGGATGATAGTAGCAAGCGCAGAGAATCACATTCGTACAAATAATACTTACTACTACTCTGACTCGTCACACACCTAACCTGGAGAGTCCAGCCAGACTCATGTTGTTCATGCACCACCTCTGCAGTACCTCATTCCGCGATCACAAATTCCCCTTCCCTCGGCCATGCGCGCCGCCGTCCTGACTCGTCTACCACATCTCCACGATCTCAAGTCGGCAAACCCGAAGCCCACCTAAGATCACCATGATCACTCAAGAACAGCAAGGCCCAAATGCGGTATATGCTCTCAAAGAAGCAACGATATACCTACCGCTGCAAACGACCAACCGACATGCAAGCAGTTGCAGCGTACCGGACCCGAGCAGCCATACCGACTAATAACGGCTTGACGTCTTGACGGGTCAACGAGAGAAAACGTGCGTGACACGAGGGATGCTTCACGACTCGGGGACTTCCTCGAGCGAAGGCCAGATATATATATATATATATATATATGTATATAACAGTTGATCAACGTCCATAAACGAACGAGTGGTCGCTGCCTCCCTCCGCTGCTCCTCCGTGCAGGGCGCAAATAGCTGCGCACGATGCGTACACGAGCAGTGCTTGAAGATATGACAACGATACAGATCAAAGACGATGGGCAACTGCTTTCAAGCATTCGCCCAAAAGGCACACAGCAACAAATAGGAGAAGGAGAGCAATGATGGAAAAGTTTCTTTCCAACATATATCAGCTTGTATCAATCGCTAATCGAAAAATCCAATCAATCAGACAATCAATCTTCCTCTTCACTCCCTCAACAGTACTCCATCGTCGTCTTGTGATACTCATACAGCGACACATGTTGTTGTTTCATCCTAGCATTTCAAATCAATCAGTCGATCGATCAAGTTCCCATCTTCCTTCTTCCTGCACACCCACGGATGATCTTCTCCGAGATCTCAAGCTCCATCATTCTAGACGCGCAATCCGCAATGTATCAAAGTCGCTCTCGTGGCGCTCTCTTCTCCTTTCCCACCATCTTCTCCGTGCACGCAAAGCTCAGCAGCGCTTGCTCGCTTAAACGTACAACCACACAATCCTCCTCCACCACCATTTCGTTGACAAAAGCAAAAAAGAAAAACGGAAGCAAGCAAGCAAGCCAGTCGCGCGTTGGAATCCAGGAAGAGAGAGGGGCAGCAAAAATGCAGAGAGCGTTCGTGGTAGTACAATAAAAAAACAAATCGTTGGTGACAAGGCCCGAGGATGTGGATCGAGGATTTGTCGATGCCAGGGCAAAATAGCTCGCTGAATCGCGGCAAAGGGAAAGTAGCAAGTGTATGGTGTGTTCTTTGTTGGGCAGAACGGTCGCGTTCAATGCCGATGTTGGTAGTAGGTTTGGGTTTGTTCAGATGTCCAAAGTTGTCGATCAAGGACAAGAGGTGAAGCTTTAAGTTGTGTTGGTGTGGATGTATCGATGTCAGGGCCGTTCTGTTGGTCCGTAAGATCGCAGCGCTATGCAGCAGATAGAAAGCAAACGAGACGTCGAGTCGGTCGTGGTATGTCCGGTTCTCGATGGGGTGGTTGGATGCATGATGGCGCTGAGATCCATGTCATCGAACACGATCAATACGACGCCATCCTCCGCTGAAATGATGCTCCGATACCTTCGGAAATATTTGCGCCAACGGTGAAGCTGCTAAGGCTACGAGCAACCATAAGAGCACGAGGGTTGGCGGTGGGCGAGTCCTCTGTGTCGTCCGAACTCTGGCCGAAGGCGAACGTCTGGTTACGGAATAGCTTCTGGCGGTTCTGTTTGACCTTGGCCATGCCGATCTCGCAAGCCTGTTCGTGACGATGGTCGTTCATCTCAACATAACTTTGTGGGTAGCATTTTGATCGATGTGCGGCGAAGAATTTGCTGTAACCACCGTCGAGAATGTACATCTCTGGGTAGGTGAGTTGAGGGTAGTTGGCCATGTTGACCGTTCGATCATGGCCGCGGATGAACTTCGCGGTGAGAGGCGCGCGGTGGACCGAATATTCGCAGTGGAAGATGAGGCAAGTGTTCGCCGGAACGCCGGTGCTGAAGAGTTCGTGTGCGAGTTGTTGCTTGTCGTTGAAGTTCACGGCGTTCTCAATGTGGCCGCCGCTGTACTCATACTCGAAGCGACAATCGATGACAAGGACGCGGTCGTATTGACTGCTGAACTTCGACTCCAGCACCTCGACCATGGTTTCTTGCGTGATGCGAGGGAGACCCTCTGGCTCACCTTCAGGAATGAAATGCGGTAGTCTGTACTTCGATGGCTGATCCTGCTCAGTGTCCATGACCGAGTCGAGAGGAGATGGCAGTGCCTCAAAAGTGTCTTGCTCCTCTTTCATCACATCGTCGGGATGTTGAAACATACTCAAACTCCTCCGAATCAGCTTCCTCTGAGGGCGTATGAATGCCGTTCGGCGCTCCGCCGAAGGCTTTCGAACGTGTCCCGAAGAAGGAGAGCCATTACTGCGATTCCCGACGCTGAGGGAAGTCCTACGGGGAGGAGGGAGCATCGAGCCGATACCGGATGGCTGCTGCAAGTCATCTACGGGCGATTCGCTGAAGCTCTCTAACAGGCTGGGCGTCGACGAGCACGTGAGACCGCTTGTGGCGACATTGCCGAACCGAAAGGGCGGTAGCTGGGTTTCGGTACTGCTGGGTCGTTGTGGAATGTGGCTGGTGGAGAGACCTTTGGTGCGGGTCAGAGTTGGTCTCCTGGCTGGTATCCGACGTCTGCCGAGACACATTAGTTGGAGGAGAGCGATGCATCAAGGGAACAAGACTTACTCTGGAAGAGCCAAGTAGCTCGGTGGTTGCGTGGATTGGTTAGCTTGCGCAGTGGGCTCGAAGAGATCCTCGGGCGTCAACAGATCTGGGGTGGAATCATGACTGTCTTCCCCATCGTCGGGCGTTGTCTCGGGTGTGGGTGACGGCAGGGTGACCTGAGCAACGAAGCGAGGCACCTTGTGTGGAAGTGGCGAGATGTCCATGGCGTCGCCGTGATAAGGAGAGGACGACATGATGGGAGGAGTGCCGGCAGTGTCGAGCTCGACGGGAGGGGTTTGGACTTGCCGGTTGTCAGTCTCGATGTGGAATGTGCAAGAGGAGTTCTTGCGTGACGAGAACTCACCTGCATGTTCACGCGGCCGGAACAGATCTTGGGTGAACAATGAACGACGCGGAGTGGGCGCTTGAGGGCTGGAACATCATGGTGAGCAAATGTAATGCCCAAGAAGGGTCTCGACCTTGGGGGGCACAAGCGAGGAATGCGGGTCGGATAGTTACCTTTTATCGATGTGGAAGTTGGCGTCTAGATCGGCCGTGAGACTGGACGTGGGCGACGAGCCTCGGATGGGTCTCAACGAGAAGTAGTCTTGTCGACGCGGCTTTTGCTGCATGCTCAATGTCTTGAAGTCGAATGTGGTGGGACCATATGTCTGGAAGTTGGGATACATGGCTCTTGATTCCGGCACGTCCTTTCGAGATGCCCAGATGGCGCATGGCTGCGGGTGCATGGCCGCCAACGGCGATGAGTATTCCATGCTGGGTGGTGTGTGATATGGTGTAGGTTATGGTATTCCTGTTGACTGTCTTCCAATGTCTTGTGCGGATCGATGTCTGAGGTTGGATGATGCTGTTTCTGACTCTGTCGAAGTGCCGAACGCTATCGATAGGTGGACCGCCGTAGTGACTGACGTTGGAGGAAGGAGCGTAGATGACCGTGCATGTGGAGAGGTGGTGATCGTCGTGGTTTCGGTGTTGGTATCGATTCGGTGGTGACCTTGGTCTCGGTGCGTGCGTACGACAAACGAATGAACGTCTCGTCTCGGCTCTTCCAATGAATGGATATGTGTTCGCCGCGGTGGTGGTGCTGGCGGATGGAGCGAATGGACGACCTCGTCGGGACCGAACGAACAGCAGGCAGTCGTCGTCCGGGTTGGGGAGGAGAGGTGGTCGACGAAGGGAGGAGGAACGAAGGACGAGCGTTGTCGGAAGGTCGGTGTCGATGTCGATGTCGATGTCAGTTTCCACGTTGCCAGCGAGCAAGGCCTTTCCCAGTGAGTCGATGTCGTCGTCCTGGGAGCAGGTCACGGCGGTCACCTTAAGAGACAGGCAGAGTCCCGGTTGCTGAGCTGAGAGCGTTGCTGTGGTAAGGGAAGGTGCGGCCCCGCGCAGTTAGCTTTGCACAAGCGAACCCAGACCAGCGCCAGGAACGGCAAGAGCACAGAGCACACACGCCGGAACCGTGAGCACAGACGATGATGAGACAACGGGATCGCTCTTTTTCTGCTTGGAACCACGGCGGCGGCTAGTTCTAAATGGCTACGATACTCTAATGTATGGCGCGTCGATATGATCATTTAATGCTCACTTTCTTCTCCCTCAGACGACAACGGCGGACAGTGATGAGAGACATTGGCGAAACAGCCATGAGACATGAAAGTGCCAGCAATGTGAGGCGGACGATCCGGTTGACAGATCTCGATACACTCTTCGACTAGCATCTTCCTAGAAGTACCTTTGAAATCGTCGATGTCTTTCTGTTCGGCACCAACAATTCCGGTTTGAGCAGAGATCAATGGATTATACATTCATCAGAGGATATCAACGCACTGCTCTTCTGGCCACGCATCCACGGTACCCGTGTCTCGCCGAGGCGTACATGCCAGCACTACGCTGCTCACCTGGCCAACTGTAGTTCGACCACAAAGCCCTGCTCCTGCAAGGAACAATGTGTAGCACATCCACCGGGATTCCTCGCTTGAGATGGGGCAATCCGTGCTCTGCCTTGTCGACAGCAACCCCCGAAGAAAAGGAAGACTGCACTATTGCGTGGTGTGATTGGCGAAAGGGATGTCTTCTTGAGACGACGCTATCAGGAGTTCCGCTTCCTTCCTGCGTGTTCAAAATACATCACCATGTCTTGTGTAAACTCCGGCAATTCGGACCGCAGCTGCGAGGTACGTATACCCAGTGGCTGTCTTGTCGTTGCAATCAATCTGATGGTCATGAACTGTGGTTTGTTCACAAAGAAGGCTTCTCTTCTACAGCAGAGACCGATGAACCTGACGTCTTGCCAACGCTTTCTTCACGGCATTCTCTATGCACACTGTCAACGGCATCAACGCTCTTTCATCTCCGCTCCTCATTCGTTCCACAGTGAAGAAACGGACGAGCCAGTAAAAGACTCGTCGGTGGCTTTGAGCGAAGAATTAAGCTTTGCCAGGTCTCCCACGCGTTATCCGGATTTCCCACAACAGCGATCCAAGGATAATGCTGCAGGTGACCTCAGATTGCTCAGATCGCCCCGCTGAGCGTCGATTCCGCCAGCATACGCGATGTCGTGCACCATCCCGTACGTCATGCTCATCGTCTTCTGCCACGCTTCATCGCGATTGCGGCCGCCCGGCGCGTATTACTCTTGGATGATATTGGTTCTATTGGACATGATCAGGATCATCACAACAACAAATGCCTTCCTCATCACAATCACTCCCATCGGCGTCTCCGACACAAGCGCGCGCTTTGGCTGTCTAGACTTTCCGAGTCTTCCAGGGACCAAGTGGGCTGACCAGAGTGGCTTGAGAGCTGAGACCGAGACCTGTTGCCGCCGAGCACAATGTCTGGTCTCCACGTCGCGACGGCCGGAAGCTGGCATGATCTGATCCTGCCAACAGCAGCTCGCCGTGGCCGACTGCAACCCACACTCTTGAACATTGGTGGCTTGACGCGCCTCGCCACCGACCGTTGGGTCAGGGTCCTCCCTGTGGGCAGTCTGGTCCGTCGTCGGGAGTGCAAAATGTGAAATGAGATGGTGGAGCTTTGCCGAGGGCTCTGCAAAAGGACCAGATCACGCCAGGGAAGACGCGCCGGTAAACAATGGAGAAACGATACTCCGAAAGCCTTGACACGAACTCCACGCGATGTGGATTAAGCTCCGTCGTCTTATCGCTCCGTCCGTCGATCTCCATCACCGTGTCCGTCATCAAGATCCTTCTTCCCGTCTTCTTCAGCATCGCGAGCTTCCGTGCGAAGGTTGAAGACATCCAATCTCGTTCAGTCAACACCGGCACTTGAGAGATCACGATCGCGTGAGATTCGTCGTGCTCAAACACACGCAGGGAACAAGGTCGAACAAATCATCAACAACAACAACAACGAAGCTCTACGACTCACCGCAGGTCCGCAATGCCATGGTGTACGCTTACCCCTCCCGCGTCCCAGTCAACCACCTCGCATTGCATATGCAGCATGTGATGCAGCCTTCCCCTCCACGGACCACGAGTCGTACCGTCCGACGTTTCTTGAAACTCCCTGCATCGCTCCCAGACCCGGTCCTTCGGTCCTCCGGTTGTACCACGATCCGTGGGTCCACGAGGGTGACACACACTATAGCACTGATTTGTATAAGGCGTGCAATCTGTGGAGTCGCTATGGCTTCATGAGCGGTGAGTTGTGTAACGGGCATCGTCTCACATTGATTGCTGCTACAAGTACACGACACACACGTGCTACACCATGAGGTGAGCAATGTGAGGCATTATTGAAGACTGGGATGTCTTCGTGCAGTTGGGCCGCAGCATGAAGCATTGTAACGCACTGCATCTGTAAATGGATCTGGATCCCAACCGAAACCACACCGGAGTCACGACCGCCTTCCAATGCCACCTGCGTTTCGACACAGAGGCCTCGGGCCAGGAACCACAGCTGCGAGCTTTCGATCGTCCGCCCGTTCGCCATCTCGATGAAGCATCGTCCGTCGCCAGGTACAAGGTAATGTCGCTTTACAAGACCGCGCCCTGCAGCAGTTCAGGCAATCCGACATCCCATAGCTCAAACGAGGATGCCAGACTTACAACGGCTCTTCCTCCCTTAGATGTAAAGCGACATCCTCGATCGCGAAAGACACGCGCTGAAAATCCCATGTTAGTGACACCGCCGCCGCGAAGACCATCGCGATGGGACGATGAATGATGACGCCTGCTGGGCTGCATATATAATAGTGCCAACTTCCTCTCCACGCCGTTCATCGCCAACGTCGTACTGTGGCCACGCAGCTACCCTCCATCATCGTTCATACCGCTCAACGCGCCTTGGGAAACGACGTCAGGACTCTCGAGTTCATCTTCTCCGCAATTTGTCATGCAAAAGGCCGTTTCGCAAAGACGGTGATTGGATTTAAAAGTGCCAACTTCAATCACGCGCCCGTTCGTACAACGGCTTCTGGGACTTTTGTGTGCGAATTTTGAGCCGCATCGACGATCTTGAAGACTACCCGTTGGATGGCTACGTCAGGACGCTCAGAGTGCACGCTCTCTTGCGATGCGTACGATTGACGATAAAATGGCGTTTTGCAAAAAGGTGGAAGAGTGAAGAATGTGCCATCTTCAGCCCTGCAACGTTCGATATCGTGGCTTCTGGCTGCCTTGCAGATGATTGCATCTGTCTTCGAATGAGGATACCGGCGTTGGGTCCCTACGTCGTGCGGTTCCAAGATCACATTGATCGAAAGCATGATGTCCGGACGAGAAGCGTATTGGGACGAGGGCCGACTGCGACCATACGGGTCGAGAGAGGGATCGCGTACACTGGCCTCATCTCCGATGGCGGACTACGTCAACGATGATATCGACGGACAGTCTTTGCAAGTGGCTCCTCGAGCTGGAAACTTCTGCACTGCACCGCAAGACATTGCCGAGGAAACGGCTGTACGCAAGGTACTGCCATGAAGACTGATATCCATCTGTCTACGCAGGAGACCATGGTCTAAACCGCACGCTGCCAGTCCCTGGCTGTCATTGCAAAGTCCTCACTACGTACTGCAACCCGGTAGGTCCATGCGAGCAGCGACCAGTCGTTATTAATCGGCGCAGCTGTCGTCGATCAAGGACATCGTTACCTCCCGAAGGCTCGATCTACACTCCCAAGTCAACGGTAAAGACGGTGAACGAAGGCACCGCCTGATCATGCCTGGATGTTCCATCCATCGGAGAGACGATGCCAACTCATTCTTCGTTGTACATCGCAACGACTTTCCACTTCGCGGGGCGCCAAGAGAACAAGAGCGTGTCTTTGTCTGTGACGGAATTGACCATGGGCAGACTGAGACCAACGATCACAAGAAGGGCACCGCAGGAAGCCGTTGTACTTCCCGCCCGTCTGGAACATATCCCACATTGTGATAACAACGCACAACGTCTTGCAACGGCCATTTCGCTACCATACCACAGAATTACGACCAGCGAGCCGAGGAAATAAAGACGCATGGAAGAAAGACGCCCACAGGCTCGACGCACGCCTTTGAACGTCCACCCTGCATATCAGCTACGACTTCCCAGTCTAGGTCTTGCGCCACCCCACTCTTCAGGGTTAAGGCCCTCTATCTCACCACTCTCGTCGCCGATTGACACGGGTGCCTGAACCATACAGTGCAGCTCGATTTCTAGGATACGGCGGGGAGGCGAACGTTCACCATAGCGAGACTTGAGAGGATTGTTCTTGACTAGTAGGCGTTGCCATAGATAGTCTGGAATGGACCGAGTATGGGGAAGCTCCTGCGTGGTCCTGTTTCTGAGCCCCAGCGTTGGGTCCCTTCGGATATTCTCTTGGCGTTCACTCTCGGCGGTCTCGACCGCAGGTCATTTCGGGAATCTCCTGGTGAGTGACAAGGAGGTCTTGGATGTTGGTGAGACATCTTCGAGGCGAGCGGATTTGGAATGCACACGGATCTTACACGATCCACAGATAGGTCTTTGGTCGTACGGCGGGACTGTCAGCGATACGCTGCGAGCCTAGAAGTGATCAGCGGATGCTCAAAGAGCACAAGTTACCCTCGGATATCGGGGATGGATGCTACCAGGGGGATGTCGTACTTAGTCGCGCTTATCATTGGCAACATCGTCGCATCCACAGTGCTCCCAGATGCAGTCTGACTCAGGCTAGGCTCGCGGTTTGCATGCATGAATGAACCACGGATCCGCACAGTCAAGTCTTCACAGACCAAGAGCAATGCAAGTTCTCCTGGCTGAGCATCTCTTCCAACCTTGCTTTAGAAAGCGATGCATCCAGAGCTGGCACCAATGGGCTGTGTTTGACCGTGGTCGTTCGGCGGGTACTGCGAGCAGTGCGAGCCTGTGATCAGAGTCGAACTTGACGAGGGAGGAGGAGATGTCGTTGTGAAAGAAAACCGGGAGTGTCACTAGGGTTAGAGTTCGTGCTTAGCTCACATCTGACGATGAACCTGGCAGGAAATTCTGCCACCTTCTCATGCTCACCTCTGATGTCCACACACCTCTTTTCATCAGACCGAAATGTGGACGGCGCCGGTAATATCACAGATAGCTTTCGACGAGCACCTCTTCAAGATCTAGCGCTCCATCATGTCACACATCTCCCAGCTCGAAAGCAGCACAAAGCACAAAATCACCAATGGAGAAGACGAAACCCAGGAAGTGCCTCTGAACTGGCCCGTAGACGTCACATTTCTCTCGGACCACATATACACCGCCGCTGCTCTCGAAGAGCGTCCTAAGCTCGGCCGTGGCTCTTCCGACGACTCCACATGGCTCAAAGTCGCTCCGAACCTCATCCACCGCATCTCACCCCTGGTCCAGATCCTCACCATCAGCAATGAAAAGCATCCAGCCAACGGACAACGCGGCCTCTTCGCAGCGCAGCACCTCAAACCTGATCAATTCATCCTGCTATACATGGGCGAGGTCCACCTCAACAGCCAGTCCGACACCGATCCCCACAGCGACTACGATCTCAACCTCGACCGCGAACTCGGCCTCAGCGTCGACGCCACGAAAGCCGGCAACGAGTCCAGACATGCCAACGACTACCGCTCCATCGCCGAGAGACCCAATGCCGAGTTTCGCGATTGCTTCATCCAGGTGAAATCGACGAAGCGCACGGATGGGATCAGGTGGGAGAGGAGGGTGGGCATTTTTGTGTTGCCGGCTGGAAAGGCGGGGAAGCGGAAAGGTGGGATTCAAGCTGGTGAGGAGATCTTGGTCAATTATGGGAAGGGGTTCTGGGAGGCGAGGAGATTGCTGGGCTCGTTCAGAGGCGACGCTGAAATGGTAAGGATTGCGAAGATTGCCCTTCAATTTTGAGGATTGACATAGTGAGAAGACGCAGCCTGGATGAGATCTCGAGCGATCTATCGTTTCAATCAAACGGATCCGGCGATCCCTCAACTTGCTGTGTGACTCTACTGCACGGAATAGCGGCCTGCTTCAATTCCTCCAGAACTTGGACGACAGGCAGGAATGCACATCGAGGGGCTTCGCCTACGAGCACTACATCGACAGCCAGCACATTTCGAGCCGTTACCATTACTCCGCGACTGTCAACCCTATGCGATCTTCCCCTTCGAAGTAAAGACTGAGCTTCGTGGGACCTGCCGGAAAGACGGTTGCCTTCGAGGGCGGAAACGGAGTCCAGGTACTACCGAGAAGACGGCCGTCGGCTCGGTGAATCGAAACGACGCCCACTCCAAGCTAAGCTTCCTGGGAACCCGGAGCAGCTTGTGACACGGTCTTTGAGGCCGTTCCCTGTTGTAGCATGCCAGGCAATTACTCCCCGACCATTCTAATCCGTCTGAGCATTGCTCGTCTTCGCCTAGGGGCGTTGGATCGCATAGCTGTGAACGTCGCAGCTGATGGAGCTTGCCTTGGAGGAGATATGAGTACCAAAGCATGCCACGCGACAAGTGAATGGTGCTCAAATGAACAATGACGACCACGAGATGGCTTCCTCTCAGCTATAGTATTTCCATTCACTTCATGGCAGCCAAGCTTCGCTACAGCGCAGACAAGCATTTTCGGCGCCGAACAAGCTTCGTCCGATCAGCAATACAGCTGCGCTCCACGTTTCGGGAGCGGCCTCACAGACGACTCCGACTTGCCGCCTACATCTAGTCACTGCCTCAATCGTGTGACCATGGCTACTTGGTGTATTCCAAGATGCCGATGTTATTGGTGCGTTCTCGAAGTCCGTTCGAACTGGACGACTGACAAGCGGGAGCGGACTTTCAATCTCCGAAGCAGCGCGCCCGCAGGATCAATAGGCTCTGCTGACGGCCATACCTCCGGTACGGAGCTGAAAGATCCAAGGCAACGATGTCTCGACGACAGTTTATATAAAAAGACAACACGCCCACGACGTTGAGTTCAGTCTCGAGGAAGGCGTCATCTCACTCGCGTCTCTGCTCGACGTCAACACGAAGAACAATAAGCTCATCCAGAGCATACTCCTTCGTTCCCATCCACCACTCCACAGACTCATCACCCGCCAACATGTCCAAAGGCAAAGTCCTCATCGCCGGAGCGTCCATCGCAGGCCCCACAGCCGCATACTGGTTCGTCAAAGCCGGCTTCACAGTCACAGTCATCGAACGCTTCCCCCGACTCCGGACCGCCGGTCAAAACATCGACATTCGCACATCAGGCGTCACGGTCATGCGTAGAATGGGAGGAATGGAAGCTGCGGTGCGAGACCATCTCGCAGACTTTGACGGCATGAGCATCGTCAAGGAGGACGGCGAACCCGTCATCGTGATCAAAGCGAGCGGCAACACCGAACAGCAATCCCTCGTCTCGGAATTCGAGATCTATCGTGGAGACCTCGCTGCGATACTCTACGATCGAACCAAGGATGATGTAAGGTATATCTTCAACGAGCAAATCACCTCGATGCAAGATCAAGACGGCGGGCCCATCACAGTCGAGTTCCTCAACGGAACACCGAGAGAAACCTTCGATCTAGTCGTAGCATGCGATGGATCCACCTCACGAACACGAGCGATCGGTCTGGGATGCGGCGTACGAGACCACGTCGTCTCCGTGAACGCTTGGGCAGCCTACTTCTCCATCTCGTCAGACCTTCTCGAAGGTAGCAGGATATGCGAAGGACATTCCGTGCGTGGAGGCCGCCTCTACGCGCTCTCACCAGGTCCCGATGGCACGAATAGAGTTCTCCTACAAAGATGCCACTCCCGTTCCGAGCAGGACGCAACGCTCTCCTTCCGTCAAGCCCAAGAACAAGGCACCGAAGCCCTCAAGAAATTCATCTACGAGCTCTACACGGGATACGGCTGGAAAACGCAGCAGATCGTCGACGAAATGCTGGACTCGAAAGATTTCTACGCTTCTGAGATCCTGCAAGTCAAAGTCCCGTCCCTCTCGCGCGGCCGGTTCGTCTTGGTCGGCGACGCGGGGTACGCGGCAGGTCCGACGGGCGGAGGAACCAGTCTCGCGCTGACAGGAGCGTACGTTCTCGCCGGTGAAATCGCAGCGAGTAAAGGCGACATCGGAGCGGGTCTGATGGCTTATGAGGCGAGGATGAAGCCTATCATCAAGGACATGCAGACGATTCCTCCTGGCGTGTTGACGATGATGGCGCCGCAGACGGCACGGGGGATTTGGCTGAGGAATTTGTTCTTGAGGTTTGTCAGTTGGGGAGTCAAGTTTAGTGGGCTGTTTGCGTGGTTGGGGGGTTTCTGGGCGAGTGCTTTTGGAGGGGATAAGTATGGTATTCCAGAGTATGAGTTTAGTGGGAAGGATGAGTAGATTGGCGGCCAATCGAAGAGAAGAGACTCACTCGTGTGATCAATAGCGATGCCCCGGTATTCCCATGTCTCAAACAAGAAGAATGGTGTTTCTCAAGATCGGTCTTTCCTCCACATAGACAGCTGAAACTTGGCAGCATCATCACTTCGTCGTCACCGAAACTTTCCCTCCAAACTCCCACCACGTCCACGCCACGCCATGCCGAACCTCGAGGCTTCCACGTGGTACCTCTAGCACTACACCACACTACGCTTGCCGCAAGACACCACTCCTCCGCGGCACTCACGATCTTCTGCGATCGGGAGTCTAAAACTTCACCCATTCCGTGCTCCTCACCACCCCGCGAAAGAACCTCAATGGCCAGGTGTCAAAGCTCCAAGTCCGTGAGCATCCGAATTCCTTCTCCCCAATTCCAAGCACGACCGAAACGTCACCAAAACGCATCTCAGACTTGGAAACAAGAAGCGTGGGTAAGTGAGGGTAGGGTAGGGTATAAGGTAATTATGATGCTCTCGTCCAGACGTATGGCATGTCTACGCGAGTTTCTTCTTGGTTTTTTCCCTTTGTTTCGGTACTCCATCGTGGTGACTTCGTGCGCGTGAGGGACTTTTGTCGCAAGAAGAAAGAGACGCAGCGTGTCATCATTCAAGTGTCAGCATTCCAGAATTCTAATTCCCGACGGTGTGGTACCACACACCTCATTCGCACGCAATCGGTTGCGTTCTTGGAGCCGATTTTGAGGTACTAAAAGGGTAGGTATACCTCAACGCTCCTGGTCTGGTTGAGTGGAGTGAGCATTCTCGACTAAGACAAAACGAACAACACAACTACTCCAAAGCTCCATCCGCGCATAATCCTCGCCCAGCCACAAAAATGGACAACCCCCAACGAGTACGCCCCTCCCACCCCACCTCCAAACCCAACAACTAACAACAATCTCACCCTCAGACCGACCTCCCAACCCGCTCCCCCTTCCTCCAACAAACCCAACCCTCCCCCTCGCCGACAATCTCCCACACCCGCAACCCATCCACCTCATCCACAACCTCCTCCCATTCCAACGACATGGACATGCTGGACCGCACCCACGCCCTCAAATGCACCCTCACGGACCTTTTGAACTGCGAAGCCGTCAAGTCCGATGCGGAATGGAGGAGTTGGTGTCAGGCGAGACTGATGGATGCGGAGTTGGAGTTGAAGAGGCAGAGGAGGAGGAGGGTTAGTTCTGGAGGAGGTTGCGGAACCGTCGACGTGGGCCAGGAGGAGGGAAGGAGGGAGGGGAGGAGGGAGAGTTGGTGAATGGACATGATGTTGGGGTCATTTGATCGTTTGGGGTGGGGAGGAAAGAGGCTGGTACAGTGTCGCTTCGCAGCTTCACTCACCCTTGGCCGAGAGAAAAGAACATTCGACCGAAAGCGTGTCTGAACAAGTAAGAGCTGCTTTGGATGATCCCACTCACTCGCTCCTCCTCTCCGGAAAACCTCTGTGATGGCACTCTCCATCGACAGTGGTACGAGAAGCGTGGCTCCCTGCCGTCCCCACACCGCCGGGCGATGGAAATATAGCCGACAACGGCTCACAGTCGACGAGGGAGAGGAGAGACCTGCAAACGGCTGAGCCACGAGGGCACCGATGAGAAATATGGCTACGGCTGTATGTACGTAGCGGCCGCAGCAATGGGGGATGATGTCGGATATACATCCAGAGGATAGTGGAAATGAGTCAGTGGACAATGGAAAAGTCCTGCTATGGAGAGGATTTCACTGGATGGAAATCGGACAACAAGCTCGAATAAAGGCTTCAATTACATTCGTCCACCAACTATGGTGCTCTCACTGTCGATTTATTCTGCTTTCCATCCTGCATCCTGTGCGCCATCACTATCCCTGTTATCTCATACTGTTCATGTCCGTCCGACCGAGTCCTGCAACCTCGATCGCTTTTGCCATCCCTCTCCACCCTGTCTCCTCTCAAGTCATACTCCGAACATGCGTATCAAAAATCTCATTCCTCCACCCACCCGCGTTCCACTCATTATCCTCCACCCGTTCTCTCGCCCTCACCGCCTCGTCCTCCCACAACTTGACCACACTACCCGGAGCATACACATTCTTAAACACACCTTTACCCGGTTGCGCGAAGCCGACTCTCGTGTAGAGATCTGGGTCGTCCTCGGGCACCAATCTCGCAGCGACGGCCTTGAAGAACGTCGTCAAGTCCTTGGGATCCGCAATTCTCGTGGCACGGAGTCGCTCTCTCGCGAAGAGGAGTTCGCGGTTGGCAGCGTGGAAGAAGTCGGCGAGGGCGTTGGCGAGTTGCTTCTCCATGACTTTGCGGATGATGGGGCGGAGAAGCGGCTTGAAGAGCCATCCGAACCAGGAGAGTTTTGACTGGCGGAGTTTGTAGTTCAGCTTGTGGATGTGGACGCGGACGTCTTTGAGGGTGAGGATTTGCTCCATGCGGTCCTTGGCGATCTCGACGTCAATGTGGATGTCAATACCGCGCTCGTCGAGGGCGAAGGATGCGATGCCCTCGTCGGCGAGGCGGAGGAGACCCTTGTGAGCGCGGAGCCAGAAGCCGATTTCCTCAGCTTTGACGGAGAGGCCGTCGAGTTTGATGGTCATGAGGTTGGTCATGGCTGTGGCCGTGCGTGCGCGGGCCTTTCGGATTTCGAAGTCGTTGTACGTCTCGACCTTGAGGCGGTAAGGGAGGAATGAGGTGTGGTTTACCGTGTGACCAGGCTCGACGATGAGGTTTTCCAGGAGGAGGTCGATTTCGGGAGTGCTGATCTCCAGACGAGGGATCGGGATGTACTGAATGGCAGCAATGGCGAGTGGTGCGAACACGCGAATGGCGTCCTGGAGGAGGTCTGGGTTGGCGGCTTGGTTCGCTGGAGAGAGAATGCCAAAAATGCGTGTAGTGGTGACGATCAAGTTGTTGATGTCCTCGTCGTGGAGGACGCCCTTGAGAGTTCTCTCGACCTGTGCAACGAGGTGCTGAATGTCCTTCTTGAGGCTGCTGTCGGTGCCGACCTGTTCGCTCTTCTCCTTGAGCTCGCCAAACTTCTCCTGCGCATTGTCGAGGAAGTCAGGGTCGGTGAGCAGCTTTTGCAGAGAATTGCCAGTCTCCTCCATCATCTCCTCAAAGTGAGGGTCCTTCTCCTTGTGGCTCATCACCTGCTTGAAGAGCTCCTCACACTTCTTCCAGTCTTCCTTCTTGCCGAAGCTAGTGATGAAGATCCACATGTTGTGCATTGCTTGATCGAGTGCCTCGTTCTCGTTGATGTCCTCGGCCGCGACGTCGGTGACTCGCTCAGCTGCGCGAGAGTAAATGACGGCATACCGCTTGAGCAGAAGAGACAATGTCGACACAGACTCGGAGTAGTCGTTGCGCTGGCGCAGCTTCAAAACAGCCTGCTTGAGTCGGTTGACCAAGGTCTTGCCTTCATCGCCTTGGAGCTTGTCCTGGGCACTGTCTACTGCGGTTTGTGCGACATCAGCAGTGCCATTACCGACGACCTTGCTCAGATCCTTGACCTGCTCGCCCAGCTCTTCTTTTGTAGGCGCCTTCAGCTTGTCGTCCGCTCCGGGCTTCGCAACCGTGCTCTTCTCTTCTTGAGAAGGCTCGATCTGCTTTCCGATCTCCTCGGCGGCAGTGGATGCGGCGAAAGCAGTATCCTTGAACACTTCTCTACCCACCACATTGAGATCGGCCAAGAAAGTGCGGAAATCGGAGTTGGTGAGCAGAAGTGATCCAACCGTCTGCAGGCTTTGATACGCAGCCTGAGTATCAGCCTTGGCCTTGCTCTTTTGTGCTCTCCGTGTCAAGTCATCCACATCGACCGTGATCTTGCTCTTGCTCAAATACCAGATCAAGTCTTGAATTTGATCCTTGTCGTTCTTGTGCTCGAGGAGGTCCATGAACTGTTGGAGCAACGTCCGGGTCTGCTTGACCAATCGCTTGCCGCTAGCGGAGAGGTCTGGGTTGTCGGCATTGAGGACATCGCTGGAGAGGAATGTTCTGAGGTTGACAATGGCCTGCTCAGTGCTCGGCATGTATCCCATTGACATGGCACGGAACATCTGATAGGTATGGAGCTTCTGATGCACCTCTGCTTGGAGGGTCGTGTCATCGTTGTATTGTGGGAGGAGAGGCTCGCGCTCTCCATTGTTGTGCTTCTTGCGGGATCCGAAGCAGGAGGACATGATGGCGGTGGTGGGAGGTGAGTGAGTGAGGGAGTGGAGGCGGTGGGAGGAGATGGGTGAAAGACAGCAGAACGAGAGCAATGGTCTCTCGGCAGCGTCGACCGCCCCGCTTCACGTTGATCCGTGACGATCGATCACGATCACGGTGAACGTGGACGGAAAGCAGGTTTGTGCCTTTGTGGCTGGTAGAGCTTGATTGATAGGTCCAGCGGAGTGATGTCCGGCGGTTGAAGTGAATGAGTGGCTGAAGCTTCTTTTCTCCATGACGAGGAGGAGTTGGGATGAATCGAGATGAGAAGACTCACATGTGAAGGAACGCTACAATCAGGCAGGAATGAGGCCAACATTATTGGCGACGGGCCGGACTCCACCTACAAGAGTGATTGGAGGGCGAGAACCCGGACGCGGAGAGTGCCAATGCAGTATATCTGCCATCCCACCTCGGCCTGTGAAGAGACTTTGTCCCATTCGGACGCCTGGATTCTCAGGCATCCGCGAGCATCTCTCTCCGAATGCTCCGGTCGGACAAGCAGTGCTCGGGCGAGATCGGAGTTGATCGTCGATGAAGAAAGGAACACGACAGCATGAGCATGGAGGCACCGCAGACGCAGTTGAGATGTGCCAATGCCCGAAGACTGGTACTTGATGACCACCATGCCTCATGCAGGTCACTCGGAGTGGTCCGCGAGAACTAGAATGGAGCTCGCGTGGGTGTGGGGAAGGTCATTGCTTGTTTCCTGCGTGCTCCATTTCGGTCAAGGATGTGCGGATGAAGATTTGTCCTGTTGGAAGTTGTTGGATTTGGCTTCCGTGTTTCTCCGCTCACAGAAAGAGCTTCCTCCACGCAATATTGGGAGTAAGGCGGGATCGTGCAGCTCTTATGCAGGTCGGAGAACGGAAAGGCTATATTAAAAAGGTTCCAGGTACAATGATCGAAGTGCGAGAACGAGGACGAGGACGATGGGCTGCAACAAGTGAGAAGCTGAAGCTGAAAGCGGTCGGGTTTCAATGTGCACTTCTGTCACTCTTTCCAGGATTAGATGCTACAACATCGTGTGATTCAAACCACTATTACGTTCCAATGGTAGAGATCACGGTAGCTCCGTCTTGCTAGTCCGCGACGACAATTCTCGTCTTCTCGTGGAGTCATATCTCACTTTCAGTACAAACACGCTCCGACTTCTTCCCTCAACAACCACAAAGCAACAACATCTTCAACATCTCCACATCCCCTCATCTCCTTCTTCCTCCGCATCCTCGAGACGAGCTCTTCCACATCACTCTTCCGGCGGATTCCAGCGAATGCCCCGGCTGCGTGCGACAAGCTTCCTCTTCGGCATCTGACACGGCCAGAGCTTGAACCCTTCGGTTCCCTAGAACTACGATATCGCCCGAAAAGTTGTCGGAGCTTCCATTGCATCCATGAGGGCCACCACTCGCTGCTCCCACGCTTTCATCACCTCACAACTCCCTCGCCAATCGATTCCTCCACATCTTCGAACTTCTCTCCATCTTCACTCCAACTCTCCGCGACTCCGCTACTTCACCACAACTCCGACACTCACTCCAACTTCTTCCACTTCCGATCCGGTATCGCTCACACGACCATTCGCCTCGACCTCCAAATCCGCCGCGACCATGACCAATATCGTGCAGAACCTCAAGGGAGCTGCGACATCACATCCTACCTCAAGACAATCACAAAATCAAGACCTACCAGCTCCGTATGTTGGTTCAATCCTCGGATCTCTCACCTATGGCTTAAAGCTTTCCACGCTGACAGTTCACTTCCCAGCTCCGACTATGACACCTCAAATTCGATCGAAGTTCGCAAACGAAATCATACCTACGGTCTTACTCCTCCCGCTGTTGAGTCGTTCGAGAATCAGACAAAGAGATGTGAGTTGGTGGATGGAGGACAGGACAAGGTTGCACACAAACTAATGCCGTTTGACAGGCATGGCCATCTTGAACTCTCGCAAGACTCCCATTGAGCAATACCAATATCTGTCCGTGCTACGGAATTCGAACGTTCACCTCTTCTACCGCTTGCTGTCGGAGAACATCAAGGTAGGAATGATCGAGCAGAGAGCATTGCAACACGAACGAATGGTCTGACAACTATACAGGAGATCACTCCTCTCATCTACACACCTACCGTTGGAGAAGCATGTCAAAGATGGTCGGAACTTTACACACAACCCGAAGGTCAATTGAGCCGGCTGTGAAACCTCAGCTTTGTGACTGACATCGCAACAGGCATGTACCTTTCATTCGAGGACCGAGGCAACCTCCACTCCGTCATTAAAAACTGGCCACATGAGGTCGACATAACCGTGGTCACCGATGGCTCCCGCATTCTCGGTCTGGGCGACTTGGGCGTCAACGGTATGGGAATCCCAGTAGGCAAGCTGTCTTTGTACACTGCCTGCGCTGGTATCCATCCTCAGAAGACCCTCCCACTTTGCCTCGATCTTGGAACCAGCAATGAGACGCTTCGAAACGATCCTCTCTACTTGGGCAGCCGGAGAGACAAGGTCACGCCAGAAGAGGAGAAGGAATTCCTAGACGAGATGATGGCTGCTCTCACTGACAGGTGGCCGAGCATTGTCATTCAGTTCGAAGACTTCAAGAACCCATTTCCTTCTCTCGAGCGGTATCAAGACACCTACACCATGTTCAACGACGATATCCAAGGGACTGGCGCCGTCATCACAGGAGGCTTCATCAACGCTGTGAAGCAATCCGGCGTCGCGCCTGCCGATCAGAGAGCCGTATTCCTCGGCGCCGGTAGTGCAGGCGTAGGCGTCGCGAAGCAGCTAACCGAATTCTTCATCAAAGAAGGTCTCACCGAAGAGCAAGCCCGCAAACGCTTCACCCTCGTCGATTCCGAAGGCATGGTGACCCTCGACCGCCCCGGCCGCCCCCTCGCCGAGCACAAGCTCTACTTCGCCCGCGACGACAACCACGGAAAGCAATTCAAGACCCTTTCCGAAGTCGTCGAGTACGTCAAACCCACCATCCTCATGGGCCTCTCCACCATCGGCGGAGCCTTCACGCCCGCCATCCTCAGCCGCATGGCAGAACTCAACGACCGACCCGTCATCTTCCCCCTCTCCAATCCCTCTTCCAAATCCGAGTGCACTTTTGAAGACGCTATCAAATACACCCACGGCAAATGCCTCTTCGCTTCCGGCTCGCCGTTCCCCACTCTCAATTACAAGGGTGAAGAACTCGTTCCCGGCCAGGGAAATAACATGTACGTCTTCCCTGGAATCGGACTTGCGGCGATCTTATCCAAGTCCTTGACCATCACTCAAAATATGATCTACGCTTCCGCGGAGAGCTTGTCGACGAGTTTGCTTCCCGAGGAGGTGGAGAAGAATTGGCTGTACCCGGATATTGCGAGGATTCGTGAGGTGAGCGTGGTAGTAACACGAGGTGTTATCCGCGCGGCGCAGAGGGATGGGGTGGATCGG
Organism: Zymoseptoria tritici IPO323; assembly: GCF_000219625.1. Lineage (NCBI taxonomy): Eukaryota > Fungi > Ascomycota > Dothideomycetes > Mycosphaerellales > Mycosphaerellaceae > Zymoseptoria > Zymoseptoria tritici. Next base: position 492,772 of record NC_018213.1, on the reverse strand, counting down.
GAAGTGGGACTGAGAGGGTTGGGAGATGAGGAGTTGGAGAGCTGGATTAGGAGTAAGATGTATGATCCTGAGGGTGTGTATAAGAATGAAGTGGTGGGAGGTGTGCAGGCGAGGGAGGGTGCGGTGAGGGCGGAGGGGGAGAAGAGGTTAAGTGCTATGCTTTGAGTGGATGCAGTGGTTGTGCTTGGAAAATGCTGCGATTCGAGCGAATTGGGTCCGGCGAATGGATGCCTGAGGGATGGTGTCCTAGGTTTGGACTGCACCTTGGGCGTTCTGGAAACGAATGACACTTGATGACTTTGGAGATACAGGGCTCAGATAGGAAAGGATTGGAAAAGAAAGGAAGGGCAAGGCGAAAGAATAGATTCCAAAATACTGCCTAGAACTGGCTTCTACCTGATCTACGTCAACTTGACTCCCTCTCGCTCTCCTTCTTCATCCTCTTCGATCGTGCATACAGATACGAACACAACCACAGGGGACAGAACTAACGGGTCTACTAGCCAAGGAGGACGGACTCGTGTAGGTGAAGGTCAGTTACGATGAGAGAACGGGATTATAGGGGTACGGTGTAATTAGCGGGATATAATGTTGCGTGTGCAGATACGTTGGTAGGAGATGGTGGTGGGCGACAAGGGGAAGCGGAGTGGGTGCGTGGAGGTTGGTATGGAAAGAAGTGTGCTGCCAGTAGAAGGCGAGTCTCCAGGTCACTGTCTGGTGGATGTACAGATGGGTGGTGCAAATGGGCGAACAGGGAAGGGAACAGAAAAGTGTACAAGCACGTTGACGAGACATACTGTTCGGTGTACAGGTTGGGTAGCGGACGTATCATGGAGGTGTTACGGATGGCCTCGCATTGAAAGCTAGCGCTTCTTAATTTCCAGGTACTGGCATTACTGTGAGGGTCAGGTGAAAGGGGTCGGCACGATCATTCGAAACAGAACTTTTGATTTCGGGTAGTAACGTACGCTACGATATCGCTGCTAAAGAGCGTGCTTTGCTTCATCTCGTTGATGGTGCAGAAAGGATGCGTGGTTATGCTTTTGATGTCGGAATGGTGCTGATATGATGATGCTCGCATCGATATGGGTGCCCCGGCTTCGTGCTGGGAGTGCTATGTTGGACTGAAGGTGCGGGTTGTGATGCTCGGGCACTTCGTTGTGTCGGGAGTGTTGATGCCGGGGAGTCTGGGTTGCTTCTTCTCGCTGATGGTGGGAAGGGATGTGTGGTTGTGCTTTTCATGTCGGGATATTGATGTTTGTTGATGCTCGCACCGATGTAAATGACTCTGGTTCGAGCTGGGAGTGATGTGTTGGGCTGATAGTGCGAGTTGTGATGTCTGGCTACTTTGGAATGTCGGGCGCATCGCTGCTGGGAGTCTTCTTTGCTTCGGCTGGCTGGTATTGGAGAAGGGATGCGTAGTTGTGCTTTTGGTGTGGATGTGTTGATGTTTGGTGTGGCGACTTCTGTGCGAAGATGGTGACTCGTCGTTGCGGTTTCTGCCATCCCTGATGTTGGTGCTCATGTACTTTGTGCCCAGGAGTCGTCCGTGAGCTCACGTGTGAACTGGAGTAGACTTGAGTCTCGTTTCCTGCACGTAGTCCGCACGCGCGAGCATAAAGCGCATCGTCTGCGAGCTGATCTTCTCCAAGCCCGTAAGCTGCACTTGAGTCGTTGCTGGCAGCCTCCGCAGGGATGTGCGTAGCTCGGTCTCCAATTCTTCGATCTCCTGGGGAGTCGTCTTTGCTTCGCCCTTCTTCCTGCGCTCATGGCGACGTCTGCTGCCGCACGTGCATACAAATTTGATGGTCAATGTCTTGAGGGCGTTTTTCCTGCGGAAGGCCTTCACGAGTGCTTGGAGGGTCCACTCGAGACTCCAGTCATCGAAATCGCCGTAATCGTCCTCGACTAGCACCACATTGGCGTGCCAGATGCCTGCAAATTTCGGAAGCAGGCGACCGAACAAGTCAACCGTCTCCTTGCCCTTTTCGACACCGAACGCAATGTCGCCACGGACCCGGAGTCTTTCATCCCAAGTCGAGACCTTCATGGTCAAGCTGCTCTGCTGGTACAAGACTCCGCGTGCTTCCCTGTAGCATAGCTTCGAAGCTCTGAGGATTTGTGGGTATGCGATGGAAGCCAAGGTCTTGGTTCTTCCGACCTTGTCGCCGCGCTGATGATTTAAGAGCATCGAGTATACGACCACCCTCAATTCCGGCGGGAGGTCGAAGAATCTGAAGGTGGCCTGGCGATCTTGAGTTCTCAGCGCACTTACGTAGGTGCTCTTCACCATGTCTCTGCGGCTCTGATCGTATATACCGCGTTGCACGCAGAAGCTGCGGAGATCTGCCGGGGCGTAGCACTTGTAGTCGAGGGCATAGTTGTGCTTGGGAGGCCGAATGCCGAACAGCTTGCGATCACGAGCCTTGAGTGCGTTGATGTAGGTTTGTGCTGCGAGCATCCTACGCTTGTTGCTGTAAAGGCCATGTTGCACGCAGAGCTTGCGCAGTTCTTCATCCGAGAGCGACTTGTAGTCGACTGGCTTGGTGGGACGCTCCATGGTGATGGTAGTGCGGGACGATGCGTCTTCTTGACGGCGCTCTCGCTTAGAGGAACGTGTTGTTGACCGTGAGCTTTGTTGTCGGTGGTGATGGAGTATGCGAAGATTGGTATGCGATGGGTCGCGTGGCGATGGTTGGAAGAGAGGTCTGTGTGGAAGTTATGGTGTTGGAGCGTCGATGTTGTGGGTGTGAGTGTCAGCTGCTGTCCGTGCAAGCCACTTGGATGGATTGCCTGTGTGTGAATTGCCGATCGAATATCAGCAGACAATGCGAATCTCGCTCGTGCATAGACATGGAATCAAGCGAATGGACCATGCAATTAGATGAGACCGTGAAGTGAAGTGAACAGCATGTGCGAAATGGATGTCCTACCATGAAGTACGCCAACCTATTTCGCTTGTGAAGCGCCTGTCCCGTTCGCTCACGAACCGTGGAACCAACATGTAAGCAGCAATCGTGCTGACCAGAACCTTAGCAGGCCTCCAAACCGCTCATCTCCTGTAGTAAGCGCTGCAAAGCTAGCCAACTAGCCTTGCGAGAGTCCACAAGTTGCAGACGCATGATGACTGGCAGCTCTCTGCAGCCACAACACATGTGAAGCACCAGTCCCATTCGCTCACAAATCGTCGATCCGAGGCGTGGAATCAATCGTGCAGACCACGAGAGTCAATCATAACCTCAGCCCCTCCATCTCCTTTAGCAAGCCTCGCAAAGCCGATGAAGTAGCTTTGCGAAAGTCCACAAGTTCCAGACGAATGGTAGCTGGCAGCTTCTGCAGCCTCAACAGCGTCCGAAATGTCTTGTCGAAATCCTCCACATCGTCTGAGGTGGCGATGCCATCCACGCCGGGAGAGGCATTCCCTACTTCCTCCAAGCCATCGAAGTGATGGGACTTGAACTTGATGACCATCGCCTTGAGAGAATTGCCAGCACGGAAGGTGGAGACAATTGCGGCAAAGAGATACGCAACTCCGGTACTCGGACCTGGATTTGTAGGATTGTCGAAGTCCACAATCAGGATATTGACGTACTGCACATCGGCGAATGGAGTGAGCCGACTGGAGAGACCATGAGGGTCCGGCACTTCTCCGTAATCCCTGAACTTGACATCCCCTTGGACTTCCAGTGGCTCGCCCGACCACTCCTCCTCGCCGAAGAAATAGAGAGTGAGACTGCTCTGTTCGTACAGAATATCCCGCGCTTCTTTATAGCAGAGCTTGGAGGCCCTCAGAATCTCAGGGAATGCGGAAGCGGGTGAGGGAGGTCCAAGTTCAAGAGTCTGATTGTAGTGGTGTGAGAGCAGGTGAGGATACACCATCAGCCGCAACTCTGGAGCGAGGTCGAGGAAATGGAAGGTCGAGGTGTGGTCCAGAGACTCCAGAGCCGCAATGAGTTCGCCCTTCGTAAGGTCGTGGACTGCAATGCCGCTGATGTCGGTGAGAGCATGTCGCTGAATATAGAACTTGCGAAGCTCTGTCAGATCGCAGTTCTGATAGTTGAGAGCGTACTTGGGGAGCGTCATGATTGTTGATGCTCGAAGGACTGACGAAGTTGAGCCGCGGAAGAAGTCGAAATGCTCTTGTCCTTAACGCAGTCCAGGTTCTTTCCGCGCTTGCGACGGACACCTCTCCGCGCCCCGCCAAGACTTGCACGTGAAAAGGGTGAATCATCGTGCAGTGTTTGCCAACGACCTGTTTCAGAAATGTCAACAAGAATCGAAATTTTCAGCCAAACAAACCTCCCGACAACATCATCCAACCATACCACCACATCGACACACCACCACATACATCGATGCAGCACCTTGTGCGCATCACCCGACCGCACCAACTCATTTGAGCAGCTTCACCAGAGCTTCTCCGCACTGTAAGTTTTTCGTGCTTTGTGTTTTCGCCGCGCGGCAGCAGCAGCAGCGGCATTCGTGAAGGTACTCGAACACTCGACCAACAACAACTCAACGAGCGGAGCAACGCATCTGCTCTGCACGCTCTCTCGCAACACACCACTCCACACAACTCCACCGACCACCCAACGACCGCCCACCAACCACCCAGCATGACTTTACGCAAGTTCGCACTGGACTACTCGCATGGCTGCACCGTCGAGGAGCTGCGCGAGTTCTATCGTCAGCGCACTGGCAATCTCCGCCGCGAGATGGGCCGCAGCAAGTGCATCCGCAAGGTAAGCAAATTGACCATCCTCGATGACACGCAAATTCTGACGCTTCACACAGCTCCGAAAGCTCGATTCTGAGCAGACCTTCCGCTTCCTCGACCTCATTCCAGGTAAGTAACCCAAGTGTGGAAGGCACACCTCCATTCTCCTGCTCAAAATGCACGCTCCACCACCACACCACCAAGACGCACTTCATGCCGTGCAGTTCGAGTCGAATCACGGAGATGATACACGTCTCGGAGACCTTCGTTCCACCAATGTCTGAGACATCTGCTGACTTCCATGCTTTGCTCTGTAGAGATCCGCAACGCCATTTACGACATCGCGCTGTGCCACAACGACGAGCGCGCCACGGTCTTGGAGGTGCAGGCGAAAGAGAACCTCGACGACGCCGCAATCGACGCTCTAGGCGCTTCCTCGGCGTCTCCCGCTCTTCTGGCCGTGAACAAGCAGATCAACTCCGAGGCTCGCGAGTGCCTCATCTCCAACAGCACCGCCACATACCTGCCGGAGTCAACCTTGTTCTTCGACTACGGCGAGGTAAAGTACCCAGCAACGATATCTCGGATCACAGTCTTTCTGCCCATGACTTTGAAGCTGGCGCGGTGCTATGGCGAGCAGCTACCCCGGAAGTATCAAGACTGGCTCTCCCATGTCATACGCGCGCACCGCGAAATCCAGACCCTCAAGTTCGTACTCCTGGGCGACCAGAGGATTCCAGATCAGGAGATGCAGGAACAGATTTTGGAGTGTCTCGGCCCGTACATGGACGACCAGGCCGACGACAGGACTATCCTCGAGCTGGTCGGGTTTGGCAATCTTGAGTACATGTGGAACGAGGAACGTGATCTGGCGAAGCAGTGGGAGTCAGCGCGGAGGGTCAAATGCCAGTGCTCTTTTTGCAGCATGTGATCAATGCATGTTTGAAAGGGGAGGTTCGTGAGAAAGAGAGGCAGGCAGCGCAGCGCGGCGAAGGACGGAGAACGATGTCAACCTCATGGGGAAGGATGCGGTCAGAGTAAAGTTCTGTACGGCTTCGCGCCAGAAATCGTGACACCAATGCTACCTCCGTCTCCGTGCTTCTGCTCAAACTGCACCATCAAAGCCAACCGAGCGATATATGTACTGTGAAAACTGCGCGACGAATTGGGGAGATGTGCATCAGGATCGTTGCTCGTTGTGTGACATGCACCGCATGAGGTGGGCGGTAAAGCATTCTCTTCAACTCCATCAGATTCAACACGACTTCTGGCACACAGTGTCGCCCACTTCCGCTTTCACATGCGCGCGCTTTCCTTTGTTTGTTTGGTCGCGTCCGCCCAGCTTCGCTTTTGTCATTGTGCTCCAGCATCGCGGCCCACGATGGCTCGCGCCAATCAACCAACCTATGACTTCCTTTCTGGAGGCGAGATGCTGCCACCAGCACGACCAGCACTACGCGAAAGCATGAAGCAGTCCACCGCTTCCCGCGCAGACGTCGGCACCGAGGACCTCCGAGCACAACTGCGAACGGCACAATACGAACTGGACTCGATCAAACAGGAGCGCGAATTATATGAACTGCACCAGCAGCAGGAGCTTCGAGAAGCGCAGAATCGAGCGGAGGCTGATTATAAGCGAGCTGTGTCAGCGGAGAGTGCGAGAGATGCAGCAGTGAAAAAGGCGGAAGCAATTGCACGGGATTTCCAGGACACTCAGGACCGGGCTGCGAACGAGAAACTACAGCTGGAGAAAAAGGTGCGGTCATTACAGGACGACAACCGCTCGTTGCGTGACGATCTCGAGGAGGCCAAGGCGGACCTGGAGTCACAGGACAGGCAAGGGAAGCATGCCTTCAGTGAGCTGGAGTCAAAGTACTCCTCACTTCAGGCGTCAGTCGAGGACATTCAGCAAGATCTCAGCGGGAAGGTGACGGCCCTGCAGACCGTGCAACAGAAGCTGGTGCGGAAAGAGGCAGAGGTTGGAGAGCTGGAGAATGAAGTCCTACGGCTGAAGGCACAGACTGGAGACTCCGATACACTTGCGGTTATCAAGAAGGAGCTCACGGAGCAGGTGGCTTACATCAAGAAGCTGGAGACATCGAATCGGGAATACTCGGCGGAGATCAAGCAATTCCGCAAGGTGCAGAAGGGGATCGAAGTAGTGGAAGAGGAGAAGCGAGCGTTGGAGGCCAAAGTCCGTATGATGGACGATCTGCGGAAAGAGCTCGCGGAGGCACAGTTGCAGAAGAGAATTCTCGAAGATGAAAAGCAAGGCTGGTCTAGCTACCTCGAGACTGAGGCTCCGGGAGAGGACGATTTACGATACGACACGCCGGAGCAAATGGCCAAAGCCTTGCTGAAGGAGCGATTGGAGAAGTTAGAGCTGCTGGACAAGCTTGGAACGATACACCCGAAGCTATTAGAGAAAGACAATAGCATCAGCAAACTCGAGGCTGAGAAAGCCCGCCTTATGGAGGAACTTGACACGGCGCGGAAAGCACGGACAGAGCCTGTCATAGCGAAGGACACATCTGCAGCAGATGCAAAGATCAGAGCTCGCCTAGAGCGTGCGAGAAATCTTGCTGTTAAAGAAGTGGAACTTCTTCGCGCACAAGTGAGGGCGATTGAAGCAGAGGAAGCGGAGTTCACTCCCGAGCAGATGGATGAAGAGCGGACTAAGCGCATCCACGAGCTCGAAGACATGCTTGATCAGTATCGTACTGAAGTCGCGACACTGCAAGCCGACCTCTCGAAGGCAGAACCCCTGCCTGCGCCTGTCAAGTCACCGCTCAAAAGGCCGAGAGAAGACGACGATGCCAACGATGAGCGACTGGGCGAATTGCGCCGCAAGACTCGCACTCTCCAAGGCGATCTCGACAAGCTGCAGTCAAGAAATCAACTGCTCGAAGCCGAGCTCAAAGCCAGTCTTTCGCAAATCACCACGCTGAAATCCTCCTCTCGCACCCGTGTCCTCGAACTTCGGTCCAACCCGACAGCGGATGTCGAAGCAATCAAGCTCTCTACTCTCACCACACTCCGCGCTGAGAACGCCGCATTGCTCTCGCAACTGGAAGGCAGCGGCCACACAACCAAAGTGGTCCCCGTCAGCACTCTCGACAACTACCGCAACCAGCTGGACGATGTCAAAGCTCAGCTCGCGCAGGCAGAGAAGAAGACTCTCCGTCTCAAGCAGATATTCTCGGCGAAATCACTCGAATTCCGAGAAGCAGTCTGCAGTATCCTTGGCTGGAAGCTCGACTTTATGCCGAACGGACGTGTCAAGGCCACTTCGATCCTCCACCCGACATCGCATATCATCGGCGAAGATGGCGAGGCGGAGGAAATGGAGAATAGCATCGTCTTCGATGGAGAGAACGGCACGATGAAAGTCAGTGGCGGCGTGGAGAGTGTCTTTGCGGGCGAGCTGAGGGCGAACATCGAGTTCTGGGTCGAGGGCAGGAGGGAGATTCCGTGCTTTCTGGCGGCTTGTACGCTGGACTTCTGGGAGAAGAAGAGGGGAACGATGAAAATCTGAGGAGGTTGTGGTGGAGAGGCATATGCGGTATACCCCAGCTGAGTGCTTTCTAGAGTGGACTGAAGGTCGAACGACGGCTGCACAGTACGTTGATAAACATGGAAGCGGCGATCCTAACGTTAAGGCATCACGCTGCCTCCCTTTCATTAATGTCTCCTTCGTCACTGCTATACATGAAGGAGCTGTAAGCCTATAGAATTAGCCTTGAGTACGCCCTCGGGAGTAGAGTATAGTAGTACTCCTGATACGACTCATACGCGCTAGAAGGGGCAGCGGCCCGCGACACTTCCTGTCGATCTAGCTACCGAACCCTATTCCTCTGCCCATAAGTACTTGCATTTACTTGCGCACACCTGTGCTCTGCATCAAGTCCCGTCGGGTACCATGGCGGGCGACATTGAACTGCTCAGTGGCCCCGTCACGTTGTCTGCCGCGAAAGCGAAGGCTCGCAATGTGGTCCACGCCGCCCAGTACCCCGAACAAAAACGAGCGTTCTACGAACGATTGGAGGGACAGCGCGACAGAATCCGCGCTGTGGTCAGTCATCACCTGGGCGTACTCTCTTCGCAATGTGTCGTTTCCTCGCAAGCATACTGGCGACACGGATCCTTCAATCTCTGCGTGCCCGTTGCCGTCTCGACGCAATATGCATTCGTGCCAGAGTTCGTCATGGTCCGGCTTCCACTCCCATACCGCACTGGAGAAGCGCAGCAACCCGGCAATGCCGACGAGAAGCTGAGGTGTGAGGCCGCCGCGTATGCCTGGATCCAGCAGTTTTGCCCCAAGGTGCCTATTCCTCAGCTATATGGTTTCGGCTTATCGTCCGGTCAGCGGGTACGGCCATCTCCCAAGTGCCACCTTCATGGTTCACTAATGACTGAGGCTCTTCTAGTTCACTCGCTCTGACTTTCTCCCTTGGTGGTCACGATGGGTCCAGCGAGCTCGCTGTTCCATTCTCGCGCTCTTCGGCTTGCCGCTGCCATCCCACTATGTTGGGCATCCCGCCCGCCACGTCCCAAGGCTGGAGACGGGCTACCTGATCATTGAACTGATACCCAACGCCGAAATGCTCTCGGAGACTTGGAAGGAGAAACACGATGATGCAAGCCTGCAAGGAAATCTCTGCCGCGATCTGGCCCGAATCATCCTCTCCCTCGCCAGCATTCCACTACCTCGCATTGGAGCTTTCCGGCTCGACGATAACGGCTACTTGCACCTGGACAATCGGCCTCTTAGCACGGAAATTGTCATGCAGGAGAACGAGGGCATACCCGTCGAAATTTTTCGAAATTCCACGTTTTCAACTGTCGACGAATTCATTTTGAAGCAATTGGCATTGTTCGACACTCGCACTGTCCACCAGCCAAATGCCATAGAAAGTAACGGTGATGGGTACCGCCAGATGTCTAGCCTCGCTGCTGCAAGAGCCGCCTTCCCGCAGATGTTCCGACAGGATCTTCGTTCTGGCCCGTTCGCATTCACTCTGACGGATCTACACCCCAGCAACATCATCGTGGACGATGAGTGGAATATTATCAGCATCATCGACCTGGAATTCTCTTGTTCCTGGCCCTTGGAGTTCCAGCAGCCGCCATACTGGCTAGGAGGCGAATTCGTGGACGAACTAGATCAAGAGACTTTCGGCCCGAGGCACGAACAGTTCGTTCAAGCGCTGGAAGCACAAGAGCGGCTCTTAGGTCGCAGTGGTGTCAAATCTCTGTCGTCTATCATGCGAGAAGCGTGGGCAAGCGGCACGTTCTGGATAACGCTTGCCTTCATGGATCCCATCGGCTTTACGGACATCTTCCACGACCGCATAGTGCCTTATCATCTTTCCTACATCACAGAAGAGGTTAAATTCAACGACTTTTGGTTCTTGGCGAGTTTGTGGCGTCCCAATGATGCCGGGTTCTTGGAGAGAAAGCTCAAAGATCGAGAGCGCTATTTGGAAGAATTGGAGACTCTCGCCGGAAATGAGGAAGGATCAAAGATGGCTTTGAATGGCGGCACCGCAAAGACCTGACATGCTCACAATTTCCCAGGCAATCTGATCCCCTGCGAAAGCCTCCCATTGTCCAACGGTTTAATGAAGCCCGGCTGAGCGCCTCTGTACCGCATTGCTCAACAGAGACCTAAATAGATTTCTGGCCGGCGGCTACTGCGAACTATTCAGACCAAGCTCGAATTCATCGAGTCGACTCCTCCTTCCAGAGGGCAACACGGCCACAGAAGTGCACTTTGTCTCCAACGGTAAGAAATGGTAAGCCAAACCTCCTCGAACTGTCTTTCTGAAAATCTCCAGCTTATGTGCAGGTCTCCAGCTTCGTGGTCGCTTGTCCATGGTACTCCAGAAGTATCTGGGCTGGCAGGTCGCTGCTCGACTGCGAAATTCGGTCTCGCAGTAATCTCTCTTTTATACAAGCAAGATACTCTGGAATTCGCGCTCTTGCTGTCCTGTCGTACGTCGATCGTCACTACGGAGAGTAGGCGACGGGATCTCGCCATCCATATATCCTTGTGGATGTCAATTTATCGAGCAGTTGGAATCTTCGCTATTGTGTTCTCACTCACCTTCTAGATAACAACAACCTCGAAATTCGAAGTACCCGTTAGCAAGATCAGCTCGCGGGCGCAGGACACAAGGGAGTGGCAAGCATCGCAGGCGCCAAACCACGTCGCCTATTTCGACATCTTCTCGCCCCAATCCGAAACAAACACCGCCACAGAACAGCAGCACATTGCCTACAGCTTTGAAAAGAGCGTCTGCCCAAGCGCTGGAATCTGGCATTGCGTCACCTGTTGCGTCGCGGTGGAGATGCGCCCACAGCACTACGCGGCGGAGTCTTTCCATTGAATCCACAGTGTGACGATACGGCAGGTTGGTGACGTGATCCAAGTAAGCGTCACAAGAGAGAGTTCGCAGCATTACGTCGTCAAGGCCGTTGAAGGGTGAAGGTATGCCGCAAGTGATTGCAAATTGCCCGAATTCCTTGAACAGATTCCGTACGCTTACAGGGCTAGGAAACAGTTCTGGTCCTGCCCAACGTTGGCCGAGCGGTAGGGAAACCTTGCGCACAACACCTATCGCGACTCCGCTTACTGCTAGGACTCCAGGACGATCCTCGTAGGGCTGAAAGAAGTCATCTGTCGAGCGTCCGTACACATGCGGCGACTCGGTGTCCATACCGCCAATGTTGGAATCTCTAAGAGGTTGGCGCAAGTCCGGAACCCACGAAGCAAGACCAGGTACGACAGCTCCAATCTGCGTCAGAGGAAGCAATCCTCGGGTCTCCCGAATCATCGCCACGCAGCCTTCGCGGAAGACGTCTTCCACTGGTTTCTCGTAGTCAGGAACTACACCAAAGGTCTCGGGCAGCAGGCCAAGGACGGCATACACGCGGTCACGAGCTTCTGATGTTCCTCGTCCTCGACACATCGTCAACGCCAGGATACGGAAATTCGTTGCTCCGGGTTCTGACAGCGATCGCACCAAGGCCTCGGCTTTCATAAGGCCTTGTAGTCCGCTCGTTGAGTCGACCAGCTTCGTACGAGCCTCCCAGAATGACTGCTGATTCGGCAACGTATCGAGAAGATCGATCATGTTTATAAAAGCAGTCCACCCGCTCCTTACAATGGTCTGCTCATATCGGCCCATGTGCAACACGGTGTTGTCGTTCAGCACGGCCTCCTGCAGAATCCAAACGCGATGGAACCATGACGTTCTGAGCACGGAAGACAAGGCGTTGAGAGCCGTTGCGAATTCGGCAGCGGAGGTTCTTGAACTATATCGACCGAGGTATTCGTGGGCTTCATTCATGAAGTGAGGTCGAAGCTCTCTGCGTGGTCGGATTCCATACGGTCTGAATTGGACGGTGTCGCGATGCATTGCGTGCAACAGGTCAAAGGCTGCGGGAGTATGCTCTTTGGCCGGCCCAAGCCAAACGTACACGCTTGAGGCTTCCCGGTAGATTCTTTGCATCATCAGAACTTGATGGCTGCGCTCCGATAGATCACGCTGATGGATACAAATGTCGTCGGCCCAGACCACGGCAGTGTTTCCAGTGACGGTTTTCCGCATGTGACGCAGAGCAACCTCTAATTTCGCAGCTATCTTTACGGTCCGATAGTCGATGGTGGCGGGAGTTCGATGGGTTGTGTCGCCCTGCGCGTAGGACAGCGCAACATACTGAGGCTTGTCGAGAAGCGATACCGTTTCGAGTCGAAAGGAAAGGTTGGCATCGACATCGGGACTGCCCTCAATATGCAATACGCGGATCTGGTCTTGTGCGAGGGGCGTGTATATTGGTGAATGATCAGCGGGTGACGGAAGGTTTGACATCTTGAAGCTCTGGCGACAATGAGTTGATTCGATCGAAGTAATAGACGCTGATGATACAGAGAACGACGCAGGCGCTGAGTCTTTGATCGAGATTTCAGAAGCTCACACTTATACTGCTCCCTTCTCCTACGCCAACGACAGTCTGACATGCATACGCTGACTTCGCAAGACGTCTGAGCAGACTCAACAGGACGGTCCTCCTTCCATACAGCTCCTACTGCTGCTCTTTCTCTCGAGCTCCCACTGCTGCTCTTTCTCCGTCCGCGCGGTCGTCACGATGCTCAGGTCTCGTAAGTAGTTCGCTGCTCGACGTGTGAACCCTTGCCATCAACAGCTCACATACGGCTATGTGCAGTTCAATGGCAACGTACAGCTGAGTCATTATCTCAGAGACGTACAATAGCGCTGCCGGCAAGAAGGGCAAGATCGACGACCTGAGGAGGGGTCGAACGGCTTGTCACGACGTGTACACGAGACGAGCTTCTTCCAAGCTGAATGCGGAGAAACAAGACATTTCATGCAGGGACCGAGCTCTGTCAACCGCTCACACAGACGACACAAGTGCCCGGAAAGGATGGAAGAGGGGCATGACAGTCGGCACGATCTGCGTTGTAGCCGTTGCTCCATTGCGCCGAAGCGATATAAGAAGACGGAGTCTTCGTTCGTGGGCCGGTTTCTGAAGTTGTGCTCGAGATACTCTTGACCTTGAAAGATACATCAACATGCCAGGCGCTACGAACGGTACGAACGGCGTGAACGCACACTCTGGGTCGGCACTCTGCAGTGTCGACGAGTTTGTGTCCAACGAATATGTATGTGTGAAAACCTCACCCAAGTCATGAACAGGGCTGACCGTCGATACAGGACTACCTCGTCGTAGGCGGCGGCACCGCAGGCCTCTGCGTAGCAGCACGTCTGACCGAGAACCCCGATGTCAAGGTCGGCGTGATTGAAGTCGGCAAGAACCTCATGGACGATCCTCAGGTGTTCACGCCAGGTCTCTACCCAACGCTCATCGGCAGGGAGAAGTACGACTTCTGCTATGTCTCAGAAGAGGTTCCGACAGCTGGCAACAAGAAGTACTCCATGCCTCGTGGCAGAATGCTCGGTGGATCGTAAGTCTCTCAAACTTTGTCCACGGTCTGACTTTGCTACCACGTTTCAATGTATGGAACGTAGCTAACCCTCATCTCTCTGGACGGATAGATCAGCTATAAATTACTTAATGTATGTGCGAGGATCGAAGGGGGACTACGACGGCTGGGCCTCGTTGGGCAATGAGGGTTGGGGATGGGATGATATGGTCCCATACTTCAAACAACACCAGACTCTCGATCCATCGGAGAAGGAGCCTCCCAGCGCACAGTACATGCCCACGGGAGCGAAAGAGGAGTATCACGGCACAGACGGACCCATACACACCTCGTTCAACGACTACTATGAGGTGAGGCTGAAGGGCAGAAGACCTGCGGCTGTTCCTGAGACTGTCTCTTGGGTGACGCCAGCAGGTCTTAGCTTCTATCCGAATCCTGTCGCGTTGTGCAATGGCTGACCCGTCCGTTGTAGCCATTTGAGTACGACTTCTGCGAGGCATGTTACGAAGTCGGCGGCGCCGAAAGGACCCTTCATGACGCCTGGTCGGGAGACCACATGGGCTTCTACAGCTCTCTTGCAGCCGTCAACCGTTCCGACGACCCTGGAAAGCGCAGCTACTCTGCAACGGGATATCTTCGACCAAACCTTGGCCGCAAGAACCTCATGGTCTTGACCGAGGCTCACGCTAGTCGAGTCCTGCTGGACGGCAACACCGCTACCGGCGTGGAGTTCATCCACGACGGCAAGAAGCTGCAAGTCAAGGCATCTCGCGAAGTTATCGTCTCGGGCGGCACGATTGCCAGTCCACAGCTCCTGGAACTGTCCGGTATCGGGAACCGCGAAGTCCTCGCTGCCGCTGGCGTGGAATGCCTTATCGAGAACGAGCGGGTGGGGTTCAACTTTCAAGATCACGTCCTCGGCGGTATGCTATACGACCTCAAGGACGGCCTCAAGTCGCTCGATGCGATGCACGGCGTTGAGTACCAGCAGCAAATGCAAGCCATGTACGAGAAAACGAACAATGGTCCACTTGGCAGTCCTGGCATGTTGATGGGCTTTGTATCATACGCCTCACTGGTCGACAAGGAGACGCTCGATGCCACTATTAGTGAGATCAGGAAGAACTCCCTGGCGAAGACGGACTTTGAGAAGAGGCAGGAGGATGTCATCGTACGCCAGCTGTCGGATCCGAGCTTTGCCAACATCCAGACGTTTTGTAAGTACTTTGGCCTACTTACACGATTAATCGCCCCCACTGACCCATCCTCCCAGGCATCGGCGCTCAACTCGACGTCAGCAAAGGCCACGACCAGATCGAGTTCTTCGCTGCCCCACCCGAAGGCAAGAACCGCGTCTCCCTCCTCGTCTGCCTCGAACACCCTCTCTCCCGCGGCACCGTGCACATCAAATCTGCCAACCCACTCGACCACCCCGTCATCGACCCAGGCTACTTCCGCAACCCCGCCGACGCAAAAATCATGGCCGAGGGCATCAAATGGATGGACAAAGCCGCCGCTCGTCCCGTGCTGGCCAAGAGTCTGGCGGATCGAATCTTGCCACCGAAAGGAGCGAGCATTGAAAGCGAGGAGGAGCGGGTTGAGTTTGTGAAGAACCATGTCTCGACGCAGTACCATTTGATTGGAACTTGTACGATGGGAGAGGTGGTGGACGACAAGTTGAAGGTGAAAGGTGTCAATGGGCTGCGGGTGATTGATGCGTCGGTGTTTGCGGGGCACGTTTCGGGGAATATCATGTCGACGACGTATGCGGTTGCGGAGAAGGGTGCTGATCTTGTAAAGGCGGATGATGGTCGATACTAGTCCTTGCTGCATGGGGAAGGACCCGATTCATCGTATACATACTGTCAAGCCGTCCTGTGTCTTGTCCCATAATAGACCAGTTCCTCATCCCGACGTGCCGACCCAATGTCTCTCACGACCGAAATGATCCCGTCCCAGAGCCCTTCGATCTCGGCGTCGACCTCGCCCGCCTCAACACTACGCTGAGCAGCCAGCTTTCGCTCTTTCCGAAAAGCACTGATCAAGGCAATATTGTCGACCGAGATGTTCTCGAGCGTGGGAGCGTGCAGAGGGCTAGTAGCGGCGACCGTGTCTGAGGTCGACACCGTGGAGTCCTCGTCGGCCGAGAAGAAGCTGAAGTCCTTCTCCGACGCCGACCAGAATGTCTCGCTGTCTTGGTCTTCGGTCATAGACTTGTACTTCATCTCCTGTGCATGCCGCCCGAAACTGCTCGTCATGACATCCATCTCATGCTGAAGACGTGGCGGAGCAAGTTCGAGCACAATTCGCGTCAACGCAAAAGACTTCCTAGCGGATGCCTGGAGTGTAGAAGCGTAGCCTTTGCGACCTGGCGCAACATCGTAGTCAAGTACCGCCCTTCGGCGAGCGGAAGCAGCTTCTCGAGCGCAGCTTTCGATGAATGCTATGACACGATTGGCCAGCGTGCGGTTGGAGGAGAAGGATGGGAAGTCTGTGAGGACTAGTGTTTCAAGACAGGGCAGCATGGCAGGCTGGAAGCTGACAGGAGGCGATACAGCGGGATACTGCGTGTGAGTTGTCAAAGGATGGACTTCTTCGGCTCTCGAGTATTCCTGTCCCTTGCTACTCTCCACGGAATCGTTGGCGGTAGCTGTATAAATAGTGCCGTAGCCGGGAGCTGGCTCAGCAATGCCATCGTCGGCCTCATACGGCGGCGGTTCCTGCTGACTAGTGTCCATGCGGTCGATTTGACCTCCGCCAAGTGCTGCATTCAGCTGCAACGCATCAACGGAAACCAGCGTTTCGTCAAGGCCCGCTACTGATTCATTCTTTCGATGAGTCCCATAAGTGACGAGGCGATGGTCAACACGCAGGTATGTCAAAGCTCCAGAGGCATCCTCCTTCAGCGCTCTTATGATTTTCTCAATACCGCACTGATGCATTCTGGAGCGCGCACCTTGGCCTGACGTGGACGATGACTGTTCAGTACCCAACTTGATCGATCCAGCATCCAAAACATGCACTCTTTCAGTCCGCAAAAGCGCATACACTCCGTCCACTGTGATTCGGTTGCCAGAAATATAGAGATGAGTGAGACCATCAGCTGGAGCGTCCTCGATCGCCAAGCGGTCCACAAAGTCGCTCGTAAAGGCCTTGCGGAGGTAGGACTCAAGTCCCTCACCCTGATATTTGCTGGCCGCGGCCAGAGGAGCTTGTCGTTGACGAGCCAATTCTGGGCCGTCAAGGAAGGACAATAGAAGCAACGCATTGACACCGCGATCCGTTATTTCGTTGTCTCTAATGTCCAGACTTCTGATTCTCAGGCGAATCAGTTTGCAAAGCTGTTCAAGTCCTCCATCATGAAGACGAATGCCGCGGAGCTTGAGGACCTGCAGACCAGTGAAATTCCCAATCGCCGCCATAACAGCAAAGCTTCTCGCACCGGCAGTGAAGGACAGATCTAAGTATATGAGAGTTTCAAAACGTCTCAGAGCCTTGGCCAGCCCATGCGAGGTTGCATTGTCACATCTCGAGGCATCCAACAACCGTAAGCCAAACGGAGCATTCGCGATTGAGACGGGCAGCTCTGTGCCGGAACGACGAGCCTCCTTTGACTTGCTACGGTCCAAGCTCAACGCCTGCAAAACTCCATGATCGAAGAACGACAGTCCTCTCACGATCAAAGACTGCAACTGGGGTAAGCTCTCGAGGATATCTCCCAACCAATGCTCATCAGGGCTGTCGAAGAGATCCGCATCGATCGCAGAGAAGTGAAGGGTATGCGTCAACTCCCGGACACGCAACCTGACTGTCCGCAGCGCTCGCTGAAACCGGGTCAATGCGGTATGAACGGCATCGTTATCGGCGCCGAAGTGGGATGCTGGATTGCCCCAAATATAAGGGCTGAAAGTAGTGTGCCAGCGGCTACAGACTAAAGCGCAGGAACAGAGGTCGTGGATGGGTAAATAGTTGGCAACGAGGTCCCAGTGATTCGTCAAGGTAGCGGCCTCATAGGTGGGTGGTGCTGCTTCTGCAGGGAGGGTTAGTATTGGTCGTGATGCGGAGCACACGGCAACGAGGAGCCTACCCATGTTGACAGCCTGGATGTGGTGAGGGCACCTTTGTCATGGTCCTCAACATCAGTGACAAGCAAGCACAACTTGACGAGCTCCATGGTGGATGTGATGCAAAGAGAGGGCGGGCGGAGCAAGGCCACAAGTGTAGGATGCGCCAAGCAGCGCTAGCATGTTTGGAGATGCCACTCTCACGTGCGTGAATCTCAGTTGGTTCATACCGTAGGCATATGACAGTGCTCTTGGGATACCACCTTGATTTGTCGGCGCACTTTGACAAGTTCTGTTACTGTGGCGCACCTTGTAAAGTCCAATCCAGCCATTGACATTTCTGAACGGCACAACTCGATGCCTCCTGGCTCTACTTCTCGCGAAGTACCTCTTACATTCTAAATTTTCGTGAATCATTGCGATCTCTGGGGTGAGGAATCTTCTCGACCCCTAGCAATCGACTGCCCAAACAAAGCAATTCGTAAGACGCTCAGAAGACCACCCATGTTTCCTTCCTGGTAACTTGACCCAAGTACGCCCTGTGTCATCGATCGCACCAAGATCCTCCTCGCGATCTAGTTTGCACCCTCAGGACCACTGCTCAGTACTGCCCTTGCTGTTGCCCTTGCTGTTGCTGAGTGGCCATGCTACCATTCGCTGCTGCTGCTGCTGCCGCCGCCGCGGCCTGCTGGCTGTTAGGACCGTTGGGTCGAGGACTACTCGAAGCAGCGGCCATGCGAGCGTCGAGACCCTGCCACTCTGGGAACAACGCACGCAGTCGCTCATAGTGTGGAAACAACGAGGTCATATGTGATGGAGGCGTCATCAACGCTGGTCCAGGCGGTGCTTTCGACGGATCCTGTGAGGCCTTGGGCATGAGCCAGGTCAAATTCGCTTGCATTCGACGATATGCCTGAGTGTAGCTCTCTGACGCCCACTTTTCCGGCAAGCCTTCATTTCTCATGTGTTGTAGTTGTGCCTGATCCACGGCGCCGCCTTGCCCGTCCTTTTGCAGTCGATCGATCTCTTGCAGCAGCTCATTGTTGATCTCCAGCACGAGCTCGATGCGTTGTTGTTCGCGTATGGCAGGTGACTGTGGTGATTTGGGAGATGGCGCGGATATGCTGTTCGAAGCTCCGTGCGAAGAGGCAGGTGTGTTTGGCGGTAGAGGCGGGGCGGCCATTGGGTATTTGATCGAGTCCCGAGGGAGCGGAGACAAGCTCGACGGTGGTGAAGCGCTGTGGCTCAAGGCTTGCTGCAGGGGTGCGGCGGGGGCGGTCGTCGCGGACGTCGCCGATGGAAGAGGTTGCGAGAAGGGTGTGTTGTTGAAGTGAAACGGCGGCTGGCCTGCAGCGATGCTTGGTTAGTACAAGAGGAGAGTTCGATCAACGAACGATGAAGTGGAAGGAGGATCCGGTCGGCGCATCTCGTTTCGGAAACATTGATGGTAAGGGAGCAGAGCACCCAAGCAGGTGCAAGAAGGTAACAAGGTACGGAATAGGTACCTGCGAAGGGGACATGTGCAATCACTTACCGGACGATTGCATGTGACCGGAGATGCCGTCGACGCCATGGGAGGGACTCGCGTGGTGTGTCGAAGCTTGTTCGCTGCCGTCATGTGCCGCGCCAGTGCGGGACGTGTGGCCACCATCCAGGGCTCCCGATTGCAGAGTCGGTGATTGGAGCATGTGAAGAGCAGATCGCAGAGAAGACGAGGCGGCGATATCTGATTGGTCTTTGCGCGTCGAATGTCTCGCAGAGAGACGACGATTAGATTCGAGTCCGCATGCCCCTCTGCAAGGATGGCCTTTACGTCAAGCACTGTTGACTTTTCATCAAATCACCAACATGTCAGGTAAGTCGTGAATGATGGAAACGATCTGCCATTGAACCTCTCGCTGATATCTTCATCTCTTAGGTCGTGGAAGAGGAGGTGGTGGCCGAGGCGCATACTATAAGGCGAGATATGGCGGCGGTGGCAGAGGTCGAGGCTCCAATGCCCACAACGAGAGCAGCGAACAGCATGCATCAGCTCCGCCACAGCATAGTCGTCAGACGAAAGACTGGCAGCAGCTCGAGAGTACACTGAGAAGTATCGATGGAGCTCAGTATGGTAAGGCAAAGACGTCCTCCGATTTTCCTTCTATTTCACCCATCATTTCTCTCATCTGGATTCCCTCTTCCCGTCTGACAACATGCAGGCGCCTACAAACAGCTGCTCGGACAGTATATCCACAGCAACCCGCGTTTCACACTCAGCGTCGACCACGTTCAAGGCGATGCCTACGCCGCACCCTCGCGCATACGAGTCATCGTACCATGGAAAGAGACTGGCCTTCCGGATCACTATCTCGACTCTGACATCCGACGCATAGCTCTCTGCGACTTTGTATCGCGAGTCGCCGGAACAATCATACAGACGAAGCATCTCGATCAAAGTGTTAGCGGGACGAACGGTGGATGGTCCGGACCCAAGGGCGGTGCGTTTGCGTTTTGCAGGCCTGGTCAGGAGATCCTCCCTCGCACATCTGCCATGATCTCAGGGAATGATTCCATCGAACTTCGTCTAGCGGTATCATTGCCAGCTGCTGGACGGACTGTTCTCGGACAAGCAGCGCACAAGATCCTCTCCACAAATCTGACTGATCTGATTCAGCAGTCCTTGTTCCATGGCAATCTTGATCAGAAGAAGCTGGCGCAACATGTCCAGTCTGCAGAGAACCAGGATTCGCTTCGTCAACAGCTGTCAAAGATGGGCCTGATTGCATTGATAGCCAACGGATCAATCCTACCCAGAGCTTCGGGCGCATCGCAAGCACCTATGGATTCTGCCCAAGCCATTCCCTTCCAGTCGCCCAAGAACCTAGAGGTCACGATTACAACAGCAGCCGGTGCCGTCTACACTGGCATGGGAATCCCACGTGGCGTGACACTCCTCACAGGCGGCGGTTTCAACGGCAAATCCGTCCTGCTCGAAGCGCTCGAGCGAGGCGTCTACAACCACATCCCCGGCGACGGTCGCGAAGCAGTCGTCACAGATCCTAGCACCGTGAAAATCACAGCAGAAGACGGCCGCAGTGTCTCCAAGACAGACATCAGCCCTTTCATCGCCGCTCTTCCCGGTGGCAAAGACACTAAAGCATTCTCCACCGAAGACGCAAGCGGCTCCACGTCCATGGCCGCCAACATCCAAGAAGCGCTCGAAGTGGGATGTGAAACGCTGCTCATCGATGAGGACTCCTCGGCCACCAATTTGCTCGTCCGTGACGCCCGGATGCAAGCTCTCATCCGCAACGAACCCATCACGCCTCTCATCAGCAAAGCTCGCGCTCTGTACACCGAGCTGGGAGTCAGCACGGTGATTGTCATCGGTGGTCTAGGAGACTGGCTTGCAGTCGCCGATAGGGTAATTCTTCTCGACTCCTACATTCCCCGCGACATCACAAGCGAAGCACAACGCGTGGTCGAGCAGTTCCCCAGCGAGGTCGTGCAGGATGATCACTACGGCTCGATCCCGAGACGACAGTTGAAAGTCGATCTGAGCGGCTTGCGAACACCATTCGCGGCGAGGAAGACGTTCATCGCGCTCAGCTCGCAGGTCAAAGATGCGGTCGATGACCATTCTCGGGCGGAAAGTGGTGTTGATCTGGGAGGACTGGAGCAGATTGTGGAGATTGGACAGACACGCACGATTGCTGTGTTGCTACAGCAGGTTGCGGCGTTGACGGAGAGGGAGGCGTTGACGATGGAGGAGATACTCCAAAAGTTGAAGCAATACGTGGGTGTGGAGGAGACTCTGCCGATGGACTTGGTGGGTGGCGAGTTGGTCGCGGTTAGGAGATTTGAGATTGCGGCGGCATTGGCGAGGATCAGAGGTATGGCGCTGCGAGTCGACGTCGGGCAGTGAAGGAGGTCCTGATGGATCGAAGATCATTCACTGTAAAGGTCATGTGTCGAGTCGATGATGCAGTCGGAGGACAGGAGCCGCGATATGCCTCACATCACAGCCATAACCCTGCACCATATGCGAACCATGACCCACCCAATTCCTTCACAAGGCTGAGTCGACTAGAAGGCACGTAGAAGACGCAAAGAAACTCAACTTACCGACTGAGGCATTTGATCGCGCGTGTCGTGTGGTCTTTCACGGCACAGCAAGCCGACTCATCCCTGCGCTCAGTTCGCTTTGATCGATGCCCATCTTGGGCAGGATTCGGATAACGGTTCAGTTTCTCGAGGTCATATTGGATCGGAAATGCTTCATGGGGCAGGCACTACTTCTTGCTTTTGATCCAGACTCCATCCGTGGTCTGTATGATGCGGATGGGATTTCTCCGGCCGCGCATCGGCTGCTCGGAGCCTGGCCGGTGACTGGGTAGGTTCTGAAGCCTGTCCTTGTCAACACGTTTGCCGGTGATTGTCCCGTGCTGCGCCTCTTCTTGCTCCTGTCCATCTCCTTGCATCCGCACATCTCTTCTGTCCTTCTTCTTATGGACCTCTCGCATCCGTCATCGCTTCCTCATCAACACTGCCGCTGCAAAATTCTGATGTATGCGTCTCATCCAGTACCCGAATCTACTTTTTGCTGACGCCTTTAACGGACATGCCCCTCCAACCGACTTCCAACCGACTTCCAACCAACTTGTACCTCGAGCGGACTTGCACCTCCCTCAGACGTGCATCTCCACAACCCAAAACCATGAAGCTGTTCATCTGCGCAATGCTCGCCGCCTCCGTTGTCGCTCGAGCTCCCTACTCGCCTTGCACACACGGTGGAGAGTGGGGTACGTCGTTCCTTTGCATACGGACATCCAAATCTAGGTCAACTCTAACTGTCCCCAAAAGCGGCTTGTCCCTACTGGCGGTGCTGTCATCCATTTGTCTGCGCGGACGACAAACACTGTCATTTGATGTGTGAGTGGGGAGGTCAGGGGTGTCCGCCTGGGCTTTCTTGTCAAGTCGCCCCTTGGAACAAGGACGATCGGGAATGCGTGTAATAAAACGAGACGTTCAAATGGAATTATGTTATTAAGGTGACTAAACTAAGAGGTTGCAAGGGCAGCCTCTCGAGTAAGTGTAAGAGCATGCACGGACCCTCCTTGGCGTGGTAACGTAACAGATGCCCCCTCCTAATGCTCTCCGTCCCGGTGAGCCTTATATCTATTTCTATTAAGTAACAAAAGAAACATAAACTATAAACGCTTTACGTAAATCTATTTCTATTCCGTAGTAGACGCGCTTTCCGAGCCGTCTCTCTATCCGGTAAACCTTTATGCTCGCTAGTGCTAAAGTGCTATAGTAACTACTTAATGTCTACGGTAAAAACTTTTATTATTAAAGCGCTATGCCGTAATGCCTTATTTAATGCGATTAGTCTACTATAGTATAGTAGACGCGGTTTTAGTGCCTTATTTACTCGTTACTTCGATCTATCGACGGGGTAGGATGCTTCTGTCCTAGTAGTAGTATAAGCCCTTAAATGTCCTCTATAAGGTTAACGTCGTTTATGTCGGGAATTAGTAGTTCTACTTTAGTAGCGTCTACTACGGTAGCGTCGCCTAGTTACGGCATAAGCTCTTTAATATCGTCTATAAGATTGTCGGGAATTAGTAGTTCTACCTCGGTAGCGTCGGCTATGTCTTAGTCGAGGTTGTTAAAAGACGCTAGAGTAGCGGCGTTTACTTAAGTAGACGCGGTTTAGACTAGTTCGGGAAGATAGGCGTCTTCGATGTCTTCTATATCTACTACGAAACTCGCTATTTACTTATCGTAGTTCTATAGAGCTATCGACCGAGCGGACGCGAGGTACTATCGAGTAATAAAAGCTAAGATAAGTAGTTAAGACTGTCTTAGGCGAAGTTCTAGGGTAATATATAGTTTAAGCTAGTCGTCTATCTCGAGGTATAGCTTACGGTTATAGAGGGTAAGCTACTCGTATATTGTTCCCCTAATAAGTTTATAGTTAAGGAGCTACTTCGATGTCTTACTACTATACTAGAATAGGGCCTAATTTAGTAGAATAGCGAGGCCCTACTTAAGAAGCTCCGCTACCGCCGGGGTCGGTAGCTTATCTAAACGTATTAAGATGTCGGTAAAGGCCCGGGACAGATCCGTTAGGGCTATAGTAGACGCGGTACCGAACTTTCCTAGCGTAGCCCTATTTACGGCGATAAGCTTAGCGAAGCTAGCCGGGTCGTTCTTCTTCTACTTTAGTACGGCGACCGCTTTTTCTACGGTAATAGGGGCGCCGGTACTAACGTAAACGATCTTGCCTACGATTAGGTAGAGGAACAACTTAATACTCTTAGAGTCTATTAATAGAATAGCTTAGATAATCGTCGTAACCTATCTATTAATGTCGTCTTTAGTACTTATTATAGTCTATCCTCTAATTACGGCTAGGCTGTACTATATACGGTAGAAGCGTATAACAGCTTAGATGTCTTCTAGCTACTTTATAAGTAGGACGAGTTCTAGTAGTATGTCGATTCTTATCGCTAAATAGGAGAGGGTAGCGTTAGTAGACGCCTACCTCGGGTCGAATTAGCGCTATTCGTCCCCGGCTATACCTTCGGCGATTAGATTTAGCTAGTTAACTTCTCTATCTAGGTTCCTAAATACTACTATACGGAACTCGATTTCGTCCTTTTAGGCCTCGTTGTTTACTACCGGTAGACGCGCGATGTTGTTTAAATTCTCGTCGAGATCTTTAAGGTAGTCTACTAGTACTTCGAAGTTAGGGCGGAAAAACTTAATTATCCCGAAAACTTGTTTCTACGTCTCGGTAGTAAGCGTAGAGAAGTTGTCGACGTAGGCGAAGATAGCGTTTATTAACTCGTTGCTATCTTAGATTACGTACAGGATAGGGCTAACGATAAATTCTTCGAGGTAGACCTAGGCTAGTATATAGAAGCCTAGGTTCTAGTTAATAGGACCGGCGTAGTTAGTACGTAGGTAGTCGAGTACGTCCTATAGCGCACGATAGTTAAAACAGTTCTCTACCTACCGTATTACTTAGTCAAAACGTCGTAACTAAACGCCTCTAGTAAGAGGAGTAAGTAACTACTATACCGGAAAGGCAAAAACTCCGTAGTATATTACGAGGTACGCGATATTAAGGAAATCTCTACCTTTCTCGTCGACTTAGAATGCTTCGATAAGTTTAGCAAAGTTAGTATACTTCTTCCTCTAAAGATCGGACATTAGCTAGCTAGTCGTAAGTAGGTACGGCTTTACCTTCTTCGTCGCCGGTAGCGGCGGTAGCGGCATACTTATAGTAATTAGCGCCGCGGCGTTTACCGCGTTCGTAATTGCGGCTTTCGATAGCGCGGCCGCTTTAGCTTTTAGCGCGGCTACTTTTTTAGCCGCTTTCTTACGAGCTAGGGTAACTACTACGAGGGGCGCGTTCGGGTGTACGAGGTAGTATTTATCCTTAAGTCCCTATATAATCTATAACTCGATAGCTTCGGCGTCTTCTAACGAAATAGCCTCGTCTTTATAGACGTGTTTCTATCCTACGGCGTCTAACTTTCTAAAGGTTGTTATAGGGCAAATAGTGCTAAATATAGTTTACGGTATAGCGTAGTTTTAGGTCTTAGCGATGTATAGTAGTCGGATTCTTCCTTTTTTTAAGGATCTAACAACAACATTACTGGTCGTCGGTAGCACTTAATATACTTTATAGCTACTACTTATTTCTTAATGTAATTCTACGCTCGATACCGCGCCCTTAAGGCACTTATGCACTTACCTCTTAGTGCCTTAGGTTAGTAGTAGTCGATTCTACCTACTACATTTCTAGTAGACGATGTAAGACTCTTTACGGCTCCTTTATACGAAGGAAAGGGCATACTCGGTAAGTGCATAAGTCGTCTATATTATATATAATAGTTATAGGAAAACTCGGATCTACGGGCGCACCCCTTAAGGACTCGGATATATAGTACTAAGAAAGACACGCGGCATATAGAAGCTTTACTCGTACCGAAGACGGTAGTCGTACACTCGTTCGTACTATAGGCTATTAATAGGGCGAAGTAGAAGCACTTAAATTAAGGAAACCTAAGCGTATACCGAATCTATAGTATAGCTTATATAAGGTTACTAGAAATATAGTACATTTAAGAACACTAGGCGCATAGTTACTCGTATTATAGCTTATTTAAGGCTTAAGGAAACCTAAACGCACACCCGCTCGTAGTGTAGTTTATATAAGGCTTATAGTTTACCTCTACTCTAAAGACGGCGTATATATACCCGCTCGTACTATAGTGCGCTAACATAGAGTACGAGGTAATCTCTTAATGTTTAAGGTTACGGTTACTAAACGTATAGTCGCTCGAATTATAGTTTATTTAAAGTTAAGGCTTAAGGACACCTCTAATTTAAAGACGGTGTACGTACACCCGCTCGTACTATAGTGCATTACTATAAATTGTAAGGTATAGACGGACGTATGCTCGTACGTAGTATAGTCTACTCGAGATTAAGG
Source organism: Zymoseptoria tritici IPO323 (assembly GCF_000219625.1). Taxonomy (NCBI): domain Eukaryota; kingdom Fungi; phylum Ascomycota; class Dothideomycetes; order Mycosphaerellales; family Mycosphaerellaceae; genus Zymoseptoria; species Zymoseptoria tritici. The sequence goes on along the minus strand of NC_018213.1, from coordinate 466,532 downwards.
AATTAAGGAAACCTAAACGCGTACCGAATCTATAGTACGGTTTATACATTGTTACTGTTACTAGAAAACCTAAATGTACGTCCACTCGTAGCGTAGTTTATATACGGCTTAAGAATTATAGGAATTACGGATTAATAGTATACCTCGAAGATACGAAGAAACTAGATAAAATCTAACTAGAATTACTAGATACCTAGAGCGTAGGCATGCTAAAAACCCTAAAAACTAGATGCCTCGCGATCGATATAATACTTCTTCTCTAAGGAACCGGCGACTATAATCGTCGATTCCTATATTCCTCCGATACTTTCCGGCGATCGCTTATTACTACACATTTTACTAGCAAGATTACTACTCGATCTATAATACCTCGTTTGCTATTAAGGATCGAGTAGTCTAAGGGCCTAACTTAGTAAGGATATCGCTGTTTAGAGCCGGCTCTTAATATTACGGTTTATAGATTACCTTCCAAGTAGGGAACGTACCGACTATATTAAAGAATCTTATAGAACCGAGCATTTGTACTTAAATACCTCCTTATGTATGCCCGACATTTCGAGGAATTATCGCCTTCTACACTAATTAGTTAACGATACCTTAGCTCCCTTATTTCGTAGTTTATACCCCCTCTTATTTTAAACCTTACCGACACTAATCGCTATGTCTTTAGGTAACACTAACGACCCTACTAAGGCTACGGCTTCTTCTGCCGCTCGTACTAAAACTAGCCCTTCCTTAAGTAAGGATAGCTCGGAGTCTTCTTAAGGTACTAATCCGACTATACCTAGCTAAGACGGCCTAGATTCGACTAAGCTTACTAAAGGGATTAGCCCTAACTAGGTTATACGTAAACCGAAGGGCGACGTTATACTCTCGGACTCTACCGATAGGCTAGAGGTTACCTTCGAGAGTAGTAATATAGCCGACTATATACGCAAGCCTATAGCTACTAGAAGACGCAATACTATAGCACTATTCGTTCGTCTTGCCCCTTTAATGCTAATGCCCGGAAGTACCGACGCTCCCCTCTTTAACGGTGCCAATATAACTACCTTCTTCGAGAATATCGAAGACCTCTTTAAGGACTACTACGACCTATCTAAACTGCCGGATCGTAAGAAGATCCGCAAGACTATTAAGTACTATGTCCCTATGCTACGTTCGTAGTTTAAGTTATTCGACGCCTTTACTAATAGCGACTAGTCTATATTTAAGACTAAGGCCCTTCTTGCTTAGCGTTAGTTTAATTCTGCGGTAAGGACTAAGGACCGGTCGTTTCTTAAGCAGCTAGTAGCTCGGCAATCTAGTCGTTACGAGACTACTAGTAACGAGGAGCTTCTTACATTCTATAGACACTTTAAAGCGATTGCTAGATGTCTGTAACTAAACTAGCTCGATAATGTCTCTCGCATAAAGATGTTTTTTAAGGGACTTCTAGCCCGAGTTTCTCGCTCTATATATAGTCGCCTCGGCGAATTAAGGAGAGCGACTCATCTTACATCGACATCCGCACTTCTATTGCACACCTAATATTAACCCGATTATTACCAAACACGCACTATTCGAAAGCCCTTATCAAGGCCGTTCCAACGAACCCGCATTTACCCTGCTGCCCTTAAAACCTACGCTGCTACTAGAGGTTAAAGATTTACCTTGTTGCCCCCTTTAGGGTGCAAATTTGGACCCTAAACTCCGGGATTTGGCCCCTACCTCCGAAACCTTATTCCGACCTTACCTCCCCTACACTCGAAATATTCCCTGTTTAGGGCATTATATAAGGAAGGTTTATAACCTGTACTATAACACTTTAATACACTACAACATAACTAATACGCCGCCGATTCGGACGCTATGTAGCCCGTTTAAAAGCCCTCGACGAGAGCTTTTATTCTAGCTATTAAACGCCTAATTTAGTCGAATTTTAAAAGAGCTAAAGGCTAAACAAGAGCAGTGTTCCTAGGATATACAAATATACATATATACTTAGTTCTCTCTATACTAGAGTTACCTGTTGTCCTACGCCGCCGAGAGAGGAAGCTAAAGGAGCAGTATAGTTTAGTAAGGACGAATTTGCACCTTTAGGGATTAGAGTAGTAGTACTAGCTATATAGCTAGATACTTTATATAGAGTATAGGCCTACCTTTCCCTAGAGACAAAGGTTGTCCCGAACCTGCTACAGCTACCCGTAGAACGCCTCTAAAGCCTGCTATAAAGACGCACGTTGCTACAGGCTAAAGTACTTCCTAAAAGTAGAGGTATATTTATATATCTCTTCTCTCCTCTTTAAAGTATACCTTCTCCTATACTCCTACTTTGTATAGTAGGGAGAAGAGTGCCCTAGTATCGTAAGTAGGCTAGGACCTAAACGCGATTAGAAATAGAGACGAACAAGCAGCCCTCTCGGCGTAAGACTGCTAAGCCTCTTTTTAAATAACAAATAACAATAATAAGATAATGTCTACCGAGACGGAAATAATAGACATAAGCTTAGCCCCTTAGACTCTAAAAGCTACAGCTAGAGGGGACGAGGAAGTTACGTTTAAGTCTCTTAAAACCCTGCCGTTACCGAAGGAACTACTAAAAAGAACCGACATTCCTTTCCTACCTAGGAAAAGGCAAAACCCCTTCGAATTTAGTAGCTTCCCGACTCGTAGCCCTTCTCTCGGAAAGAAATAAACACTCTCTCGCACGCCTGCGAACGAGAAGATCCTATAAGCCCGATAGCTATTAGTCGAAGCGGTAGGGGATCTAGGCGGGATTCTAGAAGAACAAACCCGGGTTCTCGACCTTCTCGAAGTCTTTCGGCACTTTACTAAGTATACAGACTTTAGGATAACGTCCTAAATCCTCGCAAAGCAAGTCTCGAACTTAGAAACGATAATAAAGAAACTAGTAGCATAGGCGAAGAAGCCTACTTTCGCAGACGTTATTAAGGGAGATAGCGGATCCGCTACCTCTACCTCTACCTCCTCGACAACAAAGATAATATAATAATAACAACAATAACAACAATAGTAGACGACCGTCTCCTAGAGGGCTAGCAAGCCGAAAGAACAAGTAGAACCGATGCCTCTTATCCTTGTACTAAAGGATAAAGAGAAGGAACTCGACTAGATCGCAACCCGAGACAAAATTAACGACGCTCTTAAAGGCGAAGACTAAGAGCTAGCTATCCTTACGATAAAGAAATTAGTTCGGGGTAATATTGTCCTAAACTTTATAATAGAGAAAGCCCGCTAACGAACGATCGATAGCCTTACTAAGATTACCGATATCGTAGGCGAGGTATAGGTAATAAAGGACTCTCTCTAGCATAAGGTCGTAGTCTATAGCGTCTCGACCGCGAACTTTAACACGCTAACGGGCCTATAGGACATTTAACGAGAAATTAAGACCTTTAATAGAGGTCTTAAACTCGCAGGCACCCCGATTTAGCTAACAAACGAAGAGAGAAGAAGGACTCTTACTAGGGCGATAGTTCTAGTAGGTTTTACTACCGAGGAGGAGGCAAAAAGGGCTATTTAAAACCGTCTATACGTAGGCGCGGACAGCCTAAGAGTTAAGAAGGCGAGGGATCGTATATAACAGAAAGGGAGGCCCCTAGAACGTTCTATATGTTAGAACACTCTCTACGGATTTTCTACGTTAATCTTAACTGATCTATCGAGGCTATAGAGTCTACCTTAGACGTCGCGGTTAAGCAGAAAGCCGACCTTCTACTAGTCTAGGAACTATAGACTATAAAAGACCTAATAACAGGCTACAAAAAGACAAGATCTATCGCACACCGGGATTATAACTAGCTATTCCTAACGACTACGGATTCGACGATCCGGCTAAGAACAATACTATATATTAGCATAAGACTTAACGTTAATATCTCTCCTATTTTATTAGACGATAGCGACATACTTTCCTTTGTTATTTTAGACAAAAAGGGCAACAAGATCTAGATAGTTAATCTCTATAACGAGAAGGACCTTTAGGATACCGAGAACCCGCAAAACCGACGAACAATAGAGAGAAGCCTCTACTCTCTACGCAATATATTCCTTCTAAATACTCTACTAGTAAGAGACTTTAACCTTAGACACCCGTCCTAGGATCCGAGGGGAAAGGATACTACTAGTGCCCGCGAATTTATAGAGTAGATAGAAGACTAGGGCTTTACTCTATATAATACGATAGGTGTCGGGACCTTCTATAGGCCGCACCTAGACGCAGAGTCGGTCCTAGACCTTACGTTTATAAGAGGATCCTTATCTACGAAAGAAATCGATTAGAGAACGATTCCGATAGGCTTAGACTATAAGGCTATATCTATAGACCTTATTAGCGCGCAAGATCGAGCCTAATAGAAGAAAGTAGTTCTAGATATAGCTTCCGCGGATTAGGAACTGTTTACAGATCTCCTAATAAGCAAGGCGACGTCTATTAACTATACGAACTCCCTTAACAACATCGTAGACTCCTTTACCTCGTATATTACCGAATCGATACGGGGAGCAATCCTAGAGAAAGTAGTACACGCCTACGCAAAACCTTAGTAGAATAGAGAGCTACGCATACTACGCTATATAATGTCTAGAACATATAGACAGACCTTTACCTACAGACGTACGCCGACGCTAGACGAGAAAGAGGCGTATACGAAAGCGAGAAACGAGTACTTCTAAGCTATTAAAACAGCTAAGAAGAACTACTAGAACGCTTTCCTTAAAAAAGAAGACTCGAAATCTATCTTTAAAGCTATGTCCTATACTAGGAATAGTAGCCGAAGACAGATACCTATAATAAATAATAAAGATTCTTTCGAGGGGAAATGTAAGGCCTTCTCCGAAGCCTTATTTCCGCGCCCTCCTACCGAAGAACCTCTACCTAGCCGTTAGGAAGCGTATATAGCCGGGGATTAGGGCTAGACTACGCTAACTAAAGAGGAACTCGCTACCGCCTATAGTACGAAGATAGTAAAAGGAAAAACGCCGGGCCTAGATAGTATTACGCAAGCTATTATTAGTAAAGCGTACGGCGCTATTCCTATTACCTTTCTACGTATATATAGTAGGCTACTCGACGAAGGACACTACCCCCGATGCTAGAAAGTTGCGACAGGCGCAGTTCTAGCAAAGCCGGGAAAACTAGACTATTCGGTCCCTAAGGCCTACCAAGTTATCTTTCTCTTAAACTATCTCGGTAAGATTAGCGAGAGAATACTTGCAAAACGCCTAGGGATTATCGCAGAGACGAAGCCCCTTCTATACGACTCGTAGTTAGGAGGGCGAAAGAAGAAATCGGCTATCGATATAGTACTTCTCTTAACGAACGAAATCGAGGAGAATTAAAGAAAGAAAAAGAAGACTTTAGTTATCTTCCTCGACGTAAGAGGAGCATACGACTATGTTATAAAGAACCGACTATTAAGAATAATAATCTAGTTAAGGCTTCCGTATAGCCTTATATATTAGGTTTAGTCGTTTATAAGTAATAGACGCCTACGAATAGCATTCGACGGACAGATACAGGAATTCTAGGACGTAGAGATCGGCGTTCCGTAAGGCAGCCCGATGTCTCCTATCCTCTTTCTTATCTATACGCGCGATATATTCTTCTCGCTATAAGGAGTTACTCCTAGTTCCTACGTCGACGATATTAGACTATCTACCTCGTCTACGTCCCTTAAGAAGAACTCTAAGGTACTAGAACATAAGGCAAGAAGGCTAATAGACCTAGGAAAGAAGAACTCGATTGCTTTCGACCTAGCAAAGATAGACCTAGTACACTTTTTAAAAGGGAAAGGGTCTAATTGCCCGGTAATTCTTCTAAACAGTAATATTATTCGCCCGGCAAAGAAAGCGATAAGGTAGCTTAGGATTTAGCTAGACGCCGGTCTTACCTTTAAGGAGCATATTGTAATAAGATCGGCATAAGCATAAGCAGCATTTTATCGATTAGAAAGACTAGCAAATACCGAACGCGGTCTATCTTCTATATCGTTAAGAAAGATCTACCTAGCCTACGTTACTATAATAGTAGACTATAGGGCCCTAGTTTAGTAGCGGTCGAAAAAGAGTATAAAACCTCTAGTATCTCTATAAAGTAAAGCTTGTAGAAAGATCCTAGGCGTTTTCCGTACCGCCCTAAATATCCTGTCCGAAGTAGAGTTAAATCTCTTCCCCCCGGATCTACGCCTAGAGAGATAGTTAATTTTATACTCTCTACGCGTAGCAAAGCTACCCGAAAACTACCCTATAAGACTCGCTATCTAAAGCGCGCCTTTAGATACGCGAGAAGTCCGATACGAGGACTCGAGAGAGATACTTCCGCAAAAACGACAGAGAATATAGATACAACTACTCTATTATCGACTCTAACAATACAAGCATTTCGTAGAACACGAGAGGGCTAACTACGCAAAAGACGATCTCTTTAGCGTCTGGAAAACCTAATACGAAATAGCAAGACAACGGGAGATTAATAAGGTACTGTAGTGGGGAATATCGCACTGTTACGTGTGGTCTGTATCTAGCTTCAGCTTCGTGTGCAGGTCGAAGGATTATCAAAACATCGACCTACGGAGGAACAGGACACCGACTACTAGCACCTCCGGAAGGACCTTCGACACGCACACGAAGCCTAATAGTACAGAGCACTTAATACTACCTCTTTTACCCCCCTACCTTTTACTCTAATTGTATAGTTTACCGCCCTTTTTGCCCCCTATGCTACTCTATATATCCGCACTACTACTATCCGCAGGAGATCGGAACCTTTAGAAGTTCCCCCCTTACATTTTGGTAGACGATATAAGACTCCTTCCTTCGCGAAAGCGGAGAAGGAGGATATATAAAGGGTAGGTAGTAGTGCGGAAGTGCGGAGTAGCTACGACCTCGACAATAGCGCTGGTCGCCTTACGAGTACTTACGACGCATACAACGAATACCCTCCCTCGAAGAAAGGATTACAATATACCTCTGCCCCTTAGCTAGGGCAGTAGGCTTAAGTACCTAAGATTAAAGTCTAAGTTTAAAATACAAAGTACCTTAATACACAAATCGCTATATGCACATTGCTAGATCTACTACCGAATACACCCTACCTTAATGCACAAATCGCTGTGTGCACATTGCTGGATCTACTACCGAATACACCCTAAATACACGAACACACGAACACATACACACATTCCCTATACCCTACCGAGCTGCATACCCTACGCCGAGCAGCTCGTCGATACAGCCTAAGAAGGAGAAGGAAGAAACCGAGGGAGCGAAAGAGTATATGAAAAAAAAAAAAAAAAGGGACACTAACATCGCATAGAGTCTCGGTATAAAGCGCTCTCGTACTAATGTATGCAACCGCGCTACCGGACTCGGATGCACGCCCTTAAAGCGCGACGCTATCGCGGAGAGTATATCGACTATAATAGGCGCGATTTGGGGTAAAAACAAGCCTCCTAGGGCCAAAATCGTACTACTATAGCTTTTCCTATGCCCGACTACCTACTAGTGAAGGTAAGCGAGACGAGCGGCGACCGCATTTTATCTCTTGTTTAGCGGCCGCTATGCCCTACATGCTCCGAAAAGAAGGAAGAGCAAGTAAATATGCCCCCTTAAGTACCTGGAATATCGCACCGGTCGCGGTAAAGGTTATAATAGATATAATAGACATTAGAGATTATCGCTCCTATACCTGTACGAGCGACTACGCTACCGAGCTCAGCTACACGCCTTTAAAACGCGACACTACTACGGAGATAATATCGACTCTAGCGGATGCAAAATAGGGTAAAAACAAGCCTCCTAGGGCTAAAATCGTACGGCTATAGCTTTTCCTATGCCCGACTACCTACCGAGGTAGGTACGCTAGGCGTGCGGTAAACCCTATACGAGGCGCTCGTAAAGAAAAGAAAGAGAAACAGGGTAAAAAAAAAAGAGCCCTTAAGTACCTAGAAAACTTCACCGACCGCCGTAGTAGCTATAATAGACATGCTAGACATTAGAGAATACTCGGTTACGTAAGCCGTCCCGCGCTCTCGATAGAATAGCTATAAGAAACGAGACTAACTAGCTATTATAGCGTAGGCGTCGCGAATACCCTAAGAAACGTCGCCCTATTGCACTAATCGTCCGACCGCTCCTTAGTGTTGCTTTCTAAGGCAATAGCAGATAATATCGCTACGAACCTAGCACTGGAACTAGGGAGCACATAAGCCCTGCCTAGATCTACTAACACCAGGTTCTCGGTACGAGAATGCGATATATAGTTCTCGGCTCTAGCTAGCTAGAACAGTCTAAGAGGTGCGACCTTTCGAGGATGCGATGTTTCCTAGACCAAATTAGGAAGAGGGTCTAGTAAACAAATAATACCGAGCTACGGACCCTAGACGCATCCCTAGTCCTTATTTCCCTATCCTGGACTCTTCTACACTATACGAGAAGCGATCCCGCCTTAGTCTCGAGTTTCTGGATACTTAGCCGTCCTACGTGCCTGGAATATACGATTACACCCTGCCTGTACTAAGGAGACTATCGAATATAGCCCTAGACTATGTATAAACAGCATAATTAGCTGTAGTGCACTACTAGCAGTAACAATGTTTCCTAGACTAATAGTCTAGCAAACCCTCGAGAGCTTTAAATAGCCTACTCCCGCCGCCCCGGTATCGACGACGACTTGCTAACCTTTTCCTATACGCCTTCTAAACACGCATCTGCACTCCTTACTTCCTATTTCCCTATTTGCGACACTAAGCTGCATATCGCTATTACGATGTCTCCTAATAACACTCCTAATAACGGCCCGGACGGACCCTCCCGTCGTAGCTATCTTAATACTCCCTCGGAGATTCTCCGCAATACCCTAAGCACCGGCGAGGCTTCCGGAACTAATAGCCCTATCTAGGCACCTTCCGATGCTCGCGCCTTCTACGATAGTAATAGGATTCTATTAGCTCGCTTTGCGACTAATTTAACTAAAGGGTCGACTAATAAGGCTCTCCCTTAAGCTAAAGGGATTACTACTGTAGCAACCTATAGTATAGTTCCCGCTCCCTAGCCTACTAACCTAAATATCGCAGATCTTGTTACTACCCTTACCGCGGCTACTTATAATAATAGAGCCCCTGCTTACCGTAGTCGCGTACCCTTTCCTAGAGAGCCTAGTACTCTATCCTTCGACGGTAAGGATGCCTCGACTTTCTTCTAGACTATAGCCGACTTCTTCGATTCGTACTTTAAAGGATTACGCACTCCTAATAGGGAAAGGATCCGACTTGCTACTCGACACTCGGTGCCGGACGTTCGAGCTTAGCTCGAGTGTCTTTTAGGCTTCAATAGCAAAAGCTACGAAGCTTTTAAGGAAGAGGCTCTTTCCTACTATCGGTGCTACGATAGCTAGGTGTATAAGTATAGCCTCCCTTTCCTCGAGGAGCTATGCGCAAAGGAAAGAGTCTAGGATGTCTCCGGACAGAAGGATAACCTACGCTAGTACGTTATAACGTTTAAAGCGGTCTCGAAAAGGATACCTCTTAAACAGTATAACGAAGTCGCTCGATACTACCTCTTCCTTAAAGGCTTGCCCTCCGAGGTAGGACAGGAAATTATAAACAAGCTCGAAGTAGACGTCTTAAACCTAGCCTCCTATACTTAGCTTCCTCTATTATACGATACGACACTTAAGTACGTTACAAGCCGCATAGCTTACTAGGAGTTGTACGGCAAGGGCAAGAGCTAGGTTACTAGCTAGCTTGTTAACTAGACTAAGAAGAGGTATCCGAAGCTAGATACATCGAACGATAGAGTCTAGTCGTTACGCGTACTAAAAGAGAAGCTGCCGGACATAGAGGACCTGTCTAAAAAGCTTTCTAAGATAACTATTACTAAGATTAAGCATGTAAGAGCTAAGAGAAGTGTACGTGTAGCTGTTAATCTACCTAGAGACTTTCCGAAGTCTTATATAGCTACGCTATATACTAATAATACCCCTAATTCTCCCGAGTACTACTCGTATAATATCGCTAGACCTAGACTAGTGCCCTATTAGTTGTCTAGCAGCTCGAACCCCTTCTACTAGGAAGCCTCTAAGTATATATACTTTTATTGCTTTAAACCCGATTATAGTGTTTACGAATGCAAGTATATAAACTACCTCCTAAGTGCGGGCTAGACACACCGCGACAGTAAAAAGAAGTAGTATATCGGACGAGAAGGTAATATTAACAGACGAAAGGTGTAGTTTAGGAACTAGCCGGATTAGCCTAAGCTCCGGATAATAGCTCCCGCTATCGAGAAAGCATAGGGAAGGGCTATTACTTAGCCTGCCGATGCGAATCTCGAGGATGCTAAGAAGTACTAGCTAGCTTATAAACTACCTGCAGCTGCCTTTGCTCCTCGGACACGTGTACCGAGTACACCTCTTAATCCGGCACTTGTTCCTAGCCCTGTTCCACCGACCTTAAAATCTGCACCCTCGTTACCAGCAGGTCCCCCTGCAGGACCCGCACTAGCGACGAACATAAATAGAAACTAGTGCAACATCGTCGCTGGAAGTACGGTTCCTAAGGATCTAGTGTATATTAATAAGCGAGATCCTCGTGCCCCCTATGTAAATTAGATCCGTACTAACTCTCTATCTGCGAACGCTACGACCAGGCTAACAAGTACGACTAAGGGAAAGGAGCTAGCCGCTAAGCCGAGTAATAATACTAGCCGTATTATAAAGCTAAAGAAGACAGTGTCTATCGAGATCGATGCCCGCAAGATCCCTAATACGGAAGAGTATATAAAGGTAGTCGAAGAAGGCTCGTAGTCGACACAGGGCACTCTTACTAGTAATAGTACATTTAACACCGGTAACTAGCCGTAGTCCGCAAACGACAGCTAGACCTAGGACCCTACTAGAAGCATAGATCTAGATCCTACCCCTCCTTCTTAGGGCTTCGTTAACCCCCCGCTACTAAAGAAAAAGAAGAACTAGAAGCCTACTACGACTAGGAAGGGTGCGTAGAGAAGGGACATTTACCTTCGAGAGCGGCTAGACATAGAAAAAGTGCTGCTCGATAGGATACTAGCGCAGCCGTCTAATATCCCTGTTAGGGAGCTTCTCGCTACCTCGCCTGCCGTAGCTAGGGGACTTCTTAAGCGCTGTGCTCAGAACTAAGAAGACTTCGTAATAGCTGCTAAGGAAGCCGGGCTGTCGATTATCGTTAAGGAGGACAACATTGCTACTACTACAGCATACTAGTACGATATAGACGAGCCGCTTCGTTCTTATAGGGTACGAGTCGAGTTTAAACTTAGTAGTGCTACCGCTAAGCACATCCTGCCCTCTAGATTTTATATACGCAATAGGTTCGTAGAAGAGATAGAAGACGATAACCCTACTTTCCTCGGTCCTATAGTTAAGGAGCTATATATTACGATGCCCCCGAGACTAATACAGGACCTATACGAAGACCCTAAGGACGCGAGGTTGTCCTTTAACGACCGAGACTATATTATTATACCCTCGCCTATTGTAGAATGCATTGTCGGTCCAAAACGACATAGGGAGCGTCGTGCTATAATTAACGAAGGATCTAAAGGGAACATTATAAGCTAGTCTGCGGTAAAGCGAGCGGGTGTTAGTATACGCACCTATCGGCTAATACAGATAAATACAGTTAGTAGCTATACGGATTTCCTAGGTATTGTAGAGCAGGTACTAATTAAGGTTATAGGAGTTCTTACCTACTTATCGTTTCTTATTATACGGACTACACCTTTCCTTCTCGGCCGACTATAGACTAGACAGGTGCGGCTTAGATCTGTAAACTGCGACGACGGGTCCCTCGAGTGCACAATCGCGACACCGGATAGAATAACGATTACCTTTACTAGAGTTAAGGGATACGGAGATAGGTACGGTCCGACCAAGGCATTTTATACAACTAAGCCCGAGGAGTCGGGAAACGAGTAGGCTGCCGACACCCTAGTAACGTAGTAGCATTATTTAACTATCTAGAGGATTACTTGCAGTCGTCTAGAACGAGACTACTAGTCGAAGTCGACCCGAAACCTTTCCTAGACCCCGGGTCTGGCAAACATTTCCTTAGTACCTAGGATAAAGTAAGGGCTTAGGAGGAGTTCTAGACTATTACCTCGACAAAATATACCCTTAATCCCTCGGATACAGTCTAGGAAACTACCTCATAAGCTCGAGTAGCGTCGCTGCTTATTAAGTAGGTAGATATTCTCTAGTTAGATTACCTCTAGCGTAAAGCGGAATAGAAGGCAGGATCTGCTCCGAATGTATACACTATATACAAACGCAAGGCGGACAAGATTAGACCCGTTAATAGTAGTATTTACGACACTAGAAGCAAGCCCCCTAGTAGTACTTTTAACTAGCGGCAGAGATGTCTTAAAAATAAGGCCAAACTTATACTAAGCACGCACCCCTAGGACAACAAGTACCTTATCCCTAAGTTTTCCGACATCGAGAAGGGTTTAAGACTTACCCCTAAACGCATAAACAGCTTTAAGACTACGATCGAACTAAAGCCGAAGGAACTTAAGCTTTTTTATGCCTATCTCTTTCGACGAGAGAAGTCTCTTGCTTAGGATTTCTTATATATCGGTCGCCTTAACGAGGATGTTTCCCTACTAGTAGAGATCCGCACGATTCCGTATAAGGCCTAGTAGTATAAGAACTTCCCTATCCCCGCAGCCCTCGAGAAGGTAGTAATACAGATAGTTAGTAAGCGAGCCCGTAATAGAGTAATCGAGCTATCCTATAGTACATACCGGAACCCCTAGTTTATTATGCAAAAGAAGCCAGACAACCTAAAGCTACTAAAAGCTAAGGACTCTATACTAGAAGGGGAGCGTGTCTAGGAACAGAAGGAGGAGAAGAAGTACCGACTTATTAACTTAGCTACAGAAGTAAACTGTATTACGCTAAGAGATGCTAATATGCTACCGGACGCAGACTCCTTTTCCGCAGACTTCGCAGGGTGCACTACTACCTCGCTTATAGACCTCTTCTCTAGATACGACCAAATACCCCTAGCCGAATACTATCGGGACCTTACCTCCTTTTACATACCGCTTAGGCTGTTTAGGCATACAGGGATTCCTATAGGCGGAACGAATTCGGTCGCTTAGTTCTAAAGGATTATAACTACTATCCTTTAGGAGCATATAAATTACCGAGCTCGCCCCTTTCTAGACGATATTAGAGTTAAAGGTCTACGCACTACGTACGATAACGAGGAAACTAAGCCCGGCATCCGACGTTAGGTTGCTAAACATATTACGAACCTTAACGTAGTCCTTGCCGATATTAAGAGAGCCGGACTTACTATATTAGCTCTTAAGTCGCGATAGTTCTCGATAGGGGTACTAATTGTCGGGTATGTTTGTAATATGCATAGCCGTTACCCTAATAAAGCACGAGTCGTTAAGATTACCGAGTGGCCTGCTCTAGACAACCCTAAGGAGGTTCGAGTATTCCTAGGCGTAGTCGTATACTTCCGCATCTAGATTAAGAAGTATACATAGGTGTTAGCTCCGCTATACAATCTACTAAAGCCTAATGTATGCTAGTATTAGACCGCCGAGTATAACGCATCGATAGAGAAATTAAAGAAGGCTCTCGTTACTATACCGGCTCTTAAGACTATAGACTACGTTTCGGGAGGACAGATTATCTTTGCTGTTAATGTATCTAGGGATAGGTTCGGAGCAGTCCTTATGCAACGAGATGTCGACAACTACAAGACAAGATACCTATCTTAGTATAAAAGTAGTATCTAGAAGCCGAACGAGCGAAAGTTCGACGCTAGGAAACTTAAGTATCTTAGTGTTTTAAAGGCATTAAAGAAACTAAAGCACTATCTCTACGGTGTTTACTTCCTACTTAAGCTAGATGCGAATACTCTAGTCTATTAGTTAAACCGACTACCGACCGACTTGCCTAACGTAGTAATAACAAGGTGGCTTTTATAGATACGACTATTTAATTTCGATGTAAAGCATATTCCCGGCCGACTATATAGTACTGTAGATGCGCTATCTCGACGACTGCGTACTTAGTCCGATAATATCGACGAGGAGCATAAGCAGGACTATAAAGAAATAATTAATAGCACGCTATATGCAGTGTACGCGAATCGTATCGAGGCCGAAGAGATTACCCCTAATCTAGAAGAGGAACTTGTTCGGAATAGCATTAACGGCTTCCTCTTAGACTTCTACCGCGATATAACATACTACCTCCTAACCCTTCGACGACTAGTAGGAGTAAACAGGAATAGCTAGTATGCCTTTAAGAAACGGGCATCTCGCTACTTAGTTAGGGAGCGCCGCCTATAGTACTAGAAAAGAATTAATAAGCCGCTGTGCAGAGTTATCGACAAGGAGTCTAAGCAGAAGTTAATTATCTATACCCTCTATAGGGACCCTACCTCCGGCTATAGAGGGCGTAAAGGGACCTACATAAAGATCGCTTGTCGGTATTACTAGCAGGGACTATATAAGCAGGTCCGAGATTTCGTCGGAAAGTGCCCTAAGTGTCTTCTTCGATCGTCCGGACTAGCGAGTGTGTCAGAACTGCACCTAAGATATAACAGCTATGTTAGCGAGTCGTAGTATATAGACGTTGTTTATGTCGATAGCTCCGGAAGCATTATTATAGCTAGGGAGTCTCTCTCTAGATAGCCGGAAGGAAGGATCGTAAACAAGGGGCAGAATTAAGGTGTGAGCTTAAAGTAGGTCGCGAAGTTTCTTTTTAAGGACGTCTTCTTACGCACTAGAGCCTGTAACCGGATCTTCTTTAATAGAGGGCCTAAGAACTACGGCGATGTGCCGGTACTGCTAGCTTAAATAGATACAAACCTTAGTCGTATGTCTGCCTACTACCCTAAAGCGAACAGTCTAGTCGAGCGTAGACATCCTAACATCCTAGACGTCCTCTTAAAGTATACGTAGGGCAAGCTAAAGGGCTGGAGATCCTTTTTCTACGTAGTACTATAGGCAGACCGCACTACTATTCGCAGGTCTACGGGATGTACGCCGGCAAGTCTTTTTTATATATTTAATGTCGTCCTACCTATTAAGCTGCGGTACGACACTTAGAAAACGATTAACTAGAAGATAGTTCGTACAACTAAAGACTTGCTAGCCGCTTAAGTAAGGCAGATCTTCTGCTCTAAGAAGGATGTTAGAGAAGTTACCGCCCTGTAGCGCAGGCTACGAGATGCCTAGAAGGAGTACTAGGATATAAACTATAATGTCGACAACAAGCCGCTTAAGAAGGGGCAGCTCGTACTGTTAAAAAGAGGCGAGCGAAAGTCTACCTACGAGAAGCTATCCTTTCGATAGAAGGGACCCTACCGAGTAACAAGTATAAGCCTAGACACCGGCACCTATAAGATTATAGAGCTAGATAAGGTAGAGCTCTAAGGTACATAGTCTAGGGACATACTTCGGGTAGTCCCTGCAGACTACCTTAAGTATATTAATAAGCTCGAAAAGCTAACACATAGGGACTTAAACCCTAAATAGCTTGCAAGTATTAAGAGTAAGGATAAAGAGCCGGCATTACCTTAGGGCGACGACCCTGCCGCCGAATAGTATAGAGAACCGGCTCCTAGACCTCCGAACATCGTGTAAGGGGTAAGGGAATCCTTGCTGTCCCCGGAAGAACAATTATAGTACCTAAGAATCTAAGTGCGGCTATAATTCGCATTAAAATATTTCCTAGACTAAGGGTCTAGCAAACATAGCGACGTATGCTCTCGGCTTACTATAGTTGTTTTCTAGACCGTTAGTCTAGCAAAGGCTCTACTCGCTCTCTTAGGCAAATATTATTATTACCTAAAGAGATACACACATTTCTTTGTGTTAAAGGGAGCTCTTTTCGCCTACAACAAGACTCCCCCGGCACGACCTTATCTCCGTCCTCGCCGCTAGTACTGCCGGATAGGCCTAGTTGTTTGCTAGACTATTTAGAAAAAGGGGTCTGGTAAACATTTGCGAAGGATAGGACATTACCTAGGTGTCTCTGCTAGCTACGACTAATCTACTATTGTTTAGAGCGTACTAAACACACGTTCTCTACCCTAAAGGGGAGGGAGTTATAATTTACGAAGCTTAGTCGCCCTTTCGGACATTTAGGGGCTAGGCTGCCTTTTCCTGGACAATTATGCACATTCTGCTACAATTACGAGACTGCTAATGCGAGCACCTACGTGCGCAACAATTACCGACACAACAATTATAGGCCTTTCCTAACAATTACGAGCTCTTCTAACAATTACGAACACAAGTACGCACACAATTTACAAACTAACAATTACTAATATAACAATTACCGATATAACAATTATAGGCCTTTCCTAACAATTACGAGCTCTTCTAATAATTACGAGCATAAGCATACACACAATTTACGAACAAGCAAGGGACCCGCTTTCTACCTGCTCGCCCTACTTAAAAGCCTTAATCTTCTCTATACCTCCGACTTCCCTATAACATCTACTACATCTTCTTTCTTTCCTATCTCCTTATACCTCCCCTAACGACTCCTTTTCCTCCTAGACGAACCTTATCTGCGTCCTCGCAGACCTTCGACCTAATTAAACACCCTCTACGAGCCCCCCCCCTCGACATACTTACTAACCGAGCGCATTAGCGCAAAATAACACATATACTAACCGAGCGCATTAGCGCAAAACAACATACATACTACCCGAGCGCATTAGCGCAAAAACAGCTTCGAAACAATACGAGCGCACCGAGCGCACATAACATACCTTAATAACGAGCGCAGCTGCGCATACTACTACCGACATAGACAACATCCTAGCTCGCCTCCGGAGCGCACCCTTAACAAACAATAAAGAAATGCGTATAGCCTTCTCGACTGCGTAGAATACTAGAGAGCTAGGAAAACTCGAGAGTCTCCTTAAGAGCATGCCAGACGCGGACCGCGAGCGAGTAGTGTTAGACATCGTTAATACCTTAGAATTAGGATTAAAAAAAGCAGCAGAGTTTGCAGCAGGCATATAGGATTTCGTGCGGATAAACCGGGTCCCTATTACCTTAGGAACCGGGAGGATTACTAGATAGGACAGTATTGCAGCTGCTTATTCGAGGCTAGTAGCAGCAGCTACAGATAGCAGGAGGACCCGCAACCGTAAGAAGGGCATTTACGACGCCCTTATAAAAGAATAGGGACAGGATGTAATAGATGCAAACCCGGAACTAAGGCAATACGTGTACAAATCCGAGAACATAGCAAAAGAGATTCGAAAGCTGGCTTCGAAGTACAAGACGTAGTCCGATAAGGGTACGATAGTAGCTATGCTTGTTTTACGAGAATACATTCGTTAGTATAGTTAGGGCGTAGGATAGGGTTATTCGGATCCGAGAGGGACTAAGTACACTACTAAGGACTTCTTTACAGTTGCTAAACTAGGAGGAATCGATCGCCCTATATAGGAGCAGATTAACATCGTGCGTAACACGTATAACCGGCATATAGATAGTCGTAGGTAGATAGTACCCTATAAGCCTAAGGGAAAGGAGAAGGAAATTGCGTCTAGATCTAATACTTAGAAGTAGATCGAAGCACCTCCCGCTATAAGCACGCGGTCCAAAACTAAGGAAAAGCTAGCTAATCTCGGCAGTCTTCCTATACGCGGTACCCCTTCCGAGAGTAGCTCCGGCCGCCCCTAAACACTATACTCCGGCAGATCTATTTCTAGCCCTAGTCTCGGAGGGAGTATCTACGCGTCTCCTATTGTTCGTACTACGGGAAGGGCTCGCTCGGTAAGTTAGGTAGTAACTAAAACATAGATCGCTCTCGGTATGCCTATTACGGAACCTACGAACACGACCTGTAATTGCAAGAACGCCTTACCTTAAATTATCGCTATAATTAATAGCCTAAGGAGGCTTCTGCTTTCGCAACGTCTTGCTACCCCGAACTAGCTATTTCGATGCCTACAGCTACTATATCCGGATAGTACGAAGCTAAAGGATAAGTGTATGTTCCTATGCTACAATTATGCGAGGGACTTGCTTCGATACTTCGGAATTAAGGTAAAGACCGGGAATATAATAGCGAAGAACAACACGCTCTTTAAACTTACTACCCTTAAGTACGATACGTATAAGCTTAGCTAGCTAAAGACAGATTCCGAGACGTACAAGATGTAGTTTATTGTTTGTTTGTTTGTTTGTTCCATTTACGTCCTGTAGGAGTCTATGACTATGTAGGACGGCTGTCTCGCGACAGCAGTCTATCTATGTACAATCGTTATTCTCTCGTATCTCTTAACCTTAGGGAAAGACCCGTGCCTAGGATAGTAGCCAGCTAGTATCGAAGGACTTTAAAGAAAGACAAATAAGGAAAAGTAAAAGGAGTGTAGGCTAGACGGTCTCGTCTTCGCCTCTTGCTAGGTGCTAGGACCTAGAAGCAATCTTTGTATCCGAGAGAAAGGTAGTAAGGTGTTTCCGGAGTTCCTTATCTTCTACTATTTCTAGTAGAGATTATGCTTGTCGTAGCGGTAGTAGCCTAAATACATCGTAGATAGGGCAGCTATATACGAGGTGTTCTGCTGTTTCTCGTCGTCTATAAGGGCAGTCTAGCGTCGTTACGTGTCTAAAGCAATAGAGATAGGACTTTAGGTATCCGTGTCCTAATAGGATAGTATAGAAGGCACTAGTTAAAGCGCGTCTTCCTCCTATTCTATATTTTCCTAGCGAGCTCTATAGAAATCGACTAAGGTAGCTATTTGTATTCCTAGGTACCTTATTAATCTCCTGTTATCTTGCTATTTCGTATCGGGTTTTCTAGACGCTAAAGAGATCGTCTTTTGCGTAGTTAGCCCTCTCGTATTCTACGAAATGCTTGTATTGTCGGAGTCGATAATAGAGTAGTTGTATCTGTGTTCTCTGTCGTTTTTGCGGAAGTATCTCTCTCGAGTCCTCGTGTCGGACTTCTCGCGTATCCGAAGGCGCGCTTTAGATAGCGAGTCTTACGGGGTGGTTTTCGGGTAGCTTTGCTACGCGTAGAGAGTATAAAATTGACTGTCTCTCTAGGCGTAGATCCGGGGGGAAGAGATTTGACTCTACTTCGGACAGGACGTTTGGGGCGGTACGGAAAACGCCTAGGATCTTCCTACAAGCTTTACTTTGTAGAGATACTAAAGGTTTTATGCTCTTTTTCGACCGCTACCAAACCGGGGCCCCGTAGTCTGCTATTGTAGTAACGCAGGCTAGGTAGATCTTTCTTAACGATATAGAAGATAGACCGCGTTCGGTATTTGCTAGTCTTTCTAATCGATAGAATGCTGCTTGTGCTTGTGCCGATCTTATTGCAATGTGCTCCTTAAAGGTAAGACCGGCGTCTAGCTAAATCCTAAGCTATGCTCGTCCGTCTCGACTATCGGACTTCCTTAGGCCGTACTGCTTCGATAATAACGTCCCGCGTAGAGAACTCGGCTAGCTCAACTTTAACGGCTTCTTTAATAAGGCTCGCTAAGCGATGTACTTAACGGCCGGTTAGGAGAACGAGTTTAAGAGAAATAGTACGCTTAACATTCCCCTCTTCGCGTAGATCGGACAGGACAAGGCCCTTTGCAAGATTATTAATAAGGAGATAGATATATACTTGTGGCATTAGCGCGAAATTAATAGCTAGCCTAACTACGGATAGCTTTGTACGATATGCTACTCTTAGATCTAGCAGCTTATCCGCTAGGACATTTTATACTAGCTGCTATATGTTCTTCTGCGAGGTAACTATAAGCACTAGCTAGTATCGTACCTATACTACGCTAAAAGCACTAAGAAGGGCGACAACACTACCTTTAAGCACATCGACCTTACGGTCAGCCGCATAGTCGAGGAGAATCGCGGTATTAACCAGATTTAAGGTACGGTCTCCTTAACAGACGAGGGCAAGAAGGACTATACGGTGCTCGTTAAGAGGATGCACGAGAAGGAGATCTTTTAGGAATAGTACTAGTAGATAAAGGCTAACAACTACGCAGACGGAGCAGTACAGAAGATCGATAATACAGTGCTGCCGCAACACTTCCTAGATCGCTATAAGCTTAAGTAGGAACACGTTCCTTGCAAGGCATTTAATATTCGCATTACGGTTCCGCATCTGCTACATAGTATTAATACTAAGGCGGAGACCGAACGTCGAACGATTCTTCCCTAGTTCGTAGCTATGCATACAGATAGTTCTCTCGAATGTGCCGAAGCTAGTAACTAGGAGATGCTGCGCAAAGCTTATATAGACCTGACCGCCCCTAAGAAGACACCCTCCGGGCTTATTAACAAGTATAGCAAGATTCCTTACGCCTTCCCTACGTCTGTATCGTTAATACCTAACAACTATATCGCTACTACACTTGTTGCTTACAAGAAGTAGGAGAGCCCTAGAGTCGTCGTCGAATTAGAGAAGCTTATACGCCTTAATGTTGTCGATCTAAGGGCATAGATTAAGAAGTAGCAAGATGCGACTGTAGCTCGAGTAAAGGCAAATTATAAGGACATTAAGTACGCGGAGCGGAACACGTTCGGTAACCGATCGTACTATAACGCTAAGGACAAGCATCCGACCGACTTCTAGAAACACTAGCCTCTACTAGCTAAAGTCGCGCCTAACGATGCAGACGATAGGGAACGTAAGCTGCTTAGGTAGGGAGAAGTAGATATCGTAGTACCCTAGGAAGTCCCTAACTTACTTATTAGCAAGGATAGCAAGCGCGTACCTAGACGCGACATGCAGTAGGAGGATAGTACTTAGCGATAGGTTTATAGCCTTTGCTAGACCCAAAATCCGCATCGGGTCTAGGAAACATTTAGTACGAACAGGACATAAGGAGCAGCTGTTTTCTGCACTAGCGATTGTTTTAAGGTTCTTTTTTCTTTTTGTTATCTCTTTTGTTTTGTTTCTTTTGTTTTAGCTATAATGCATGCGATAGACATACGTAGTAGGTACAAAACCCGAGGATAGGGACAGTCTACGTTAGCAACAAGTTAAAAAGGACGACGCTAGTACTAGATCTGGAGGGTTTTTACGCTTTAAGCGTGCACAATAGTATAGTTTAGGTTCTTGCAGTGTCTAGGTTAGATACTACAGGAGGGGGACAGATGTAGTAGGGAATATCGCACTGTTACGTGTGGTCTGTATCTAGCTTTAGCTTCGTATGCAGGTCGAAGGATTATTAAGACATCGACCTACGGAGGAACAGGACACCGACTACTAGCACCTCCGGAAGAACCTTCGACACGCACACGAAGCCCAACAGTACAGAGCACTTAATACTACCTCTTTTGCCCCCCTACCTTTTACTCTAATTGTACAGTTTACCGCCCTTTTTGCCCCCTATGCTACTCCATACGTCCGCACTGCTACTATCCGCGGGAGATCGGAACCTTTGGAAGTTCCCCCCTCACAGTACCTAGGAATACAAATAGCTACCTTAGTCGATTTCTATAGAGCTCGCTAGGAAAACATAGAATAGGAGGAAGACGCGCTTTAACTAGTGCCTTCTATACTATCCTATTAGGATACGGATACCTAAAGTCCTATCTCTATCGCTTTGGACACGTAACGACGCTAGACTGCCCTTGCGGACAACGAGAAACAGTAGAACACCTTATATATAGCTGCCCTATCTACGATGTATTTAGGCTACTACTACTACGACAAGTATAATCTCTACTAGAAATAGTAGAAGATAAGGAACTCCGGAAACACCTTACTACCTTTCTCTCGGATACAAAGATTGCTTCTAGGTCCTAGCACCTAGTAAGAGGCGAAGACGAGACCGTCTAGCCTACACTCCTTTTACTTTTCCTTATTTGTCTTTCTTTAAAGTCCTTCGATACTAGCTTGCTACTATCCTAGGCACGGGTCTTTCCCTAAGGTTAAGAGATACGAGAGAACAACGATTGTACATAGATAGACTACTGTCGCGAGACAGCCGTCCTACATAGTCATAGACTCCTATAGGACGTAAATGGAACAAACAAACAAAACAAAACAAAAATAGTCGCCTCGGTATTAACCTCCGTAATCCTACTACGTATACTAACTTTAGCACTATCTATAAGGCGGTTTTTACTAAGATTAAGGGTAAAGCTAGATTTAAGGAACTTAGCGGCGATGTAGAAAATAGCGTTGCGGCTAGTCTTATTAGGGCATAAGAAATGTAGAAGCCGGTACTATTAGAAGTACCTTAAGAGGGAATGTAGGCTTACACCGAAAACAAATAGTTATAGAATATAACGAGTCGATTTAATAAGGAAGGGAATAGACGAGAGCGTCCCCTAAGGCTATATGCCCGCCCTTCGTATTGCTAAATGCGTCCCTCCGCCTAGACTAGGCACCGGTCGTAGTCTAACGTCCGCTCGGGGGCCGTCGTACGCCCGTAAGGTTCGTCCCTCTATAGGATGTCCTAGTCTAGGCTAGATAAGATAGCACCGGTAATCTATAGTGCTAGGATAGTCTAGGTTAGGATAGGTAGGAGGCGTTATCGTAAGGGTGTCCTTATATTGCCCCCCTCCCCTCTCTATAACTAACCTTAGTTCACATCGACATCCGCACTTCCATTGCACACCCAATATTGACCCGATTATCACCAAATACGCACCATTCGAAAGCCCTTATCAAGGCCGTTCTAACGAACCCGCATTCACCCCGCTGCCCTCAAAACCTACGCCGCTACTAGAGTTCAAAGATTCACCTTGTTGCCCCCTTTAGGGTGCAAATTTTGAAAGTTGGACCCTAAACTCCGGGATTTGGCCCCTACCTCCGAAACCTTATTCCAACCTTACCTCCCCTATACTCGAAATATTCCCTATTTAGGGCATTGCACAAGGAAGGTTGACAACCTGTACTACAACACTTTAACCTACTACAACACAACTAATACGCCGCCGATTCGGACGCCGTGTAGCCCGTTTAAAAGTCCTCGACGAGAGCTTTTATTCTAGCTATCAAACGCCTAATTTAGTCGAATTTTAAAAGAGCCAAAGGCTAAACAAGAGTAGTGTTCCTAGGATATACAAACATATATATACACTTAGTTCTCTCTATACTAGAGTTACCTATTGTCCTACGCCGCTAAGAGAGGAAGCTAAAGGAGCAGTGTAGTTTAGTAAGGACGAATTTGCACCTCTAGGGATTAGAGTAGTAGTACTAGCTATATAGCTAGATACTCTATATAGAGTATAGGCCTACCTTTCCTTAGAGACAAAGGTTATCCCGAACCTGCTACGGCTACCCGTAGAACGCCTCTAAAGCCTGCTATAAAGACGCACGTTGCTGCAGGCTAGAGTACTTCCTAGAAGCAGAGGTATATTTATATATCTCTTCTCTCCTCTTTAAAGTATACCTTCTCCTACTTTGTATAGTAGGGAGAAGAGTGCCCTAGTGTCGCAAGTAGGCTAGGACCCGAACGCGATTAGAAATAGAGACGAACAAGCAGCCCTCTCGGCGTAAGACTGCTAAGCCTCTTTTTAAATAATAACAACAACAAGACAATGTCTACTAAGACGGAAATAACAGACGCAAGCTCAGCCCCTTAGACTCTAAAAGCTACGGCTAGAGGGGACGAGGAAGTTACGTTTAAGTCTCTTAAAACCCTACCGTCGCCGAAGGAACTACTAAAAAGAACCGGCATTCCTTTCCTACCTAGGAAAAGGCAAAACCCCTTCGAATTTAGTAGCTCCCCGACTCGTAGCCCTTCTCTTGGAAAGAAACAAACACTCTCTCGTACGCCCGCGAACGAGAAGATCCTACAAGCCCGACAGCTACTAGTCGAAGCGGCGGGGGATCTAGGCGGGTTTCTAGAAGAACAAACCTAGGTTCTCGACCTTCTCGAAGTCTTTCGGCACTTTACTAAGCGTACAGACTTTAGGACAACGTCCTAAATTCTTACAAAGCAAGTCTCGAACCTAGAAACGATAATAAAGAAACTAGCAGCATAGGCGAAGAAGCCTACTTTCGTAGACGTTATTAAGGGAGATAGCGGATCCGCTACCTCTACCTCTACCTCCTCGACAATAAAGACAACATAACAACAATAACAACAATAGTAGACGACCGTCTCCCGGAGGGCTAGCAAGCCGAAAGAACAAGCAGAACCGATGCCTCTTATCCTTGTACTAAAGGATAAAGAGAAGGAACTCGACTAGATCGCAACCCGAGACAAAATTAACGACGCTCTTAAAGGCGAAGACTAAGAGCTAGCTATCCTTGCGATAAAGAAATTAGTTCGGGGTAATATTATCCTAAACTTTGTAACAGAGAAAGCCCGCTAATAAACGATTAATAGCCTTACTAAGGTTACCGATATCGTAGGCGAGGCATAGGTAATAGAGGACTCTCTCTAGCATAAGGTCGTAGTCTACAGCGTCTCGACCGCGAACTTTAATACGCTAACGGGCCTATAGGACATTTAACGAGAAATCGAGACCTTTAATAGAGGTCTTAAACTCGCAGGCACCCCGATTTGGCTAACAAACGAAGAGAGAAGAAGGACTCTTACTAGGGCGACAGTTCTAGTAGGTTTTACTACCGAGGAGGAGGCAAAAAGGGCTATTTAAAACTGTCTATATATAGGCGCGGACAGCCTAAGAGTCGAAAAGGCGAAGGATTGTATATAACAGAAAGGGAGGCCCCTAGAACGTTCTATATATTAGAATACTCTCTACGGATTTTCTACGTTAATCTTAACTAATCTATCGAGGCTATAGAGTCTACCTTAGACGTTGCGGTTAAGCAGAAAGCCGACCTTCTACTAGTCTAGGAACTGTAGACTATAGAAGACCCGATAATAGGCTATAAAGAGACAAGATCTATCGCACACCGGGAGTACAACTAGCTATTCCTAACGACTACGGATTCGACGATCCGGCTAAGAACAATACTATATATTAGCATAAGACTTAACGTTAATATCTCTCCTATTTTATTAGACGATAGCGACATACTTTCCTTTGTTATTTTAGACAAGAAGGGCAACAAGATCTAGATAGTTAATCTCTATAACGAGAAGGACCTTTAGGATACTAAGAACCCGCAGAACCGACGAACAATAGAGAGAAGCCTCTACTCTCTATGCAATACGTTCCTTCCAAACACTCTACTAGTAGGAGACTTTAACCTTAGACACCCGTCCTAGGATCCGAGGGGAAAGGACACTACTAGCGCCTGCGAATTTATAGAGTAGATAGAAGACTAGGGCTTTACTCTATATAATACGATAGGTGTCGGGACCTTCTATAGGCCGCACCTAGACGCAGAGTCGGTCCTAGACCTTACGTTTACAAGAGGATCCTTATCTACGAAAGAAATCGACTAGAGAACGATTCCGATAGGCTTAGACTATAAGGCTATATCTATAGACCTTATTAGCGCGCAAGATCGAGCCTAATAGAAGAAAGTAGTTCTAGATATAGCTTCCGCGGATTAGGAACTGTTTACAGATCTCCTAATAAGCAAGGCGACGTCTATTAACTATACGAACTCCCTTAACGATATCGTAGACTCCTTTACCTTATGTATTACCGAATCGATGTAGGGAGCAATCCTAGAGAAAGTAGTATACGCCTACGCAAAACCTTAGTAGAATAGAGAGCTACGTACGCTACGCTGTACAATGTCTAGAACATATAGACAGACCTTTACCTACGGACGTACGCCGACGCTAGACGAGAAAGAGGCGTATACGAAAGCGAGAAACGAGTACTTCTAAGCTATTAAAACAGCTAAGAAGAACTACTAGAACGCTTTCCTTAAAAAAGAAGACTCGAAATCTATCTTTAAAGCTATGTCCTATACTAGGAATAGCAGCCGAAGATAGATACCTACGATAAACAACGAAGATTCTTTCGAGGGGAAATATAAGGCCTTCTCCGAAGCCTTATTTCCGCGCCCTCCTACCGAGGAACCTCTACCTAGCCGTTAGGAAGTGTATATAGCCGGGGATTAGGGCTGGACTACGCTAACCGAAGAGGAACTCGCTGCCGCCTATAGTACGAAGATAGTAAAAGGAAAAACGCCGGGCCTAGACGATATTACGCAAGCTATTATTAGTAAAGTGTACGGCGCTATTCCTATTACCTTTCTACGTATATATAGTAGGCTACTCGACGAAGGATACTACCCCTAATGCTGGAAAGTTGCGACAGGCGTAGTTCTAGCAAAGCCGGGAAAACTAGACTATTCGGTCCCTAAGGCCTACTAAGTTATCTCTCTCCTAAACTACCTTAGCAAGATTAGCGAGAGAATACTCGTAAAACGCCTAGGGATTATCGCAGAGACGAAGCCCCTTCTACATGACTCGTAGTTAGGAGGGCGAAAGAAGAAATCGGCTATCGATACGGTACTTCTCTTAATAAATAAAATCGAGGAGAATCGAAGAAAGAAAAAGAAGACTTCGGTTATCTTCCTTAACGTAAGAGGAGCATACGACTACGTTGCAAAGAACCGACTATTAAGAATAATAATCTAGTTAAGGCTTCCGCACAGCCTTATACATTAGGTTCAGTTGTTTATAAGCAATAGACGCCTACGAATAGTATTCGACGGACAGATACAGGAATTCTAGGACGTAGAGATCGGCGTTCCGTAAGGTAGCCTAATATCTCCTATCCTCTATCTAATCTATACGCGTGATATATTCTTCTCGCTATAAGGAGTTACTCCTAGTTCCTACGTCGACGATATTAGACTATCTACCTCGTCTACGTCCCTTAAGAAGAACTCTAAGGTACTAGAACGTAAGGCAAGAAGGCTAATAGACCTAGGAAAGAAGAACTCGATTACTTTCGACCTAGCAAAGACAGACCTAGTATACTTCTCGAAAGGGAAAGGGTCCGATTGCCTAGTAATTCTTCTAAATAGCGATATTGTTCGCCTAGCAAAGAAAGCGATAAGATAGCTTAGGATTTAGCTAGACGCCGGTCTTACCTTTAAGGAGTATATTATAATAAGATCGGCATAAGCATAAGCAGTATTCTATTAATTAAAAAGATTAGCAAATACCGAACGCGGTCTATCTTCTATATCGTTAAGAAAGATCTACCTAGCCTACGTTACTATAATAGCAGACTATAGGGCCCTGGTTTAGTAATAGTTAAAAAAGAGCATAAAACCTCTAGTATCTTTATAAAGTAAAGCTTATAGAAAGATCCTAGGCGTTTTCCGTACTGCCCTAAACGTCCTGTCCGAAGTAAAGTTAAATCTCTTCCCCCCGGATCTACGCCTAGAGAGACAGTTAATTTTATACTCTCTACGCGTAGCAAAGCTACCTAAAAACTACCCTGTAAGACTCGCTATCTAAAGCGCGCCTTCGGATACGCGAGAAGTCCGACACGAGGACTCGAGAGAGATACTTCCGCAAAAACGACAGAGAACATAGATATAACTACTCTATTATCGACTCCGACAATACAAGCATTTTATAGAACATAAGAGGGCTAACTACGCAAAAGACGATCTCTTTAGCGTCTAGAAAACCCGATACGAAATAGCAAGATAACAGGAGATTAATAAGGTACCTAGGAATACAAATAGCTACCTTAGTCGATTTCTATAGAGCTCGCTAGGAAAATATAGAATAGGAGGAAGACGCGCTTTAACTAGTGCCTTCTATACTATCCTATTAGGACACGGATACCTAAAGTCCTATCTCTATTGCTTTAGACACGTAACGACGCTAGACTGCCCTTATAGACGACGAGAAACAGTAGAACACCTCGTATATAGCTGCCCTATCTACAATGTATTTAGGCTATTACCGCTACGACAAGTATAATCTCTACTAGAAATAGTAGAAGATAAGGAACTCCGGAAATACCTTACTACCTTTCTCTCGGATATAAAGATTACTTCTAGGTCCTAGCACCTAGCAAGAGGCGAAGACGAGACCGTCTAGCCTACACTCCTTTTACTTTTCCTTATTTGTCTTTCTTTAAAGTCCTTCGATACTAGCTAGCTACTATCCTAGGCACGGGTCTTTCCCTAAGGTTAAGAGATACGAGAGAACAACGATTGTACATAGATAGACTAATATCGCGAGACAGCCGTCCTACATAGTTATAGACTCCTACAGGACGTAAATGGAACAAACAAACAAACAAACAAACAAACAACTAACCTTAGTTGCGGTAGAAAAT
The DNA here is from genome assembly GCF_000219625.1 of Zymoseptoria tritici IPO323. Taxonomy (NCBI): domain Eukaryota; kingdom Fungi; phylum Ascomycota; class Dothideomycetes; order Mycosphaerellales; family Mycosphaerellaceae; genus Zymoseptoria; species Zymoseptoria tritici. Next base: position 438,341 of record NC_018213.1, on the reverse strand, counting down.
TTATAAGCTGTTAGCTGCTAGATGTCCTAATCTAGAAGGATTTGCGGGTCTATAGCGTCGCTATATTAATTTAATTCTTCTTCTAAACTTTCTCCTTTCTTTACTAACTACTAAAAGTAAGTAATCTAGGGTAGTGCTAGTATAGTCTAGTTTAGGTCTAGTAAGGCTAACATTAGCGTAGATATACTATGTCTTCCGCTGCCGCGGCCCTCGTACGTAACGATTACGCTAGAAAGGTCCGCAACGGGACTTTTAACTACAATCCGTACTTTAATTATATTAAAGACGTTAAGTAGAACAAAGACTTAACTAAACTGTGCTAGTTAGCGGTAGAGAAGCCTATTAAGGGCATTACTACTAAATGCGCCGGCTGTCTAGACGACAGAAACGCCGATTGCTTCTAGGTAGGATATTTCTAGACTATTCTAGAGTGTTTTGGATCTAGGCTAACCCTAAATAGCTCCCTCCGGCCCGTAAGGACGAGTAGGACACTATTAATGCCTAGATTTAAGTAGAGTACGCTAATCCGGTAGCGAACGCGGATAATAGGAAGAAGTTAAGGAGCAAGGTGCTCCTGTTTGCTAGTTCGATTAAGTTGTATATACCGTTCTAGCTTATTTTAGACTAGTATACTAATAGTTAGCGCCTTAGGGAGCTTAGAAACAGCGTTCGCGGCCCGGAGGGTCTTACTTTACGCTAGGGTACCCGCGAGTAGGACACGACAGGTTAAAAGGTTAAGAAGCGGGACAGGTCGGCTGCTACTTATATAGAGAAGGCCGTAAGTGTACCGTTCTAGCGCATTTTAGACTATACTAACGCTAGGATATAGGAGCAGGCTGCTACCGGGACCCCGAGGTCTAAGAGAAGCCGCCTAATTAATCTAAAGGGCGCTATTACGGTCCAGTCGTTAATAGATAAGCTTAATAAGTATAAGACTACCTTACATCGCAATAGCAAGGCCCTAGAGAGGTTTAATACGTACGCTAGGGGTACGGGAAAGACTAATAGGGAGGCGTTAAAGGCTTTAGTATGTACTACGGCCGCTTAGGAGCGTAGAGAGGACGCTTCGGACGAGGATAGCGATAAAGTTAGCTCTAGTAGTATGTAGGGTATAATAGATAACGCTATTATTGTTTGTTTGTTTGTTTGTTCTATTTACGTCCTATAGGAGTCTATAACTATGTAGGACGGCTGTCTCGCGACAGCAGTCTATCTATGTACAATCGTTGTTCTCTCGTATCTCTTAACCTTAGGGAAAGACCCGTGCCTAGGATAGTAGCAAGCTAATATCGAAGGACTTTAAAGAAAGACAAATAAGGAAAAGTAAAAGGAGTATAGGCTAGACGGTCTCGTCTTCGCCTCTTACTAGGTGCTAGGACCTAGAAGCAATCTTTATATCTAAGAGAAAGGTAGTAAGGTGTTTCCGGAGTTCCTTATCTTCTACTATTTCTAGTAGAGATTATCCTTATTATAGCAGTAGTAGCCTAAATACATTATAGATAGGGCAGTTATATATAAGGTATTCTACTATTTCTCGTCGTCTATAAGGGCAGTCTAGCGTCGTTACGTATCTAAAGCGATAGAGATAGGACTTTAGGTATCCGTATCCTAATAGGATAGTATAGAAGGTACTAGTTAAAGCGCGTCTTCCTCCTATTCTATATTTTCCTAGCGAGCTCTATAGAAATCGACTAAGGTAGCTATTTATATTCCTAGGTACCTTATTAATCTCCCGTTGTCTTACTATTTCGTATTAGGTTTTCTAAACGCTAAAGAGATCGTCTTTTGCGTAGTTAGCCCTCTCGTATTCTACAAAATGCTTATATTATCGAAGTCGATAATAGAGTAGTTGTATCTATGTTCTCTATCGTTTTTACGGAAGTATCTCTCTCGAGTCCTCGTATCGGACTTCTCGCGTATCCGAAGGCGCGCTTTAGATAGCGAGTCTTATAAGGTAGTTTTCGGGTAGCTTTACTACGCGTAGAGAGTATAAAATTAACTATCTCTCTAAGCGTAGATCCGGGGGGAAGAGATTTAACTCTACTTCGGACGGGACGTTTAGGGCAGTACGGAAAACGCCTAGGATCTTTCTATAAGCTTTACTTTATAAAGATACTAGAGGTTTTATACTCTTTTTCGACCGCTACTAAACTAGGGCCCCGTAGTCTACTATTATAGTAACGTAGGCTAGGTAGATCTTTCTTAACGATATAGAAGATAGACTGCGTTTAGTATTTACTAATCTTTCTAATTAATAGAATGCTGCTTATGCTTATGCCGATCTTATTATAATATGCTCCTTAAAGGTAAGACCGGCGTCTAGCTAAATCCTAAGCTACCTTATCGCTTTCTTTGCTAGGCGAATAATATCGCTATTTAGAAGAATTACCGGGCAATCGGACCCTTTCCCTTTTAAGAAGTGTACTAGGTCTATCTTTACTAGGTCGAAAGTAATCGAGTTCTTCTTTCCTAGGTCTATTAGCCTTCTTGCCTTACGTTCTAGTACCTTAGAGTTCTTCTTAAGGGACATAGACGAGGTAGATAGTCTAATGTCGTCGACGTAGGAACTAGGAGTAACTCCTTATAGCAAGAAGAATATATCGCGCGTATAGATAAGAAAGAGGATAGGAGACATCGGGCTGCCTTACGGAACGCCGATCTCTACGTCCTAGAATTCCTGTATCTGTCCGTCGAATGCTATTCGTAGGCGTCTATTGCTCACGAATAGATAACGCTATTACGTAGAGTAATAGGGCCCTTTTAAGTTATAATAGCGTAGAATAGCTTAACGTAGGCTAGAATAGTCTAGAATAGAAAACCTTAACGCCTAAATAAAATCCCTAGAATTATTAAAAATGTTAAAGTCTAATATTATAAAGGAAAAAAAAAGGATTAAAAATTAACTAAGGGGGTTAGCGTTTTTTCTAGAATTTACCGCGCGTAGTTAGTCCTTTCTAGCCTATTCTGCGCCGGTAGGCCCGTATTGCTACCGGGCTAATATTAACTACTACTTCCTAGGAGTTCTCGGACTAGTCGTAATCTTTCTACTTAATAAGGTACTCCCGATTGTTTAGTTCGTCTATACGTTCGGCTAGAATAGCCTCGACTTCGTATTCGTTGTCCTCTCCTACGTCGTATCGCATTATCCTATCCTGTTTGCGACTAAACTAGTCCGGGATAGATAGTTCTAGTAGAGAAACATAGAAGGTTAGGTAGATCTTTAGTAAGTCTAGTAGATCGAGTGTATATACGACGCGGTTAATAACCGCTTTTACCTTATAAGGTCTAATGTATTTGTAATCGAGCTTCGCCGAAGGTCTTAATAACCTAATGTTGCGTATATTAAGGTAGACTTCGTCTCCGACGTTAAAGGAGATGTCCTTCCTATACTTGTTCGCCTACTTAGCTATTTGCTTCTTTGTTTTAGCTAGTCTAACTCGTAGTTTCTTCTAGTTAGAGATAACGCGGTCCGTAAGTTATGCGGCGAGCGGGGCTTCTCGTCTATTCTAGCGTAGTCTAGGCTAGTAGCATCGCCGAGGGTCCCGTGTCGTATACGCCTAGAATAGCGTAACCCCTATTATAGAGTGTACGCTATTATTGTACGAGAATTCCGCGGTAGAAAGTAGGGAGGCCTAGTTGTCCTATTTATAGTTGTAGTATATGCGAAGATACTACTCTAGCGTCTAGTTTTAGCGCTCTGTTTGCCTGTCTATTTAAGGGTAGAACGCTGTGCTTAGTTTTCGGCGTATACTAAGGCAGAAACAGAACGTGCTCTAGAATTTTAAGGTTAGGATAGGCCCTTAATCCGACGTAATCGTAGCTAGTGCGCTATAGAGTCGTACGACTTCCCTTATAAATACCTCTACGAGCTCTACTACGGTAATCGTCTTCTTATATAGCGCATAATAGACTATTTTAGTGTATCTGTCTACGATTACTAGGATTAAGTCGTAAGCCTAGCCTAGAAGTATACTAGGTAGTAGGTCCGTTATAAAGTCTAGCGTTACATCCTCCTATAGTGTAAGCGATAGTAGCTCTACGTATAGTAATCCGTAAGGTTTGTGCCGCCGTAGCTTTAATTTGCTATACGCTTAATACGTTCGTATATAGTCCTTAACGTATTTCCTTATTTTAGGCTAGTAGAAACTCCTTTATAGAAGTTCGAGCGTTCGAGAGAAGCCGAAGTGCCCTACTATAGGGTCGTCGTAGTATTCCTAAAGTAGTTAGAGTCTTATGCTTCCTTTAGGTATGTAGGCCTTACCGTCTATATACGCGACTCTATCCTCGATAGTCTATTAATCTGCCTAGAAAGTAGGTTCCGCTTAGTCCTTCTCCTCGTTAATCCTATTAAAGGTTGGATCTTTTAAGAGGGCGCGTTTTAGGCGCGTTTTTAGGTCTAGGGCGTCCTTTACTGCCCCTACGTGCCTTAATAGTCTATTATAGTCCAGATGCGGTTAGAATGCCGTCTAGAAGAGCCGCAAGCTTATAGACGACTCTTCGTCTATAGCCTACCGTCTAGAGTAGTCCTTATCCGTTAGGTCGGGCCTTCTACTTAGTATATCCGCCGCCCTATTAGCCTTACCGGGCCTATAAATAGTCCTAAAGTCGATCTGCGACAACTACTCGGCCTATCTAACCTACCGCCTAGATAAGGTCTTAGTCGTTATAAGAGTTTATAGGTTTATATAATCCGTTAGTAGTTCGACCTAGTATCGAGCCCCCTCTAGGTATTATCTAAAGTGCTTAAAGGAGTCTACGACTACTAATAGCTTAGCGTCTTCCGTAACGTAGTTCCGTTCTACCGCGATTATCTTTTGTAAGAAGTATAATATAGGAAACTACTACGTTTTGCCGTAGTCTTCGTATAGTTAGCTTAGGATGCCCGAGATTACTTCGCCTAAGGCGTCGGTTTCTACCCTATAGGGTAGTTCTAGGTTAAAATAGCGTAGGATAGGAGCTTCCGAGAACCTTTTCCGCAATTCGTTAAAGGAAAGTATAGCTTGCTCGTTAAGCTCTAAGTATGCTCGTTCCTTTTTGCGTTAGTTTACTACCTTTTTCCCCTCCGTATAGTAGTTAAGTGCCGTAGCGAGGCGTAAGAAACCCTTAATAAAACGCCTATAGTAGTTCGCGAAGCCGATAAAGACCCTAATGTTATATATTAACTAGGGAAGTAGCTACTCCTAGACCGATCTAACCCGTTCTAGGTCGATCTCTAGCCCGTTACGTATAATAACGTACCTAAGGTAGTCGACGCGGTCCTTATAGAAATCGTACTTAGACAAGTTAGCGTACAACTTATATTTCCGGAGGCGCTCTAGTACCTTCCGGACATAGCCCTCGTGCTCCTCTACCGTTTTAGAGTATATAAGGATGTCGTCGAGGTAAACGACGTAGAATACGTCGATTAGCCCTACTAATACGCTGTTAATAAAGTTTTAGAACACCGCAGGGGCATTATAGAGCCTAAAGGGCATTACGGTATATTCGAAATAGCCGTATCTAGTCCGGAAGGCTGTCTTCTACTCGTCGCCTTCCCGGATACGGACACGGTAGTACGCGTAGCGGAGGTCTATCTTCGTAAAGTACCTAGCGCTAGCTAGCTAGTCTATTAACTCGGAAATTAGGGGAAGACCCCCCCTATTCTTTACCGTAACCGTATTTAGGCCGCGGTAGTCGACATAGAGGCGGAGTGTATTATCCTTTTTCCTTACGAAGAGGATTAGCGCGCCCGCCGAGGATGTCGAGCGGCGAATAAAGCTACTCTTTAGATATTTAGGGAGCTGCTTACGTATCGTATCTATCTCTACCTCCGACAGAGCGTATATAGGGCTAAATAGAACCTTTGCTCCCTCTACTAGGTCGATCCTAAGATCGTACGGTCTATACAGTGCTAACTCGCTAGTTAACTCCTCCGAAAAGACGTCGGAGAAGTTAGAGTACGCCGTTAGGACGCTATTCTAGTCTAGTTCGAGTCTATCCTCGACCTCTTAGATCGATATAACGTAAAGAGCTGCCTCGACTTTACTAAGATACTCCCGGTAGAACCTGTCCGGGGATACTACCGCTATCGCTTGCCGCTTTCGAGGTTTCTACCTCTAGAAGACCTTCTTTAGAGCGAAGTTAATACCTAGGTTGTACTTCTCGAGCTAGGGCATACTAAGCACGACTTCGAAACTGTAGATGCGTCCTACCTTAAACGTATCTACGTACCCCTACGCCTTGCTAGAGGTGTCTATAGCCTTATAGGAGTTTCTCGTTTCTCTAAAGACCTATAAGCTCTAGCTATTTAGAGTTAGGTACTTTATCTAGGTAGATAGCTCGGAAACTGTCTACCCTATTTCCTTTACTAGTATAGAATCGTAGAAGCTGTCCTAGGCGCTGCTATTAATTAGGCCCCGGACCTTTCTAGACTCCCCTAGGCTGTTTAGCGTTAACTCGACGCTAATTAGGCGCCCTTACTAGGCGCGGCGCTTTCCTAGCTTAGCCGAGCGCTACTAATCCTTATTATAGAGGACTTAGCCTACTTAAGTAATAGCGTCTACTTAAGGGGCGTCTCTTTCCCCGAATCCTTCTATAGGTGCTAGTTAGTATAGTCGCGGCGGATATGCCCGACCTACTAGTATCCGTAGTACGTAGCCTTAGAGGGGGCCTTCGGGTCCTATTCGCTATTACTAGTCTTTGCCTTCTTACCGTCCGGAGTAGTAGAGCTGTCGCTAGGGCGCTTCTTCGCCTACTTAGCGGCCCTTTTAGTAGCCTACCTCTTACGAGCCTCTTATTTAGAGCCCTCGTTAGCGCGGTAGGCCTTTTTAGCCCTCTCCTCGGCGTCTACTAGGTTTAGTAGGGCCGTAGGGTAGTTCGAGAAGCGGTTACGAAGGGTCTATAGAAGGGCGCTATAGAACCTAAGGATCTTCTTACTATCGTCCCTTTTATCGAGCTCCTTCTAGAGTGTCTTTAGCTCCTCGAGGAGTTCTTCCGGCGTATAGTTACCTAAGGTAATCTTTTTTAGCTTCTCGTAGGCCTTCTCGCGCTGTTCGGTCTCTATACCTATCGAGTTAAGCATAACCTCCTTTATTATAGACTAGGTTAGCTTAGAATAGTCGTTAAGGCCGTCGACGTAGCGTTCCTAGTAGTCTTACTAGAGCTTTCCTATATAGTCGGTAGTAAAGTTAACCTTACGGTCTTCGCGTTCGGCGAATCCTTCGTATCGTCTAAAGGCTCTTTCGAGGGCTCGGACCTAGTCGTCGTAGCTCGTACGCGACTTGCCCTTAAAGACTAGTAGCTCCTTTAACTTAGGGAGGTTATTCCTCGTCTTAGTATACTAGTTAGGTTCGGAGAAAAGATAGCGGAGGGTAGCCGTCCTTAGGTTCCCTTCTAGCGTAGGATAGTCTAGTTCGGTACGGAGTTCCTTAATCTTCTACTAAAGGGTTAAGAACTCGAAGGTAGCGTAGGCGACTTCGTTATCGTACTCCCGGGTAGCCTTTTCTTCTAAGGTCTCTCCCGAGCTAGGCTAGTTAAGAAGGTTAACGTCCTATAGCTAACTAGCGGGCGTAGCCGATAGTTCCGTAGAGGAAGCGCTCGCCTACTATCGGGCGGAGGTATTAGGAAGGGAATCGTCCTAACGACGGGTAACCTTTAGAGCTATGTCGGTAGTTTTCGGTATAGTTGTACGGTTGTTTTTAATCGAATCGAATATTAGAAGTACCTTAAGAGGGAATGTAGGCTTACACCGAAAACAAATAGTTGTAGAATATAACGAGTCGATTTAATAAGGAAGGGAATAGACGAGAGCGTCCCCCGAGGCTATATGCCCGCCCTTCGTATTACTAAATGCGTCCCTCCGCCTAGACTAGGCACCGGTCGTAGTCTAACGTCCGCTCGGGGGCCGTCGTACGCCTATAAGGTTCGTCCCTCTATAGGATGTCCTAGTCTAGGCTAGATAAGATAGCACCGGTAATCTATAGTACTAGGATAGTCTAGGTTAGGACAGGTAGGAGGCGTTATCGTAAGGGTGTCCTTATAGGTACCTATAGTAGAGCGTAGCTCGCATTCCCTATTTAGTCTATAGCGGCAACAAGAGTATAAACCGAGTGCCGCGATTAATAAGCTTAATCGACGTATACGGGATCTTAAGATCTTTCGATCTTAGACTTAGTCTATATAGCAACCTTAAGTGCCCGTAAATCCTCCGATTAACGCACCTGCTTACCGCGCCCCTATAGAAGACCTTAGTTTCTAGAGTTATATATATGCGAACGCCGGTTTACTACCCCCTTAGCTTAGCCCTCCGGCACCCCGTCGCAACAGTATAGGAAGTACTAGCGCGAGTAGGTATAGAAGTAGCAGAGCCGGAACTAACCGTAACGAGCTTATACGCTAAGGTCGCTACCTTAACTATAGAATACCTAGTTATGTAGCCCGTAACTACTATTTTATAAACTTCCTTCTTAACTAGGGTTAGGCGTACTAAGATACCGCCTACTATTAGTATACTAGAAAACCCGGTAATCCGAATAAGAGACTACTATAGTTCCGAGGGATTAATTAGCAGCCGAGACTCTAGCTAATGCTACCGAAGCTAGAAGACGTATATAATATAAGGATTCCTTAGCTAGCATCCTTTAACTTCCCTACCGTAGAGAGATCTTAGAGCTCTCGTAATATAAGCTAGATTAGCGGTCCGATTACTAGTGCTCGTAAACTCGGCTAGAAGCCTATTAGAACACTTAAGTACAGTCGCCCTTCTAAGCTAGATCCGGATGCGGTTTCTTTAGCACCCCTAGTGCCCGCGCCTACGACTAGCTCTAATGCAACCCCGGTTAGTAGCCGCTAAGGACAGACTTCGAGCTCCTACTTTAATAACATCCTCTATATTAAAGAAGATAGGTGCCTTGTTCTAGTACCGGTTTATAATACCGAGGTTCTAGTAAATGCCGTGGCAGTTCCTAAGAAGGCGAATCTAGCAGTCGGTAGTATCTTAAAACTACATAATAAAAACTACCGCGTACTAAAAGAGCGAGTTATCGTAGACTAGTCTACGGCTAAGATTAAGACCCTAAAGTCTTATACCGCAGATGTAGTTCGTTCTTAGTCTACACTACCTACTAATAGCTAAACGATCTAAGGAACGAACTCGCTATTATCCGTTCGCTTCTTAGAACCGCCGGTAGAATCTATCGAGCGAGATTCTTAGCGCTAACTAGCTACTAAAGACTATATAGAAGACGTAGACTCGGATGCCGAAGTTAGGCTAGTAAACCCTCTAAAGGAGCTAGCTAAGAAGAGAAGGACCCCTCCTAAAACTTAGCGAGTAGACAACTATATCCGCGACAGGTTAGATAGTAACGAAGTGCTAGTTAAGCGGATATAGAAGGCCCTAGTATCCCTTCTATTTAGCGAGCTTCTTAGCCTCTCTAAGTTAATATCGTAGAAGCTCTTCGGTCGTATATAAAACACTCCGGTATTTATAGACAAGCTAAGAGGCGGGCCGGTAGGTCTACTACTATCCGATAACGTAGTAAAACTAAACTCCGTTTAAAGGGATAATAAGGTCGAAGAGATACTAAGGGGTAGCTTTACCGTAGAAGTCCGCTCTAGTATACCGCAATTTATAACAATAGCGTTTCGAGCCGACCTTATAGAAGAAGGTATAATACCTCTTTCCGACCTATATAAGGATCTAGCTAAAGCCCGGTTTACATTTAACGACTACGATTATATAACTATACCGTCGCTAAGAGTCTTAGCTATAATCGGCGACTTTAATTATAGAGAGCCTACCGTAGTAATTAATAAGGGCTCCGAGTCTTATATTATGTCTACCGCGGTAGCTCGCTGTACCGGCGTCCCGATCGGTACAGGAATTAAAGTCTTAATAAAGACGGCTTCTAGTATTCTACCTTTCCTTAGCCTATCTACTAGTGTACGGGTGTTGGTTTACGGTATTACGGTTTACGTTCCCTTCTTAGTTATAGACTCGGATACACCGACTCTTCTTAGGCGACCGTAGTATCGTCGGGTCCGCCTAACTTTAACTAACTACGATAATAGATCTTAGTAGGGCACGATTGCGGCTATAAGCGGTTGTACGATTAATTTTATTAGAGTTTAACTATACAGTCTAACGCACCGAGTCCTTATACCTACTAGCACTTCGGGAAAAGCCGAGTTAAGCCGCTAACTACCTCCTCGCTACTTAGTAGTCTATTAGAGGTCCTACTTCGAGCGATCTAGTACGTGTTTCTAGAAGAGTTAAGTATAAAAAGGACTTCGAGTCGAGAATCCGTATTTAATAGACGAGGTCGAAATAAAGCGGGCTGTCCCGAAAGTTCGGCCGCTCCCGAAAATCTTAGCGCCCTAGGTTACCCCTAGGGTTAGGCTAGGGAAACTTCGGAGGAAAACTTAGCAAATTTACTTATCCCCGAAACTAGCTAATATCGCGATGTTTAACCTTACCTTACGTCGATACTAAGCCCTAGCTCCTTTCTATTCGAACTTAATAGTATCGATAATAAATATAATAAGCTACTCGAGCTCGCGGCTACCGCTTACTACCTCCGCTACTACGAAGAAAGAAAGAGATCGCTATGCGGGGGGAGGAATTTATAGTTTTCCGAATTTTCCGTCGACTACTATACCCTATATAAGAGGAAAGCGGATAAGGTTAAGCCAGTTAAAGCGTTAGTTTATAACATAAAGAGCGTTACTAATAAGGTTAGGAATTAGAAAGAAGCTAGCCTTAAGTTCGAAGCATCTTTACCGCGGTCGGATCGCTAGTAGGACAACAAATACCTAATTTAGAAGTTCTCCGAGCTTAAGAGGGGAACGAGATTAATACCGGAGAGAATTAAGACACTAAATATTAGGATGGATCTGTTTAATAAAGAGCGTAAGCTTTTTATAGAATGCCTATATAATAGGGAGGCTGCACTTTCCTTCGATTTCTCTAAATACGGCCGCCTTAAACCCTTAGTCGTACCGCTATAACGAATACGAACTATACCTTATATTCCCTAGCAATTAAAGGACTTCTATATTACTTATAGCCTTCGAGATATAGCATCTAAGATAATTAAGAAGCAACTAGATCGCGGAACCCTCGAACCCTACTATAGAGCATATAAGAATCCTTAGTTCTTAGTTAGTAAGAAGGATCTTAACGAGAAAGGACAAAAGTAGTACCGGCTTATTAATGCGGCAATAGAAATTAACCGAGTTACTCTTAAAGACGTATATATGCCCCCGGACACTAATAGATTTTCTATAGACTTTGCGGGCCTTTAAGTTATAATACTAATTAACCTTTTCTCTAGCTACGACTAAATCCTACTAGACGAACGAGACCGAGATTTAACTAGATTCGATACGCCGATCGGCTACTTCCGCTAGACTAGCATTCTAATAGGAGCTACGAACTCGGTAGCATAGTTTTAGCGAATTATATGCCGAGTTCTTAAGGATTATATGTTCTACGCGGCTCGACCGTATCTAGATAATATTAGTGTTAAAGGCCCTCGGTCTCGGTATAACAATAAAGAGGCTAAACCTAGTATTCGTCGATTCGTACTCGAGTATATTTAGAACCTTAACGGGGTTCTTACGGATATAGAAAGAGTAGGGCTAACTATTAATCTAAGCAAGACATTCTAGTTCTCGACTAGTATAAACATTGTTAGCTACGTCTACGACTTGGCTAGTCGCTACCCGGACACCGCTAAGGTTATTAAGATTACCGAGTAGGGACTACCTATAGATGCTGCCGAAGCCCGCTTATTTATTAGAGTTATAGTATATTTCCGAATCTAGATTCCGGACTTCGCTATTCTATCTCGCCCTATCTACGTAGTAGCTAAGCTAGGTAGTATCTTCGCCTAGACGCCGCTCGAGTAGTATATAATAGATTAGCTTAAGGAGGCGCTTATTACGGCACCGGCCCTTATTACGATCGATTACGTTAACGGAGGGGCTATAATCGTAGTAGTAGATACATCTAGTCTTAGCTAGGGAGTAGTGCTAATATAGGTAGTAAAGGGCAACGACCGCTATAAGCATCCGGTTCGATTTAAAAGTAGTTTATAGACTAAGGAAGAGGCTAAATACGATGCTAGCAAACGAGAGTGTCGTAGTATACTCTGCGCTCTTAAGAAGCTTAAAGCATATATGTTCGGTGTTTACTTCGTACTAGAAGTAGATACGAATACGCTAGTTTACTAACTTAATATGCCGGCGAACGATCTTCCGACCTTAGTTACGGCTCGATAGATTGCTTAGATTCGGCTCTTCGACTTTACGGTTAAGCATATGCCTAGCCGAAAGCATAGCGCCGCTAATAGCCTTTTACGGAAACCTTAGACTCCGTCTAATACCGCGGATAAGGAACATAACATAGACCCGGATAATATAATTAACCGTAACTTCTTTTAGGTATAGGTACATGCCGGCAATATTAACATTAAGGACATTATAGAAGGCGAGCTATCCGAATTCTACTAGAAGATTACGTACTACCTAGCTATACTTTTACGACCGCCCTCGGTAGATCTAGCGGAGTTCTATACCCTTAAGAAGAAGTTAAGGCGGTATCTTATTCGCGACAGGATTCTATATCGCTAAAAGCGTATTAATACGCTACTAGCTCGAGTAATCGATAATAAGGATAAGCGCAAGACTATGCTTTTGTACTACTATAATTTCCCGGATGCCGGTTACCGCGGTCGCGAAGCATTGTTCTATAAGCTCTCTAGTAGGTACTTCTAGAAGGGCATATATAAGGACGTATTACGATATGTTAAAGGGTGCCCGTAGTACAACCTACGTAGTACGGGTAACTACGCGAATGCTCTACTATATGTACCTAATCCGGAGCCTAGCACGATCTAGGCGATTAATACTATAAATATCGACTTAACTATAAGCATTATTATAGTAAGGGAGCTAGTTAGTAGCTTCCCGGAGGCGCGCATTATAAACAAAAGTAAGCTTGTTAGTACGAACGGTGTTAGCTCTACTATAATTGCTAGCTTTATATACGAGATGCTCTTTTGTAGGTATAGTATTATAAAATTAATCCGGCTTAATAGTAGCCGTAAGAACTTCGGTAAGGTGCTTACTCTACTCGTATAAATAGACGTACGACTTAGTCGCGTGTCGCCCTATTACCCTTAAGGAAATAGAATAGTAGAGCGAGGGCACCTAAACATACTCGATATTCTCGCTAAGTATACGAACAGAACTATAAAAGGATAGCGCCGGTATTTCTATACCGCGCTATAGGCTAATCGATCTACTATTCGAAGAACTACCGGCTATATACCTTCTAAACTCTAGTATTCCTTTAATGTTATCCTTCCGGTAGAGCTTAAGTTTTAGACTTAGAATACTACGGCTTAGAACAACATTCGTATAGAAGAAGATCTTATCGCCCTACGTACCGAGCAGATCCTTATAAGGGAAACAGATATTAAGGAAGCCCGCCTTCGTAGCCTACGGCTTCGAGAGCTTACTAAGGAATACTAGGATAATACCTATAACACCGACGATATACTAATCCCTCTTAGCACTACTGTTCTTATACGCCGCGGAGAAAGAAAGTTAACTACGGAAAAGCTATCGTTCCGATAGAAGGGACTATATCGTATATACTTATACCTAGAAGCTACGTCGACGTACAAGATTAAGGAATTTACTAGCGCCGTTCTTACTACGACCTTTCTACGCCGAATGCTCCGCCCTATGCCTAAGTAGGATTCTATACGCGTATTGCTACCGGAAGTCGGATCTACTATACCTCTAGAGGACGAGCTTAAAGAAGGGCACAATCTAAGCGACGAAGACGACAGTCTACTACTGTCCCCGTAGGTACGACTACCTAACCTAGCCTTACTAGACGTGTCGTAGTACGAGCGCTTCGTATAATAGCCTTTAGGGGGGGGGGGAAGAGTACGCGGCGTTATTTGCTCGACCTCGTTATTTATATTTATACTAAGTACACTAACATAGGTTGCCTAAAGTAGTGAAGTAAGCTCTTTTCGCCTACAACATCGCCGTCCCCGCCGCTAATTATCTACTGCCGGCACCGCTAAATAGGAAATAAAGTTTAAGGGGCGCCTATACTACTACCCTTACCCGACTATAATAAATGCCGGCTTAAACGACATCTATAACATTTTCGCTACTAGAACACTACTATTAATTATAAGGCGTAGTAAGGAAGAAGAGGAGAAAGAACAGTAAGTAGTAAAGCTTTTTAGGGGCTTAGCTACGCTTCCGGAATAATTATAAGCAGTTTCTAACAATTAGAAACAATTTATCTCTAATAGAAGGTTTATAAACATCTAGAATTCACTAACAACTGTCGCTGCGACTAGTATTGTTATATCGCGGCTACTACCGCCGTCCCCGCTACCCCGTCCTAGTATTGCCCCGGGCTACCCCCGAGGGTAATCGAGGGAAAATAGCCGCATTAAGGTAGCAACTAGCACTAGCTCGACTATCTAGAAATAGCGAACTATTAAACTAACTACGCTCTTTAATATGCGCCCTAAAGCGCAACTACTCGCACTTAACATCGATACTTATAGTAGGTATATGTTAACTACTACTTTCCGCCTTAATCGGGAGTAGCCGGCTAGCCTTATTTTCTCCTACCGGTAGTTCTTATACATTTTCTCGAGTTACTTTTTACGACTATAACCTCCTTATTAACATCCTCGTTTACTACCCCCTTTACAACCGGCCTAGATAGCCGACTCGACTTTATAAGCGCTTACGCTTGTACTATAAGGCGCGCTACTTACCCCTATCTAATATAACGGCAACACTTTTAGTAGCATTAATAAAATCCGCGCCTACGTAGCAAACTTCGATAAGGACGAAGCACTTTAGTTCTACGTAGATATAGCTAAGAAGCTTAAGGCTTTCGGCGTAGCGGTGAAGTTAACTACTAACAGTATACGCTTACTGTTCGATAAAGAACTAGCGGTCTACTACCTAGTTAAGGTTAATCGCTTTAATCTGCTCGATAGAGAAGTTAAGAACTACTCTACTAATCTTTAGATTTCTCGCGACTCGGCAAAGCGCAACGACTAGTATCGCCGCGCATTAACTACAAACCTTTAAATCGAGGATGCCCCGAGTATAGTCGTATATCCGTACTTTATAATTAACAAAGTGCGCTCTAACGACTTTAATAAGTATATAAGCGTACTTATTAACTCCTCGAAGAAGGTAGAGCAAACAATTAATGCGCTTACTCGCGCTATAATTACTAACATTAGTAAAACCCGTACTACCTATACGACCGAAATTACTATTAGCGATGTTAAGCTAGTAGTTTAAAATGTTAAGAACGACCCGGACACTACTATGCGCGCAATTACGCGCTCGGAGTTAGAAGAGCTAGAGAAGGCTATTAATAGCCGTAGTAATAAGATAAAGGCGAACCCGCTCTTCTACTCTCGCTACCGCATCGACGCGTAGGGTACGCTTATTAGATTCCACTCTACTACCGCCCTTACTATCGACTACCCTAAGAGCCCGGTTAATAGCCCTAAGCCCACTCGCACTTTATTACCTAACCGCGGCCGTACGCGCTCTAGCGCCAAATTTACGAATAAGTTCGATGCTAGCGCGGTACGATAAGCTAAGGAAGACGAGCTCTTAGCCGAGGCGCTTTAAGACATCGAGAACTAAGAAGTGCGTCCTCTTAGTAAGGAGGCGGCGAGTGCTCGGCCGAGTATACGACTACGTATAGGCGCCCGTGCGGCTACTACTACTCTTATAGCGACTCGCGGTAATAATGCTAAGGAGGATAATACGGATAATGCTAGCAACGACGACTTTAAGGATAAGCTAGGTCGTCGTAGCCGCGGCATTAAGACTACGGTTACGAAGGCCGGAATTAAGGATAACTATATATACTTCCGTCCGAAGGCATCCGTAACTACTAATCTTCTAGATAGCACTGTTCGGAAAGCTACCTTAAAGGCGGTTATCGAGAAGATTAAGAAGCTTACTTGCCTTAAGGATAAGGCTACGATTACTACAGCTGCTCGTGCTAAAGTTAATGCGGTTATAGCTCTTGCGGCTACCTACCTAAGCGACGGTTACTACATCTACTTCGCGCATTAACACTAGCTCCTCGGTAAGGCTAGATACTATATTAACGCACTTAGCTACGATACTACTATGTAGCGCATTATCGTATACGCGAACAACACCGGCGATCGCATTACGGCCTTCTTATCGACTAATAATGCCTACGCTAATGTTAAGAAGTTTGCTCGGTCGCCTTACCCCCGCGATGCCTACCTCTTATACCGTAAGATCCCTAACAAATTAGTATTCGAGGTTTATATAATAAACGACGATTTCTCTATAGCCGCTAAAGCTATACTACCCGGAGTCTACGATTAGTTCTAGCTAGACGGTACGATCGCTGTTAACATCTTCGGCTAGTAGAAGAACTTCGACCTTCTATATATCTTTAAGAGCGAGTTTAAGATGTACTACTATTATTTCCTTACACCTCCCGGCACTAACGACATTAGCTAGTTACGCAACTACTTCTACTCGCTAATGTAGTAGAGTATACGCTAAGACCTAATGTACTACGCATTATACTACCTTCTTCGACTAGATAAGGTAATAAACCTCTACTTATACCCGTACTACGCTAAGCTTACGCTTCCGGGGGCGTTTACTACTTTTAAGTATATAGATTATAACCCTATCGACATGCTCGAGGGTAATAAGTTAATAGTAATAATAATTTAAGGTTTAGTTTCCCTTACCGATAAAGATAAGGAGAACTGTACCCTAATTATCCCCGGTATGCACCTACACTAGAAGAAGTAGTATGCTAATATAGAGGAGCGTACGTAGGTACTTATCGACTCTAAAGTCGCTAAGGGTATAGACAAGGAGGCTACTACGAAGGATGCTCGCTTTAAGCTTAGTCTACGTAATACGATAGTTCTAACGATTACCGATAAGATAATTACTACGGAGGATCTTCGGGAATTTAAGACTAACTAGCACCTTTAGCTAGTTAAGGTAGGTGTTGCTCGTATCTCTTATCCCCTACTTCCGTATAGATCTACCGGACTAGCAACTAAGCTACGTATAACTGCTCTATTATAGTTTGTCGCCGGTAAGCCCGGTAGTGCTATCGAGAATGCCTTAGCTAGTACCGTCGCCGAGCTTGCCTACTCCTACTCCGTACGTATGCCTAGATTTAAGACTCCGTCTAGTAAGCCTAATAACTACGGTATACCGACTACGCCCTTCCCTACCTCGGTAGTTATCCGTACGTAGAGTGCTCTGTTTAACGCTGTTCTCGGTGCTACTACCTACCTCGATGCCGGTATTAAGGCTAACTAAGATGCCCTCTTCTCTAAGTCTAAATTCTACCGTAAGGAGTACGTTACTAAGACTCGCGCTACATTAGTCGCTCGCGTCTTCCTTACTATAGCCGACTACGTCCGTCCGTAAGAGTAAGAAGCCTTTAGATTTAATAACAGCTACTTCGGCGGTAGTAAGTACGAGAAGGTAAGCGCGAGCGATGCGGAGCGTACCGAGCGCATAGCCGCACTAGCTAAGAACAAGAGTAAGCTATAGGTTAAGGAAATAGCCTAGGAAATTAACGACCGTAATAATAGTAAGGGTTTAAAGGTAACTATTAATACTAAGGGTAATATAGTCGAGGAGAGTAAGGCTC
Source organism: Zymoseptoria tritici IPO323 (assembly GCF_000219625.1). NCBI lineage: Eukaryota > Fungi > Ascomycota > Dothideomycetes > Mycosphaerellales > Mycosphaerellaceae > Zymoseptoria > Zymoseptoria tritici. Next base: position 420,628 of record NC_018213.1, on the reverse strand, counting down.
GCAACCCCTCGGCTAAGACTAATACTAAGGATCTGCCTATTTTTAGCACCTCCGGTCGCGTTGCCGACGGATACGTACCGACTATAGAGCAGGTTTACTAGCAATACCTATAGTTCGGTAGTAAGGAAGAGGACTAGCTCGCTAAGAACTAGCTTAATAAGCTAGATCTTCGTAACGACGACATTAAGGAACTTAGTTGCTATTAAGTAGTGCTTGTTGTGTCTATAGCATAGACATATAATAAGTAGGGGAGGAAAATGTTGTAGGGCAAATAGTACTAAATATAGTTTACGGTATAGCGTAGTTTTAGGTCTTAGCGATGTATAGTAGTCGGATTCTTCCTTTTTTTAAGGATCTAACAACAACATTACCGGTCGTCGGTAGCACTTAATGCACTTTATAGCTACTACTTATTTCTTAATATAATTCTACGCTCGATACCGCGCCCTTAAGGCACTTATGCACTTACCTCTTAGTGCCTTAGGTTAGTAGTAGTCGATTCTACCTACTATAAGGTGCTAGACGGTTTAATTATTAGTAGGTTAGCTACGTACTTATATAGGAATCTGCGTAAGTGCTTAACATATAGAAGGGCGAGTTCCGCTTCGCGTATTATCTCTCCTCTTAATGTAGATTAATAGTGTTTGTTCTAGTCTACGATAAGCTCTTTCTAGGTTACTATTTTAGCTATTAGCTAAATAGAGTCGGGAAGAAGTTCTACGTAGTCGGAGTAGGCGCCCTCTTCCGAGAGCTTAAAAGGCTTAGGGAGGTCTAACGGCGGTCTGCCTTTAGCGATACAACCTCGTATAATTAAGGTCTTATCTCTCGCCGATGCGATTTTGCGCGAGGGGGCGCGTCGGACTTCCTTACGCTAATTAATAGTAAGATTATCGATGTTTCTAAGCTACCGATCTGCGTCTTTCTCTTCGGCGCGCTTTAGGCGCTCCTAGTCGTAGAGTATATAGATAGTTGTGTCCTTATCCGAGCTTATAGTCTTAACTTTTAGGTAGACGCTCTTTTTAACATCTTCGTCGTCTACATCTTCCTTCTTCGCCTTCTTAGGAGCGCGTTTACGCGGCGCTCGCTTCTTAGGGGCTTTACCTTACGATTCGTCGTCGTCGTCGTCGGTCTCGGCTTTAGACTTCTTACGGTTCGACGGCTACTTACCTAAAGCCTCTATAGCTAGGCGCTTATTACCTCCTATAGCGTAGTAAAGTTTATACGAGGAAGTATACATCGATAATAATCTTAGGTAACGCTACTCGTATAGCTAAATTAGGTAAGGCTAATATGTTGCTAACTAGAAATAAAAAGGTAGATACTAGTTAAGATCGGTATTGTTACGAAACTACGTAGTGTTAAAATCGATACTTAATAAGTACGTATAGTCCGAGCGCTAAACAATTAGCAATTAGCGGCCCGTACGGTATATATAAAAAAATATAATAATTCTCGAATTAAGAGGGAAGTTAAGAACTTACGCGCCCTTAGAGGGACGCGGAGCCTTCGGCTTCCTAGGTAACTATATTCTTTTCCTTAGATTTAGTATTCGAAGGGGGTGCGGATTAAGCGACTATCTAGGAGCGAGTTTTTATGCTCGTAGATAGTATAATCTTTAGTGTTAGAAGAGGCGCGGAAACTTTTAGCCCTTAGGAGCGTAGTTTCTTTCCCTTAGCTTTAGTAGGCTTCGATAGTAAGGGTAGCGCAGACTAGTTAACTACTTAGGTGTCTGCCTTAGTGCCCTTACCTTTCGAAGTTTTCGATAGTATTAGGGGCGCGGACTAGTTAACTTATTAGGTGTCTACCTTCCTACCTTTACCCTTCGAAGTCTTCGATAGTATTAGGGGCGCGGATTTATCTACGGTTTAGGCTTCCTTACTATTCTTCTTAACTTTTGTAGCCTCCGCTGTCGGTAGTAGAAGCGTAGACTTACTAGTCTTAGATTCTTTTGTCCCGGAAGCTTAAAGCTCTCGAATGCGGGCTTAAATCTACTCTATCCTAGATTAGAGCTTTGCGGACTTAGCTACTTTCGATAGGCGTCTACGAGCAGCCCGATGTCTCCTATCCTCTTTCTTATCTATACGCGCGACATATTCTTCTCGCTACAAGGAGTTACTCCTAGTTCCTACGTCGACGACATTAGACTATCTACCTCGTCTACGTCCCTTAAGAAGAACTCTAAGGTACTAGAACGTAAGGCAAGAAGGCTAATAGACCTAGGAAAGAAGAACTCGATTGCTTTCGACCTAGCAAAGACAGACCTAGTACACTTCTCGAAAGGGAAAGGGTCCGATTGCCCGGTAATTCTTCCAAACGGCGATATCGTTCGCCCGGCAAAGAAAGCGATAAGGTAGCTTGGGATTTGGCTAGACGCCGGTCTTACCTTTAAGGAGCACATTGCAATAAGATCGGCACAAGCACAAGCAGCATTCTATCGATTAGAAAGACTAGCAAATACCGAACGCGGTCTATCTTCTATATCGTTAAGAAAGATCTACCTAGCCTGCGTTACTACAATAGCAGACTACGGGGCCCCGGTTTGGTGGCGGTCGAAAAAGAGCATAAAACCTCTAGTATCTCTACAAAGTAAAGCTTGTAGAAAGATCCTAGGCGTTTTCCGTACCGCCCCAAACGTCCCGTCCGAAGTAGAGTTAAATCTCTTCCCCCCGGATCTACGCCTAGAGAGGCAGTCAATTTTATACTCTCTACGCGCAGCAAAGCTACCCGAAAACCACCCTGTAAGACTCGCTATCCAAAGCGCGCCTTCGGATACGCGAGAAGTCCGACACGAGGACTCGAGAGAGATACTCCCGCAAAAACGACAGAGAACACAGATACAACTACTCTGTTATCGACTCCGACAATACAAGCATTTCGTAGAACACGAGAGGGCTAACTACGCAAAAGACGATCTCTTTAGCGTCTGGAAAACCCGATACGAAATAGCAAGACAACGGGAGATTAATAAGGTACCTAGGAATACAAATAGCTACCTTAGTCGATTTCCATAGAGCTCGCCAGGAAAACACAGAATAGGAGGAAGACGCGCTTTAACTAGTGCCTTCTATACTATCCTATTAGGACACGGATACCTAAAGTCCTATCTCTATCGCTTTGGACACGTAACGACGCCAGACTGCCCTTACGGACGACGAGAAACAGCAGAACACCTCGTATGTAGCTGCCCTATCTACAATGTATTTAGGCCACTACCGCTACGACAAGCACAATCTCTACTAGAAATAGTAGAAGATAAGGAACTCCGGAAACACCTCACTACCTTTCTCTCGGACACAAAGATTGCTTCTAGGTCCTGGCACCTAGCAAGAGGCGAAGACGAGACCGTCTAGCCTACACTCCTTTTACTTTTCCTTATTTGTCTTTCTTTAAAGTCCTTCGATACTAGCTGGCTACTATCCTAGGCACGGGTCTTTCCCTAAGGTCAAGAGATACGAGAGAACAACGATTGTACATAGATAGACTGCTGTCGCGAGACAGCCGTCCTACATAGTCATAGACTCCTACAGGACGTAAATGGAACAAACAAACAAACAAACAATAGGCGTCTACGAGGATTAGAAGTAGGCGCGGGATTATGTAGGGCTTAAGCTACGAGAGCTAAGGTCCCGGAGATTGTGTCTCGGGTATAAGTCTCTACGTCTCCGCTAGCTTTAGTAGACGCGAGTAGCGCTAGTTCGATGTCGGGCGAGGAGTCCTCCTAAAGGACGATAAGGGTTACGTTCGGTTTTGCTACTAGGGTAGTTAAGGTAGACGCGGTTGTCCGCTCCTAGATTATCGATTCTTTAGGCGGCCTAGTTATAATAATGCTTTCGTACTTAGCTACGCCGGTTGCCGGCTTAGTAGACGCCTTAGCTATCCTAATTTTAAGGCCGGTTAGGGTATGCTAGACTAGGATAACTAGCTCGGTATAGGGTTTTACCGTAGATTAGTGCGCAGGTCGTTGCGCTTCTCTCTTATTAAACTCGTCGACTAGTTCTTTCGCTTTATCGAGCTAATCTTCGTCTAGCTATCTGTTTATTGTTAGTCCTTAGTTTACCTACTTAACGAGGTACTACGTACGGCTAGAAGCCGGGTTCGTACGCTTTATAAGGATCTCGTTAATAGCGACGAAGGGGTCGGGAGCCTTATTAGGCTCTATTAAGGAATAAATCTCGATCTTAGGGCGCTTATACGCGTCTACTCCTTTAGGTGCTAGCTCGAGGAAGGCAACTAATACGATAGGGTAGATGTTCTATCCTAGAGGGATATCGAGCTCGTATACTAGCTCGTTTACGACGCGGACGACCTTAACCGGGTTTAATTACTACGGAGAAAACTTCTTCGGAGCGCTAGTATTTAATCTATAGCCCTTATAGAGGCGTATTATAACGTTGTCGCCGACCTTAAATCGTACTAGCTTGTGCTTAGAATCGTAACGGGCTTTTATTACACCTACTACGAAGATTATAGAGTCTATAGCGTTGTCGCGGAATTCTTAACGAAGAGCTTAATAGTCTAATTGCTCTACGTTGCGTAGCGCGTCTATAGCGTCTACTCTATAATCGAATCCGTATAGGATCTAGTAAGGGGAATATCCTGTCGTAGCGTTCTTTAAACTATTAAGGTATAATTAGAGTAAGGGAAGTGCGTTAGTCTACTAGTTATCTAAGTGCATTATTATAAAATGCCTTATTATAATATTAACGGTCTAGTTAGTTCGCTCGGACTAGCCGTCCGTCTAGGGATAATATGCGGTCGAGGTAAAAAGGCGGGTGCCGAGTAGCTCGAAGACTCGCTTAAAGAAATTAGACATAAACTATTTGTCTATGTTAGATATCTATCCGGTAGGGAGGGACTAATCCCGCTCCTAAATAGCTGTTAGCTAAACGTACGCCTACTCCTAGGCTTACTAAGTAGCTTTTCCTACGATAAGGAGAACTCTCTTAGAAGTCTTATAGGTTATAGTTATAAGCGTGTCGAAACCGTCGGCTATCGGTAGGAGGTAGGTAATAAAGTCTACTACGACGAGGGTTATAGGAATCGCTAGGGTGCCGACAGGTCTTAAGGCGCCGTGCTTAGCGTAACGCTTCGTCTCGTTTATTCTATATAGGAGGCAGTGTTCTATGTACTCCTTAAGGTGCGTAGCTAGGTTTCGAACATAGACTAATGTACGTACTTTCTCGAGTATACGCTAGTAGCCGGGGTAGAATCTAGTGTTATAAGACATCTTAAATACTTCGTACATTAACGACGGGGGGATATAAAGTCGGTCTCGTCTACCTCCTATCTCTCGGCAGTATAGAAGACTGTCCTTAATGTAGAAGCGGAAGCCGTCGTGTTTAATAGTACCGTCTTTCTAGTTAGGTTTAACTCCGGCGGCAACGTAGCGTTTAAATGCGCGGTCGGGGTAGTCTCGTCGTAACCGCGTACCTATTTAGACTAGCTAGACTAGATCGTTCCTCGTATCCTCGGCGAGTTACTATTCCTTCGCGTCCTCTTTTATATAGAGGTCGCGCATCTTACGCTAGGACGAGTCGGCCTCGTACCCGTCTACTAGTCGACTACGAAAGTCGTCGTTCATTTCTACGAGCAGTGTATAATGCATCGGAACGGCTAGTTTATTAAGTCCGTTATTATTTAGATCTTAAGATAGCGGCGTATCTAATTTGTTAAGTAGGCGACTTAGCTAATCTAGTACCTTATAAATGCGGCTAGGACGATAGACGACTTCGAGATTTAAGAACTATAACAGATACTAAGCGGCAGTAATTAAACGGATATTAGACCTATTAGGTAAGGACGTTATAGTAATAAGCGACTTTCGAGACATCGCTACTACCGCGGAATAATTAGTAAAAGTAATAACTATAGGCGCTATATTAACTATATACTTAATCTTTTTTAGCGTCTATACGAGTCCCTATATCTCTATCTCGGTAGGCTAGTATCTACGCTCTACTACGGTTAGCTGCTTACTTAGGTACAGAATCGGTTAGACATCTTTGTTAGGGAAGCGGCTAGCTCTCGTAAGCTATCGGGTAGGGTCTACGAATCTATTAAGCAGGTCGTCTCGCGCTTCTACTAGTTATAGTTTTTCTATCGGTAGCTTCGGATCTCCGACTACGTAGTATGCTATAGCGCCTATACGGGTGCCTAACGTGTCGACGTTAATATATAGCTATAAGGGTAGTATAACTAGGTAGTAACTAATACGTATAAGTAGTCTATATACGAATGTCTATATTGCCTACCGAGTATAACGAAGGGAGGCGAAAGGGAACAAAAGGGAATATGTATACTAAGCCTCGCTTAGGGTATCCTCGGGTCTACATCGGGTCTATATCGGGCCTAGAATAGGCCCGATTTAGGCCCGGAGCAGCGACACCCTAGTCGTTCCCTAATAGTATCCCCCCCTCCCCTAGCGGCCTATCCTTAGGTCGCAAAAGCAAAATAAGTAGCAAAAAGAAACTTAATAACATCTCGAAACCGACTAACGGGGAAGGAATCGAACCGCGGTGTTTTGTATATAATCTCCGGTAGGTTAGTCCGTTTAAGCGCTACTCTAGCTAACTAGGCGCGACGAAGTTAGTTTACGTATAAAAGCGCGTAATTAGATAGAGTAAGCGACCGCGCGTTAGTATATAAATGTAGCTACTAGCGCCTTCCTAAAACGGAAATCGGTATAAAAAGAGGAGCTATAAGTTAGTCGAAGACGTACTATCGATAGGGGACTCGAACCGACGGGGCTATAAGAGGAAACCGACGGAAGGAGAAACTATTAAATCGACGCGACAACTACTAGGCTATCGGAACGGAGGTAGTAGTAATCCCGTTATATATATAGGTAGAGAAAGGGGGGGGTAGAGGTCCGGTTTCGTCGTCGCTATAGTTTCCGGTCCTTATAAGGGGACTAAAGAGGGGTTCGACAGTCTAAATACTGTCCCTAGCCTATATCCGGCGTAGCTTAGGCCTACCGGCTATTATATCTAAGACCCGGACCGAGGAGTCTAATCGTTAGGTCCTCCCTAGGTGCCTACGCTATAGCATTGCCTCTTAACTACTATTATATAGTATAAACAGCCCTAAATCCGGTCTCGTAGCTACCTACCTAATACCTAAGGCTCGTAATTGTCCGTAAATTCTTCCCGTAACTCCTTATGCTCGTAACATGTTAGTAAATTCGAGTCCTTAATTATAGGCGTAGTCTATATATTCTTACGCATAAAACTACGCCGTTCTACTTATTCCTTCCTTCCTTCTTTATTAACCTCCTTCGCTTCCTCGTTAACGCTACCGTCGACATTATTAAGCTAGCTCTAGCCTTCCCCCTCGTGTCTATCTAAGAAGACTTTCCGCGGAGAGTGTTTAGTAATAGCTTCTTTCCGTTACCGCCCTTTCCCCGGCACTCCGCCGCGCCTCGCCGAGTTTCTACTATTATAAGCTAGTAGGGTTTCGTATATAACTATCCCGGCGGTAGTAGTAGTAGTAGTAGTAGTAGTAGTAGTAGCCGTCCTCCGAGTAGCTTTCCCGCTATTAATAGCCCCGAGGGCTAGCGCCTCGATTAGCGCAATCGTAGCTATAATCGGCGCACTAGCTAGGAGGCCGGTAATAGTCTACCGACATCCCCTTAGGCTCCGGGGAATGTACCTCGGTCGAATTCTAACAGCTCCCCTACCTAGCGTTTAGGTATATGTCTAGTCTAATTCTAGCCTACGACTAAGCTAATATAGACAGGGCCTCCTATTACCGTTTCTCCGAAGGCGAAGATTCCTACGGGTCTCTATTCTCGTAAGGAGATAGCCGTAAGCGACCTTCCGCTTACTCGCGTTCCTTACCTTCCTCCTTACCTATAGCCTCGCCCCCCGGCTCGTATATTGCCCTACGTTAACTACGTCCGTCGCCTCTAGCCTATCGGCTAATACAACCTCGCGCCTTAATAGCTCCCCGTTACCGCCTACTATAATATAAGGGACGATCCGAGCGGTAAGTACTCGTAGTACATTACTAATAAGTAGACCGATTGCTACTACCCCGTACCGGAGGAGGCTTCCCGCGCCGTAAACATTCTCGATTATCTATAATATACTATAGAGGATTACCTTTAGCGGAACCCCGGTATTACTATCGACGATACTACTAACGACCCTATAGTAAAGACCGACGCCGCGAAGCGCCTCCTACGCCGGACTAACGCGGTTCGTAACTACGCCGCGAAGCTGTACCCTTAGATTACGTCCCTAATTAAGGAGGTCTTCGTCGCCGGTGTAAATACTCCTACTTACGCGCGTATTCTTACGTTCTTTACTAGGGCTCCCCCCCCCGCGCGTAAGTATAAGGACTTAACTTCTAAGCCTACGGAGGAGTAGTAGATAGCCTACCGTCGGTCTCGTCGCGCCGATATAATTAGTAAGGAGACGCGGTTTATAGCTAGTATAGGGGTGTCGTCGTAGTAGCCGTTTAACATCGTTACGGATAGGCCCTTCGAGCGTCTTATTATCGCGGACATAAGCCCTCGTATACTCCGCCTCGTATACTACGGCTATTCGGCCTTTTAAGGGGCTATCGGTGTAGAATAGGTATAAGGCGGGGCTCTTTTAGAGGGCGTTAGGGTATAATAGATAACGTCGGCATAGCATTAAAGACTATAGCGGGGCCTAGCCTATTAGACTCCTTAGTCCGGTTCTTTGTTTTAGGCTATAGAGCCTTTTAGTTTCTAGCGTAGAGGGTAAGGTAAAAGCGTACGACCTTATCTACGAGTTCTTTTCTTCTTTAGTCGTGTAGGATACCTACCTATAGTAGTATTCGGGCCTGTTTTAGGCCTACCTTCGGCCTATAGCCGGGCTTACTTAATTTTAAACTCTTTAATAAGTTTACTCGCTCCTTCTATATTTCCCGCCGATATCTACTTATTATATTCTAGGGAGTACCCTAACTATCGTACTAGGTATTCCCTCGTTTCCCGCGTATCGCCCCTTATAGCTAGGATCCCTTCTACCTCCTAGTCGTCTTCCTTATTGTCGTTAGGCTCGAGGGACTATACCGGGGGCGGTTAGTATCCCTCCCGGGCCCGATATAGCTCTAGTAGGGATACGTAGAAGACGGGGTAGAACCGCTTTATCGATAGCGGAAGGTCGAGGCGGTAGGCTTACGTCCTAATCCGTTCCGTAATACGGAAGGGCCTAAGGAACTTATTATCTAGTTTCCGATAGGGTCGCCTAGTCTCGATGTTCTTCCTTAATAGTAGCACCCTATTACCGACGTTGTAGAACTTCTCTACCGTTGTCTTATCGTAGTACTTCTTCTAAAGGGTCGCTATATGCTCTAGGTGTTCTTTTGCTTTAGTAAACTCTATCGCTCTGTTCGCGAGGTATTCGCGCGCGGCGTTAGCTAGCGACCTTACTTTAGACGTTAGTCCCTTTGTAGGGAAATCCTTTTATAACACGCTATTAATAGCGCCTAAATTAGACCTATAAGCGAGCTTTATTAGGCTAAATCTAGACCTAGAATAGACCTTAGTGTTATAGGCATAAGCCGCTATAGGGAGAAGGATAGCCTAGTCGTCTTAGTCCTAGTTATAGTAGATACGGAGGTAAGCCTCGAGCTACTAGTTCGTACGCTTAGTCTAGCCGTCCGTCTACGGGTAGAAGGCCGTACTAAGCCGTTTCTTAATAGAGAGGTAGTAGAACAGAGCGCTCTAGTACGTACTTATAAAGATTAATCCTCGATCCGATACGATGTCGTCCGGGGGGCCTATCTTATATACGATTCGGTTGTAGATAAGGTCTCCTAGGGCGCTAGCGTCGATCGTATCGTTTAGGGGGAAGTACCGGACATACTTAGTAAACTAGTCGACGATAACTAATATAGCGTTATATACCTTACCGTTAAATCCCTTAGACGGTAGTAAGCTAACGACAAAGTCTATTAATAGTAACTACTACAGTCTATTAGGAACGGAGAGGGGTTATAGCCGTCTATATAGCTTATAGTATTTTGTCTTAGTCCGCTAGTATACATCGTAGGTTCCGACGTAGTTATTAACATCGTTCGTAAGCCCCTTCTAATAGTATTTAGAGGCGATAATCTCTTACGTACGTTAGCGGCTATAGTAGCCTACGGTAGGGTCGTTATAATTCCTTCTAAGGATTTCCCTTCTTAGCGATACCGCGTTAGGAACGTAGACTTTTCTATCGCACCGTCGAGGTGTCGTCCTCGATGCTATAAACTACGTATATACTCTATTCGCGTATCGAGAATCGTATTTCCTCTAACGCGTTAGGCGCGTAGCCCTCCGGGCTACCTATTTTTTCTATAGGCTCCTACACCGATATAACTATAGGGCTATTGCTAGCCTTATGCGGGTCTAAAGTAGAGCCGTCCGGGAACAGCGTTCTTAGCGACTATTAAAGGATAGGGAGGGCCCCTTATAGCTCGTCTTCCTTTACGCCTTCCTTAAAGCCTATAAAGTAATTAGGGCAGCGTAATAAGCTATCCGTAGGATTTAATTTCCCTAGCTTATATTTAATAACGAAGTCGTACGCGGCGAGGGTCTCGGCGATGCGAGCCTAACACCTATTAAGTGTCTTCGTTGTTATAAAGTAGCGTAGGTTATAGTAGTCGGTTATTACCTATATTAGATAGGTAGCGCCCTCTAAGTAATGCCGCTATGTCTTAAAACACTCCGATATCGCTATTAATTCCTTATCTAGTATATAGTACCGGATCTCCGGTCCTACCTAGCTCTTAGAATAATAAGCTACGGGGTGCTAGTAGCGGTTACTATCGGCGTCCTCTTTTAGCTATAGGAGGATGCCGGAGTAGGCGGCATCTAATATATCTATAATAACTATAATCGGGAGGGATAGATCGAAGTGCTAAAGTAGGGGTACGTCCGTAAAGGCCTGTTTTAGGTCTAAAAACGCTCTATTAGAGGTCTTATTCTACTCGAAGGGTCTACGGACTACTTACTTCTTCCCTCGTTTCCCCTTATCTACGACCTAGCTACCGGACAGTATGTTATTTAGGGGCCTCGCGATCTTCGAGTACCTATATATAAACCTCCTATAGAAGTTTACGAACCCTAAGAACACCTATACGTCCCTATAGGACTTCGGTATAGGCTATTTATAGATAGCCTCGATTCTTCTTTAGTCTATAACTACACCCCCTAGTATAATAACAAACCCTAAGAACTCGACGCGATCCGTATAGAACTCGCACTTCGCGGGTTTAGTATATAGCTTCTACTCCTCTAGTCGCTTAAGGACTTATTTAACGTAGCGGCGGTGTTCCTCCTCGTTCTTCGAGTAGATAAGTATATTATCTAGGTATACTACGTAGATAGTGTCGATAAGCCCTATAAGGGCCTTGTTAATATACGCTTAGAACGTCGCTAGCGCATTAGCTAGCCTAAATAGCATAACTAGGTACTCGAACAAGCCGTACCTTGTTTTAAACGCCGTCTTCTACTCGTCTCCCTCCTTAATCCTTATCCTATAGTAGGCGTCCCTTAGGTCTAATTTAGAGAAGATTCGGGCCTAACTTAGGCGATCTAGCATCTCGCTAATAAGGGGGAGAGGGTATCGGTTCTTAATAGTAACTCGGTTTAATCCCCTATAGTTAATATATAGCCTTATCTCGCTATCCTTTTTAGGGACGAACAGGATAGGCGCCCCGCATAGGCTCTTACTAGGCCTAATCTAGCCCTTCTTTAAGGCCTTATCGATGTACTCGGGATAATGTCGGCGTCCTCCTTATCCTCCTATACCGCCGATCCGACTAGGAATTGTCCTTCCTATTCGAATACGGCCTCTCCGCTAAAGATAGTATATAGTACTATACTAGTAGGATAGTCTCTTCGGGGCTAGCTCTCGTCCTCTTCTTCCGCGTTGTCGCTATCGTCGTCGGCTATAGCCTATACGAATCTCCCCGACCGGAAATAGATAAGAGGGTTAGATACGAGGATCTAGTCCTATCTAAGTACTATATCGTATCCGGTAAAGGTAGCTGCCTAGAAGGTCTAGTTTATACCTCTTTCGGCCCCTTTCGAGTCCTTTACTAGCACTATTAGGTCGTAGCCCTTATAGACCGTTATCTAATAGTCGTTTAAGAACTTAACCTTTAGTGCCGGTACCCTATTGCTCGGGAGCTAAAGTAATTAGACCTTATATTAGGAGATAAGGTTAATCTAAGCGCTATAGTCGACTAACGCCGTTAGCGTCTAGAGCCTACCGTCGCCGTCGCGGATCTAGACGTTAATAGCTAGTCTCCTTTCCTTCCCTCTTATTTTCGGCCCTAGCTTAAGGGAGCTAAGTTATGCGACGACAACTTTAACTAGGGCTACTCTTTTACCTCCCCGACCTGCCCCGCTAGTATACGATTAACGCCGGAAGTAGGTATATTGTTTATATAGTAGGCGAAGTTTCCGCGGCTACCCCTCTAGCCTAGTCGACCTCCGCCCCGACCCTTCGGGGTCTAGGACGGATTCGTAGCCGTAGTAGGGCCGGGAGGGGGTTGTTCCGGGTCCTTCCTCGGTTTAGCATCGCGAGCCCTAGGGCGTCCTTTTAGAAAATAGACGTTCTCGTAGATCGCTACGATGTCTATAAGTTCTACTACATTATACGCACTAGCGAGCTTCTCGTTCTTATTAATCTCTTTCTAAAGGTCCTCCGACAGCTTAGAGTAGTAGAAACTCTTCCGGTTCTACCTTTCTTTATCGTTTATTATTAGTACTACGTCTATGCGAGCCTCGAGCCCTTATATATATATATAGAAGTTGCCTATAGACTAGTTGTTAAGCTGTTTGTAGTACTAATACTAGGTCGCGAGCTCCGCTATACGGGTCGCCTTCGGGGTAATCTAGTCGCGGAGCACCTCCTTAAGGTCGCTCTATTCGAAAATAGTATCTAAGGCGTAGTCGTCGGGGTAGTCTACCTAGTACCGTACGATAGTAGCGCGGAGGTCCTTTGGCTTAACTCGTTTAATAGCCTAGGTAGTGCGGCGAGACCGGTTGTTAGTAGTTATATTATAAGGAACGTTATAGAAATAGAAACGGTTCTCGTAGTTACTAACCTATATACGAAGAGCTTCTAGGGAGGAGGTCTCTAGCGTACATCCTAGTCCGGACTTAAGAAGGCTCTAAATCGGGTCTAATTTAGACCTAATTCCGCTCTCCGCTAATTATAGGCTAGAGGGAGCTCTCTTCCTTTTCTTAATAAAGTCTAGCTCTATGTCGTATATAGCGGCGGTATCTTAGCGAGCCTTAATGTACGCCGCTCGTTGCTTCGCCGTTATAGGCGTGATCTAAACCTACCTTAGTTCCTAGATATAGTCTCTAACATACTAAGGGACCTATAGATAGTCTAGGTCCGTATTCGGGTCTGTTCCTATGTCCGTTAGGGTCTGTTCCGGATCTACATCGGGTGTTCCTATATATCGGCCTCCTATATCGTCTCGCTTATCCTCTTCGTTCGGTAGGTCGCTAAGTCTCGATAACGATAGGGCGTTGCTCGGGCCTCGGCCGTCCGGCTATATCTTAGGAGGCATTTCTTAGTTCTAATTCGGCGCTAAATCGGGGGTCTATAGTACCTACTCTAGTGCTTAGCGCGGCTAATCCCTTAGTAGGTTTTAAGGTAATATACTATAAGGGTAGTATAACTAGGTAGTAACTAACACGTATAAGCAGTCTATATACGAATGTCTATATTACCTACCGAGTATAACGAAGGGAGGCGAAAGGGAACAAAAGGGAATATATGTACTAAGCCTCGCTTAGGGTATCCTCGGGTCTATATCGGGTCTATATCGGGCCTAGAATAGGCCCGATTTAGGCCGGGAGCAGCGACACCCTAGTCGTTCCCTAACAATAGCGTTCGTACTAGGTCGTAGTAGTAGAGCTACTAGGTCGAGGAGTCCTTAAATTAACTCTATATCGCTTCCTAGGCTTCGCGCATTGCGGGAGTCTTAATAATCTTAGCCTTCGAGACGAAGGGTTTATATACTTTACCTTTGTCCGGACCGCCCTTAAGTAGTCGGAGCTTTTCGTCTTAAAGAGGTAACGAGATTTATAAGTAGTACGGAATCTTCGAGCGTACCTACCCTATTAGACCGAGGTAGTTAATTAGCTTAGTTCCGTTTATAGGAAACGCGAGATTTCGCATAGCGGTAATCCGCTCGTCGTCGGTTACGTAGCCGAGGGCGTCTACTCTCTATCCGAGAAGTAAGGTACTCGGATATCTAATAAAGCTCTTCTTAGGATTTAATTTAATGTTTATTTTGTTAAAGCGGCCGATTACGTTATTTAGGTGCTCTATATGTTCCTTAAATGTAGCTAATGTAATAACGACATCGTCGATATAGGCCTATACGTAGTCCTTAAAGTCGCGTAATATATAGTCTAGCTCTCTCTAAACGTATTAAACGCTGTTATAGTAGCCTATTACTACTACATTAAAGTGCTCTTAGCCTCGGAAAGTGTTAACTATAAACTTCTCGCGATCTACTTTAGCTACCTACTATTAGTAGAAGAAGGAGACGGCGTCTACTACTATAATATAGCGGCGGCCGCGAAGCTTATTAATTAGGTCTACTTAAAGAGGGACGGGGTATAAGTCTTTCTAAACGATCTTGTTTAGGCTACGGACGTCGACTACTACGCGCGCTTTTCGATATAGTATACTATCGGTGTCGTAGAGCGTACGCTATACGACGAAGACTAGTAAGCCGAAGGGTATAGCTTTCCTATTCTATAATATCTTCGTATGCTCGTAGAGGCGTAAGAAAAGCTCGTTAATAACCGCTTTGTCCTTGTCTAAATAGTTGTATAGCTTAGTAGTAAGGAGCTCTTTCTCCTATCTGTCGACTAGTAGTATAGTTATATAGCGGTCGGAAGGGATGTTAACGGTCGTTCCTTAATCGCCGAAGATCTTAGGGTATTAAGCTAGAAGCTCGTTAAAATGTTTACGCTCTTCCGGAGTGCCGTAAATGTATACTCCTAAGTTAGTAACTTCTTCGAAGTCTACATCTACTAATTAGGGTATAAGCGCTATAAGGCTATTATCGTTTGCTTCTAGTATATAGCATCCCTTAATGCGAGATTTACGGATTGTTCTAAGGCGTGTCTTTCGTAGTACTACTAGTAGCTTATTAGAATTATTGCGAACCTAAACCGTTTCGAAGGTAGCGTCTACTACGTATGCGTAGATGCTCCCTCTGTTCCTCTCTAAAGTCGTAGATAGCGTTAGCTCGAATTCGAAGTCCTAATCTAGCGGCAGGTCGACTTTCATCTTAATAGGAACGTACATTACGTAGTAAGGTAGGATTTCGACTTGCTCGGAGTAGAAAACTAGGCGTATCTAGCCTACGAGGTTTCCCTTAGGCTTAACGTTATAGCGAGCGTATCGTCCGCCGTAAGAGCGGAAGTAAGCCTTACTCTCTCGTATAGCGACGACGATGTCTTCGCGGGCGAGGATGTTAGTCCCTATAAGGGCCTTCTATAGGCATACGTCTAAAACTTAGACTTCTACTTTAACGAGTACGAGGCTCTTCGCTCCGTACTTATCCGTAACCGGGAAATATAGGGGAATAAAAGCGAACTTATCGTTCTTAGTAACGCTATTAAATCCCTAGAACTTAATTAATGTCGGGCTCTTACGTAGAAGAGATTTGTCGTAATATTCGAGAAACTAAGCCTTCTCGACATAGGTAGTTCCGCATCTACTATCGAGGTAGATAGAGGTCGCTTCGTCGGACGGGGATGTTTAAACGAGCAAAGTAACAAATATATACTGTCTATAGGCGAATCCTAGTTAGGATTCTAAAGCGGATACTATTAAGTGCACGACTCCTACGGCGTCTACTTCGACTAGCGTAGCCGCTCCTATAAGCTTTTTAATTATCTTATAAGTAGCTTTAAGCTTGTCGGCTACGGAGGCTTAGATTTCGTTAGCCTTTAGTAGACGCGGTAGCGCGGTTAGTAGACGCGGGGAAGCGGTTCGCCGCTTCGCCTTTAGGGCGGTCGGTTTCGTCGCTAGAGGTTTCGCGTCTACTTTGCTTAGGTTCGGAGTAGTGTTTAGTTTAGCTACTCCTTTCGCTCGTACGGGCTTAGACTTATAGTCCTTAAAATGCTTAAATAGCTTGTTCCTCGAAGGGAAGCTTTCTTTATATGTCTTATATTATAAAGGCTTTTAAGGTTCGCTACCGACGGAGGTTTAATTCTTAGGCGGACTTATTACGGGCTAGATACTAGATAGTAGGGGAACGATATAGCGGTAAGTGTTGTTATTAATAGCTATCGGCTTAGGCATCGTATCTACAAATCCTATATTTATGGTCGCTTCTTCGTATCCGTTACTATCTTACTCGCTAGACTCGCCCTTAGAAGAGTTATCTTCGGGGGACTCCGCGTCTACGTTATATACGCCCTAAAATGTACCGGGAGCACGGTTGTTATTATTCTTCTTTTAGTACCCGTTGTCGTTACGGTTCTTAAAGTCGCGCTTAGGACGAGAATCGGACTCGTTTCGGCCTACGGAGTTTGCTTAAATAGGATATAGTAGCTTCCTCGAGTCGTTAGCGTTTTCGCGCTACGAATTGTTATTACTATTTTTGTTACTACTATATTTTAAGCTTTAATAGTCTATATAGTTGCTACCGTTGCCGTTACGGTCCGTCGTGTCGCGCTTACGGTTACGTCTACTAGAAGATCGCTACTTAGCGTTCTTCTTACCTTTCTACTTAGCTAGGAAGTCTTCTAGAGGGCAGTCTCCCGGAGGAAAGAGGTCGTACTAGTTAGGCTTCCTATTTATTATCTCGCGAATAAACTCGTCGCGTAATATATAAGGGTAAGGTAGATTTATCGTAGCGCGTATATACCTATTAATCTTGTCGTAGCATTTTGCTAGGCGGGTATAATCGCTATCGAAACCGGCGTCGGCAGCGACGTTAACGTAGTTAAGTACGTAACGCTAGGCTAATATGTTGTTATATAGCTCCTTAAAGCCGTATCGAAGTTTCTCGAGTTAGCGTTAAGCGGTAGGTACGTTAGGCTTAAAATCGTTCTAGAGCTAGTCGATCTAATACTATAGGCCTTTACCGTCGCGTAGCTACTCTCGGGCTTTAAGGGTTAGTAAGCTTATAAACTATTGTTAAGCTACTCCTCTTAGGCATTTATAGAGGTTGTTACGGAGCTATTAGTTATCTTTATATATAGCTCGTACGGTATCGATTGCTTCGATAAAGGGACGAAGTAAGCAATATAGCGTATTCCTATTAGCTATAACTAAGATAGGCTCCTCGCTATTAGGATCCTCTTTATTAATATAGTCGGGATAGAATAGACCGATGTCCTACGGAACTCTAAACCGGTTAGGGTTCGAGCGCGGCTAAGTATTGCCTAATAAACGGCTTGCTCCGCGAATAATGTAGTCTAATCCGTCGAGTAGCTTATCTATACGTCTACCTATACTACGGTCGCGGGCTAAGCGGTCTTCTAGCTAGTTACGGTAAGAGTTATAGCGGTTTCCGCGTCCCTTATAACGATTACTATAGGTTTTACGCTCTTAACCTTAGCTATAGTAAGAGGTGTACTAGTTTCCGCGTATACCGTACCGATCCTCGCGGGCGTTATATTCTTAGTTATTATTACGGTATAAGGCGGCGTAATTTCCGCGTCCCTTAGTATAACTAGTATAGGGGTATAACTCTCGCTCTTAGTTACGGTAGGTGTTAGCGTAATTTCCGCGTCCCTTAGTATAACTAGCATAGGGGTATAACTCTCGCTCTTAGTTACGGTAGGTGTTAGCGTATCCTTCGCGTTATAGGTACCCTATAGGTATATTAATGTCGGAGCTCTCGCTTTTAAAGGTAGAGCTAGGATCCGAAGGTATAAGGTAGACGCGTAGTCGGATTAGCGGAGTCTTTGTTAATTCGTCGCCGTAGTCGCTAGTAAAAGGGTAGATAGGCGGAAATATATATATTGCTGTCGGAGGGCGTAAATAGCGGCGGTACTAACTCGGCGAGTAGGCGACTTAATGTAGAGATTAAGGTAGTAGTAATTTAATAAAGAATTACCTAGTCGGTAGTATCTTAGCTACTATTTGTAATAAAACGAGACGTTTAAATAGAATCATGTTATTAAGGTAACTAAACTAAGAGGTTGCAAGGGCAGCCTCTCGAGTGAGTGTAAGAGCATGCACGGACCCTCCTTGGCGTGGTAACGTGACAATGCGTCGACTCTTAAGGAGGGGCAATAATTGGGAGCAGCACTTTACTGTAGCGCATTTAAGCGCACAGATGTTGACGAGGAGAGCGGTCTGGTCAAGGAGTTCGAGGTATACTATTCGGACGCACTCCAGCGGGTAATAATGCGGAGGAGGAGAGTTGTGTGACTCAGGAAGCTGTGCTTCAATGGCTGTGAGCGTCAGACTTACCCATATTGGAGACCTCCACCGCTTGTACATGCGCTGTGAATTGGAACACCAAGAGACTTCGGCGAGATCGGAGAGACTTTGAAGGCCGTTGGCTGTTCAGTCGGAACCTGCACTCGAGGGCCATTGGCGCGAACAGCGGACTCCACCGCGGGAGTTGGCTGTTGCACATCCCCCACACTGCTGCGCCATGCCACAGAGGCCGCATACCACACCACACCACACCACATCAACGCCACCGGAGAGCGATGCAGATGACCAGATCTCTCGAATCCTTCTGGAAGGGATGGGTCTTTTGCCGCTGGGCGCTAAGAGCCGAGAGCCGTGGCGGGGTGGTGGTACGCCGAGTGGTATCGAGTGGCATCGTTGTTGTGTACTACTGGGTATGACTTTGCTGCAGGGATGTTCGCAGCTTGGGGGCCTTGCGATTGACGGCACATTTCTGAAGAGAACTGTGCCGTTCAGGGTAGTCCCCTTTCGTGTTGCGGGACTTTTGGTATTGGTCCGCTGGAAGAATTGATGCACTTCATCGTTCATGTCATCGTTCATGTCATCGTGTGGGAGCAAAGTGTAGTAACCGTATTGTCTCCTTCACAATGCTCTGTGGTCGTCGCCAATATGTCGCCCGGCATGCTTTCCCGGGCATGAAGTCATTGTATGCTGGCCAAGGAGTGGAACCAACGCACATATCTTGCGGCGCAAGAAAAGACGAGGCCTTGGGAGAAGAGCGGCTCACCCGCGATCCGAAGGTGGGGTTGTCAAGGATTCTCCTTTGTGGTTAGAGCCACCCCGCTAGAGGCCGTTCCTTCCGCGATGCTTAGCAGTCGACACCACACACACGCTACAAGGGGACTAGCGGCAGAAGCTGCGCCTGCTGCGCGAATCAATCCTTCGCCGAGTCCCTTGTCCCTTGTATTGGCTTGGGGAGGAGGAGGAGCAGAAGGAAGGCGAGCGTGACTGCTTCTTTGCGGTTGATGGACACATCTCCGCTGTGGTGACGTGCTGCATATATAGAGCACACCGAACCCATTTGTAAGTTTTGCTCAGAAACTGATATCTCTATCATCTTTCACTCTCACATTCTGGTATCCATCCGCCGCCACTGCATTGCTGAGCTCCCCGCCAAGCAAACAAACAACACCTCCATCCACCTCGCCTTGCAACCATTGACCACACGAAACATCTCACCGCCACCATGAGCACTTCCGAGTACGACACCGGCAGCAAGGCGCCTCTCAGCAACGGCAACGGTTCCACACCGCGCACAGCTCCCGAGCCGATCATCCACGTCGAGCCACCCCGCCGCGAGGACCTCCAGCCCAGCTATGCGCAAGTCATCAAGCCAGACACCGAAGACGACTCGCAGCATGGATGGTACGGTTCCATGATCAACGGACTGGGATCTCTGATCGGAAATTTGGGAGCCATTCCTTGCTGTAAGCAGATTCCCCTCAGCACATTGGTCGCCGGCGGCCTTTCTCGTTCATACTGACCACATCCTCTAGGCATCATCTGTCCAAACCCCTACAAGCCCGTGGCACAGGGTAACGTCGGTCTCGTCACCAAATTCGGTCGTTTCGCACGCGCAGTCGATCCTGGCCTTGTCAAGATCAACCCGCTCTCCGAGAACCTCATCCAAGTGGACGTCAAGATTCAGATTGTCGAGGTGCCGCGTCAAGTATGCATGACGAAGGACAATGTCAACCTTACGCTCACCTCCGTCATCTACTACCACATCACATCCCCACATAAGGCCGCCTTTGGAATCTCCGACCTTCGCACCGCCTTGGTTGAGCGTACGCAGACGACCCTTCGCCATGTAATTGGCGCCCGAGTAAGCAACTGAGGTGCAGAAGGCCTGGAATGTCCGAGACTGTCTCGGACGCTGAGCCTTCGTCCCATCCACCCTATCTACGATATCCGCTGACCTTATACGCTTTGCTTTGCAGGTCCTACAGGACGTAATCGAGCGCCGAGAAGAGATTGCACAGTCGATTCGGGATATCATTGATGAGACGGCTACAGGTTGGGGAGCTGCCGTGGAGAGCATGCTCGTGAAGGACATCATCTTCAGCCAGGAATTGCAGGAAAGCCTGTCTATGGCGGCACAAAGCAAGCGGACGGGAGAGGCCAAGGTCATCTCCGCAAGAGCAGAAGTTGAATCCGCCAAGCTCATGCGTCAAGCGGCCGACATCCTGTCCAGCCCTGCTGCTATGCAGATTCGATACCTGGAGGCTATGCAGGCAATGGCGAAGACCGCGAACAGCAAGGTCGTGTTCTTGCCCGCGCAGTATGTTGACAGTACACCCAAATCTTGAATGGACACTGACAATTGCTTGACAGAAACCAAACGGTCCAGTCGCAAATGGCCGTTGCAGAGCGACACGGAGAGGGCCCGTCTGCTTACGCCGACTACGGCACCAACTCCTCAAACGGAGGAGCGCTCACAACTCAGAGCCCCCACGACTTCCACGGCAACACGCAGGGCTTCCAGGACGCCGTAAACTCGAGGGTCGTGGAGAACATGTGAAGAGTGGGCAGTGATGAAACGATAGGGAGGACACAAACCACAAATTGGTAATGGGATGATTGGAAATGAGGATTGATATGCGGCGGTCGTTTTGAGTGATACCCCTGTTCTCTGTTAGCTTGATGTTATGAATTGGACGTTCTCTGCTTCATCAAATTGTACCAACTGCGCTGCTCAATGCCTCTCAATCGTCGCACGTGACAGATGTAACCGTCCAAACCTTAAAATATAAATTTGGGTCTGCGAAAATTGTATGGGCCGTTCTGAACACATTAGACATCGCCGAAGAAATACACCTTCGAATGATGTTCCGCTGATGGACATTCGGATCGCCAGGCAAGAACAACGAAGCATGCCTAAGTGAAACAGCTACGATCCATCCGCCCGTTCGACACCATGGAGACCAAGATACTGGCCGTCGACGCCAGGAAGATTGGTGTGATCAAAGCAACGCCGAATCCTAACGACATTCTCGATGGACTAGACCTCGAGCTCGATACAACAACAGTCGATGCACAGCACTTGCAGGAAGCCGCGGAGCAATTGAAAAACTCGGACATTCCCGTGGCATTCCCTACGGAGACAGTATACGGACTCGGAGCCGACGCAACGAGGAGTGCTGCCGTTCAAGGCATCTACAAGGCTAAGCAGAGACCGTCCGACAATCCGCTCATCGTCCATTTCGCATCTCTCAAGCAGTTGCGATCATTACTACGAGGGAGCAAGACATCACATCAAGCGAATGGCCTTCATGACACAACAGAAGATCCCATTCCAGCGATCTACAGACCCCTTATATCTCGATTCTGGCCTGGACCATTGACCATTATCCTGCCGAATCCAGAGAACTCCCCACTCGCACCGGAAGTCACAGCTGGACTGTCGACCTTCGGCGCACGAATGCCTAGACATGTACTAGCTCTCGCCCTGATACAAATGGCTGGCGTGCCAGTCGCTGCACCTTCGGCAAACGCATCGACTAAGCCATCTCCCACGGCAGCAGAACATGTTGCTTACGATCTTGACGGCAGAATCGAGACCATCATCGATGGAGGGCCTTGTGATGTTGGAGTTGAAAGCACAGTCGTGGACGGTCTGTCATCTCCGCCCGTTATACTTCGACCGGGGGGTCTGAGTCTGGACCAGATCCGAACGTGTCCTGGCTGGGAAGACACGCAGATCGCATACAAGAACAAGGCGGAAGCGAAAAGTCAACCTCGAGCACCGGGCATGAAGTATCGGCATTACTCCCCAAAAGCGGTAGTCATTCTGTACGAAGCGGGGAGGAGTCCGCCATCTTATGAGGAGCTTGTGGAGCGGGTGGGGGCACATGGCCGGCTTGGGATCGTGAGGACGGAGTCTTGGGTCTTTGATAAGACGACACCGACTCTCAGCGCACAGCGAACCTCTTCGAATGGTGTCCGCGACAAGAGCCGAGCACAAACCGTTCCAGGCTTCGCAGGCATGTTACTAGACGAGCAAGCCACGGAACGAGCCAAGACATCCATCGAGCGGTACCAGTTGAGTCCCGAAGGAGCCACAGTTGAACTCCTGGACATCAGTCTAGGTCGCAACACGGGCGACATTGCGAGAGGACTGTTCTCTGCGCTGCGCGATCTCGATAGGCAGGATGTCGATGCGATTTTCGTGGAAGGTATCGACGATAATGAAGGCGACACTGCAGCGGCGATCATGAACCGTCTGAGGAAGGCGGCTGAAATTCGTGTCGAGAGTTAAAGTGGTCTTCCATTTTGGACATCGCTCTCTCAATTTCATCGACACGATTATGCTCGCTGGCGGTCATGCTCCGACTGAGGCATCGATGCATTGACTTGCATTTCTCCGCCCATTCTTTGGTGGGGTGTACCTCGGCCCCGGCTCCGGCCAAAGGAACTTCACATCCCAGCACAAACTGGTCAGATCTGATACATAGATCACACCATATTCGAATCTTAGCTGCTGCTGAAGGCGAAGGGGCTCAGTCACGACATGCACTGACCGGAAGGATACCCGAGAGCTGTAGAAAGACCAACCTTGGCGGCTCAATTGCACAAAGCGAACACATCCGGCGACTAGGAGCATCATTCGATCGGCTAATACAGCTCTGTTGAATTATACAGTTGTGGTATCTGGACTCAAGTCAGTGGATCTATTTATCGTCTTCAGATGGCACCCGCGATAGAAACTCCCAACGGGACCAATGGCCACAACGGACATGAAGACTCACAACGAACCGTCACCGTCCTGGTCACTGGCTTCGGACCATTCCAGGACAAGTTCCCGGTCAATCCATCATTCGAGATCACCAAGTCTCTACCAGAAAGTCTGCGTCCATCCTCCAGATTCTCACAAACGAAAATCCGCATCATCCCGTACAGCTCGGCCATCCGTGTTTGCTACGATGAAGTCCTCCAGCTCGTTCCAAAGCTTCATGACGGGTATGCCGGAACCGTCGATCTGGTGCTACATATTGGAATGGCGTCGGGGAGGAAGTTCTACTGCGCTGAGCGATATGGTCATCGGGATGGGTACCAAAAGAACAAGGTGAGTTTTGTGGTCTCTTGAAACATCGCCACCAATGACAACTCGCTGACGATCCAAACCACAGGACCTCGACGGCATCACACCTCCCATAGACCAGGGTCCCACTATCTTTCCAGACTGTCCATCCACCATGACCACCTCTCTCGACTACATGCACCTCCTTCAAAACTGGGCGGAGAACATCGCCTCTCTGCCCGAGACATCGCCGGCCTTCAACGCCGACATCCGCCCATCGGAGGACGCAGGCCGGTATCTGTGCGACTACACATACTTCAACAGTTTGGCATACTTTGGACGACGGAGTGGGGTGATGGAAGGCGGAGACCAGAAATCGAGACCGGTATTGTTCCTGCACGTTCCGGCGGAGAGTGATGGGAGCATGATTGAGAAGGGGAGGGAGGTTTGTGAGGCTTTGATTGCGGCTATGGTGGAGACTTATCTGGGGCAGGAGAAGAGGGCCGGGCAGAAGGTGGACTTGTAGAATTGTCGTGGAGATACATACCTCCACATGAACGAAGCGCTGAGCGTTCTTGGGTCGTGCCCTTGTATGGCACGCGTCATATCCACATGGTATCCCAGCACAGCCTCACCTTGTGCTGACGCCAACGCATATATCCTCCTACTTCCGTTCCGTTCTCTTCGATTCTTCTCTCGACAAAACGACAACACGTTTGACCTACCTACCGCAAACAACACACTGTACAACAGCACCCACCACAACCATCGGAACGACGCGGAGTCCGACCTTCTCGCCACAATGCGCTCTCAACTCCCCGCCGCCGCTACCGCGCTCCTACTCCTCACGACGCTTCTGATTCCGCTGGCTACAGCGAACGAGTACGATTGCAAGGGCATGCAAGTCTGCGACTGCTGCTACCCTTCCAGACTATCTGTTAGATCCAGTCCTTCGAGCTTCGCGAGATGCGTCCACTGACCGACCTCTCAGTCCTCTAAGAATGGCTACTGTCACACGAGCACAAAAGGAACTTTCTGCCAAGCACCGGAGAATGGGCAGGACCCGAGAGGATGCCTGAGTTGCCGGCAGGGATGAAGTATCGCACCGGGTGTTAGGTTTTGGGGAGACAGCGGTGCTGCGGAGTCATTGAGGGCGAGGAACGTGAGAGAGGATTGAGAGGTGGCGGAGTTGTGAGAGTTGAGGACTACGAATGCGAGGGAGGAGAGGAATGGGTCGTGTTTTTGTGCTAAGGTTGGGTTGCGAAGCTAAGAGGCCGATTTGAACATGAATGAAGCGTTTCCTGCGATTTTCACTGTCAGAGATTCACTAGATTTCGCTGTGTGCTCAAATATGGCTTTGTGTAGTCTTGTTTCGTACAGTATTAAAAGACGTGTCGGTATTTCTGGAGTTTGCAAGAATTCGAGACAGCATGGATCGACTGTTAACTGGCGCTTACATAATCAAATCACTCAACGCGTTGACGCGTCTTCCTGTGTTCTTCGATAAATCTTGCCTTTTTCAAAACGACACAACTCCATCACAACACACTCATAATGGGATCCCGACCGGAGCTCAAAGTCGACGATGAGACAGGCTTCGTCAAGGCCTTCCATCAATTGGAAGCCGACAAGCCCACCGACACGATCCGAATCTTTGACCGCGGCGATTTCCTCTCCGCTCACGGCGACGATGCCGACTTCATTGCTCGAGTGCAGTACAAGACGACCTCCGTCCTGAAGACATTAGGCCGAAATCCTGGTCTGCCATCCGTGACGATGACCGTCACTGTCTATCGCACATTTCTTCGAGATGCAATCTTCCGATTAGGCAAGCGGGTAGAGGTGTTACAGACTTCTGGCCGAAATGCGTGGAAAGTGGCGAAGCAGGCCTCTCCAGGAAATCTTCAGGACATCGAAGAGGATCTCGGAGGACATGTGGAATCGGCACCGATTATCCTCGCGGTGAAGGTCTCTTCCAAGGCAAATGAGGGCAGGAATGTCGGAGTGTGCTTTGCGGATGCCAGCGTGAGAGAGCTAGGAGTGAGCGAGTTTGTGGACAACGATGTCTACTCAAATTTCGAGTCGCTCATCATTCAACTCGGTGTCAAGGAGTGTTTGATCCAAATCGACTCCACGAAGAAGGATGCCGAGCTGAGCAAGCTTCGCACAATCGCGGACAACTGCAATTGTGCGGTATCGGAGCGACCTTCTGGAGACTTTGCCAACCGCGACATCGAGCAAGACCTGACGAGATTGCTTCGGAGTGAAACATCGAGCGGCACTTTACCTCAGATGGATCTCAAAGTCGCCATGAGCTCTGCTGCCGCACTCATCAAATATCTCGGCATCATGTCTGATCCCAGCAACTTTGGCGAGTACAAGCTGTATCAACACGATCTCACCCAGTACATGAAGCTGGACTCCTCGGCTCTCAAGGCTCTCAATCTCATGCCCGGGCCGAGAGACGGCTCAAAGACAATGAACTTGTATGGTCTGCTGAACCATTGCAAGACGCCAGTCGGAAGTCGCCTGCTAGCACAATGGCTGAAGCAACCATTGATGAGTCTTGAGGATATTGAGAAGCGTCAGACACTAGTGGAGGCCTTCGTCAACGACACACAGCTGCGACAAACGCTCCAAGAGACACACATGCGTTCCATCCCGGACCTATACCGACTGGCGAAGAAGTTTCAACGCAAGAAGGCGGATCTGCAAGATGTGGTTAGAACCTACCAAGTAGCCATTCGCCTCCCAGGTTTTATCGAGGCTTTCGAGAATGCCGCGGACGAATCGTGCAAACCCGCCCTCGACTCCGAATATGCGGACAAGCTCCGCGACTACTCCGGCAGCTTCGATAAGTTGGTAGAAATGGTCGAGTCCACGGTCGACCTCGACGCCATTGACAACCACGAATACATCATCAAGCCTGAGTTCGACGACACACTCCGCATCATCCGCCGCAAACTCGACTCGGTCCAGTACAACATCAACAAAGAACACTCCCGCGTTGGGGACGACCTCTCCCTCGATACTGAGAAGAAGCTCCTCCTCGAGAACCACCGCATCCACGGCTGGTGTCTGCGCCTCACCCGCAACGAAGCCAGCGTCATCCGCAACAAGAAGTCATACACTGAACTCGCCACACAGAAGAACGGCACCTATTTCACCACCTCCACACTCTCCGACCTCCGCCGCGAATTTGAACAACTCAACGAGAACTACACCCGCACACAGACCGGTCTCGTCGCCGAGGTCGTCAACGTTGCTGCATCCTACTGCCCAGTGATCGAAAAGCTCGCCGCCGTTCTCGCTCACCTCGACGTCTGTGTCTCTTTCGCTCACGTCTCCGTGCATGCTCCTATTGCATACACCCGCCCGAAGATCCACCCTCGTGGCACCGGATCCACGGTACTCAAAGAAGCCCGTCATCCCTGCCTCGAAATGCAAGACGACGTCTCGTTTATCCCGAACGATGTCTCCATGACCCGCGAGGACTCCTCCTTCCTCCTCATCACGGGTCCAAACATGGGCGGCAAGTCCACCTACATTCGACAGATCGGCGTCATCGCACTGATGGCACAAGTGGGCTGCTTCGTGCCGTGCGCAGAAGGTGCAGAACTCACACTGTTCGACTGCATCCTCGCCCGAGTGGGAGCAAGCGACTCCCAGCTAAAGGGTGTCAGTACGTTCATGGCGGAGATGCTGGAAACCGCCAACATCCTCAAAACGGCAACGAGGGAGTCACTCGTCATCATCGATGAACTCGGACGAGGAACAAGCACGTACGATGGTTTCGGTCTCGCGTGGGCCATCTCCGAACACATCATCAAGGAAATCGGATCCTTCACCATGTTCGCCACGCACTTCCACGAACTCACAGCGCTTAAAGACGAGTACCCGCAAGTCCAGAACCTGCACGTCGTGGCTCATATTGGCGACAGTCCCGCTGAGAGCAATGGCGATGTGGCGATGGGTGGCACTGGAGCCGGCAGAGGCGGCGAAGTCACACTGCTTTACAAAGTCGTGCCTGGCATCAGTGATCAGTCTTTCGGTATTCACGTCGCGGAGCTGGTGCGGTTCCCGCGTAAAGTCATCGATATGGCGAAGCGGAAGGCGGATGAGTTGGAGGACTTCTCCGGCAATAATGCCGCTACTGCGGGTGGTGGTGCGGCTGAGGGAGGGATGAAGAAGGAGGATGTGGAGGAGGGGAGTCGATTGCTCAAGGCTGTGTTGAAGAGGTGGAAGGAGGAGGTTGAGAAGGAAGGTTTGGGGAAGGACGAGCAGGTTGTGAGGATGAGGGAGCTGGTTCAAGGGGAGGAGGGGTTGGTCGGAAGTCAATGGCTGAAGGGAGTGCTGGCTTTGTGAGAGATGAGCATTCATAGCTAGAATGACTACTGTCCGTGGGGCAGTGGAATGTGAGACATGGCGTTCTGGAGTCGGGCTGATGAGCGATGTGCAGAGATATGGCAAGTTTGCTAGGACGTAAATGAACATGCGACGACCTGTACTATATCTGGTGTTGCTGTAATTCCGACAGTCGATTCACCGGTGTGAAGCATCGTCCTTCTGACAGTGAAGTTCGCCTTGTCGCATCTGCTCGCTGGCAGCTGGGCGCGCGATCCTCCCAATCGCCTCTTCCGACACCCCGATCAGCATGTGCATCTACCGACCACAATTGGAGCAGCCGACCCATCTCACAATTCCCACGAATTCTCCCTCTCGAACTTGCCTCTTCCCGCCTAAGAAGGAGACGCATTCGAGCCTTGTGGATACCTCGTCAACCACTCCATCACGCCCCAAAGAGCTCGGAAAGCCTCGACTCGGTCATCGACATTGAACAAATCGTACCATCTCGTACGCTGTAGTTTCGGCGTGTGCCACTGACGCTCTTCGCCGTTCTCGTCGGTCGCGGATTGTGGTGGCGACATGGGCATCTGGCCGGTGGTGATGTATTCGGTGTATGCGTTGTGGACTGTGAGTTTGAGAATGGAGACGTGGTGGTTTAGGGAGGAGACTTGGAAGATCTGGTTTCGAGTTAGCATCGTCCAGAAGGGTGAATTTGGAATGCGTACCTCATCCCACTCGGAGTCAGGATCTTTGCCAATCGCCTCGTACTCCGTCTTCGCATCCCAGAGTGAGCTGCCGCACTTCAACTCCGACCAGAGCATAGCAGGCGTCTTCCTCCTCCGACTCGGCGGCAGCTTCGCGATCGGCGGTGGCGGTGGAGCAGCGATACCATCTCCATCCACCATCAACACATCTTTACTCTCAGCGTTCAAGCCCTCTGCCTCTACCTCACCACCTTTACCTCCACCCCATCTCGGCTTCTCCGTCCACCAGTGTCCCTCTCCTGGCTTCTTCTCCATCTTGCCCTTCCTGCTCCTCTCCTGAGCCAGCTGCAGCAGACCGCCAACTTCCCTCATGGCATCCAGTCGCGCTTTCCCGTTCCTCTGACGATCCTCCATCCCGACGGCGTCGAATTCCGTCTCTGGTCGAGGTTGCAGTCCCATGATCGGACCTTCAATGAATCCCGCCCTTGCTTTTCGTCGCTCGGTGGGAACGCGGTACACAGCTGCGGTCTGCCGGACGGGCACATTGAGATGATTCATTTGTAGGATTGGTAGTCGTCGCGGTGCAGTCACGTTGCAATTGAAGGGCCAAGTGACAGCTTCAAGAAAGGTCTTGAGCGTGTCGGATCGGAAAGAATCAGGCATGTCGCGGCCTGTGGAGATGCGACGACCTTTGTAGAGAAGACAAGTGTTGGTCGTGGGCTGGGTTGGTGTGGGACATGCTTCTGGAGGAGGAGTGATGTCGAGACTCGGCGTCTGGTTGGTCGCTTCGAAGCTGTCGTTCTCTTTGCCGTTTTCTTTGCCGTTCTCCTCGCCGTGCACAGAGTCCAACCGCTGACGCTTTCCATCGCTTCCTCCAGCCGCTGATGACGGCACTCCTTCGTAAATTTGATCCAGACTGGTATCCCAATACTCAGACATGCTCTCCAAGCCCTCCCAGAACTTCCTCAGGTAGGCCAGTTTCGGCTTGTTAACTCCAGGTTTGGTCGATCGGGTGATGATTCGGAAAGCTGTGTCATTATCTATCCGAAGCTCAGCCAGGCGTTCTTCGAACTCAGCCCGCTTCTTAGCCGTGGCTGGATCGGCTTTCGTGGCGTCTGCGTAGGATGTGCCTCCGTTGATGATGGGAGTGGAGTCGGACGAGAGAGCAGGGAAGTACGATTTCCCATCCGGAACTTTTGGGATGAGGTCCTCGGGACTGCAGTCAGGCAAGACCTGGATGTTCAGAGCTTCCAGGTGGTCATCGCAGATGTCGGACAACTTCATGATCCGGGAGTAGAGTCCTCGAAGGTTCGGCGGAGGCAGAGCATCGCTCCACGGTCTGGTCGGTGGTACCGGTCGAGTAGGAAAAGTCACGGGAGTAGCATCTTTCGGAGGATCTCGCTCAGACTCCGGGTCGATGTTGTGAATGCTGGTACCTGTTGGCGTGGGAGATGAAGGGTCAGCATACACGTCCATGCGGTCTGTTCTGCTCGTCATCTTGCCCTGCTTGCGTTTCTTCTTCAACGGCCGGCTGGTCTCGAAGACCGAGGTGAAAGGTAGTTTGGGCATTGGGTGAGCGAGTTGAGGAATGGTGGAAGTGTGAATGAGCGTGAGTGTGAATGTGAAGGTGAATATGCCACCCAGAGTTTTTGTTCTCTCAACCGCGAAGCCATCACGTCTGCCTGATGTGGAGAAATTTCAGGTGGACGTGAGGTCGCCATTGCCTCTTTCTCGAATATGGCTGTTCCTCGACGTGATCTCCCCACAAATGCCCACGTGGAGGCTCTCTCCGGAACCACACCCCAAGCGGAGAGGGAAGCAAGCAAGGGCACTCACCAGCAAAGGCACTCGGCATGAACATGTCTTCCTCACTTCACCGCCGTCCACTGCCGCGAATCACTGACGGCAGTGAGAGAGCAGTAGAGGGAGACGAAGCCGAGGGAGTCGATCGGACATCCAGCATACCACATTGGTGATCTCAAGGACAGGATGTCTGGTTGCGAGTGGAGAAGAACAGACGTTGCATGTTCCAAGATAAAATGAGGCACCATGGGAGTGCAGCTACCCGCGGCGGGATTGTGGGTTGGCAGTAAAACCTCGAATGCCTGCAGGCCATGGCGCAGCAAGCTCTCTCATTGCTCGAGGATGATGTGTCAGTGCCGGCGTCGTGCAGCTTGAAACACGCGAGCTCGTCTCTGATGCATCCCGCTGCCAAGCTGACCTCTCGCGCGATCATTCGACGTCAAGTTCTTTCCTCAAGCGACGCACCTCGTCTCTCTTCGCTCTCTTCAAGGATTCCCGGCGACGTCAGTGAGGTCAGCCGGCACGAGAATATGGTTGCAGCTGATCGTTGTTGATGATGGCCAGCAAAGGAACACAACATCCATCTATGATTGTTTGTCTACAATCAATTGTGTCCTCCTCCAAACTGTCACGCGATGGCAACGAAAAGCGCATGGATACCTCACACGCCTTGAAGGCCAAAGCTTCAGCGGACGACGAGCACCTTTCGTGTGCTGGAGACCTTTGCTCCCGAGCAAGAGAAGAAGCAGTGATCACAGGAAGTCCCAAGCGAATAGCATCAGAGCATGAGAGCATCAGAGCAGGCATTGGCAAGAGCACGATCGTCGACACTGTAGGATGAGACGGGAGACTGGGAGCTTTCTCTCGTGTTCATTCAACAGTGTCAACGGTCTCTGTGCTACGCATGTGGCGGCGAATAGCAACGACATGGAGAGTGCGAATGCCGTCGACAGGCTTTCATCCAGCTGAGATGCTCAAACTGGTCGCCCGAAGGCGATGAGACCTGCGGTTCTGGCTCGAGATGTCGCCTATTTCACGGGTTGTGTGTCCTGTAAAACATTTGGTAAGACCTTGAGACGAGCCACTGGCGTAAGTAGATTCTTTCTCCATACTACGCGCTCAATTCTATTGCTGTCGTTGTTGAGCAATAGCGCACTATCAATCATCGTTGAAGTGGTGTCTGCTGTTGCTACAGCTATTCCAGGTTCCTCCATCTCCTCCAAGCAGCAGCCCCACCACAGCCTCAACCACCCCACCGAAAAGTCACATCTCTTTCCTGCTCAAGAACAACAGCCCTCTCTTCACACTCACAACAACGACCCTCACCATGTCTTCCAGCAACGCCCCGATTCCATACGCCACAATAGGCACAAACTGGATCACGACCTCATGGATCCACGCCTGCAACCAAGTCCCCGAATCCTGGACACTCCACTCAGTCTACTCGCGCTCCCAATCCACCGCCTCCACCTTCGCCGCCCAACACAACTGCAAAACCACCCACACCTCCCTCGACTCCCTCCTCGCCGACCCGATCCTCCGCGCCGTCTACATCGCCTCCCCCAACAGTCTCCACTTCACCCAAGCTCGCCAATGCCTCTCAGCAGGAAAACACGTCATCCTCGAAAAACCCGCGACCTGCACAAGCAAGCAACTCGACGAGCTCTTCCGACTCTCCAAAGAGAACAACGTCGTCCTCATCGAAGCCTTCCGACATATCCGCGAACACAACTTCCTCCACCTCCACAAACTCGTCAACGAAGACAAAGTCCTCGGTCCCATCTACGGCGCGAGTCTACCCTACGCTTCGTACTCGTCCCGCTACACCAACGTCCTCAACGGCGAGACGCCGAATATCTTCTCCCTCGACTTCGGAGGCGGCGCGCTGGTCGACGTAGGCGTGTATCCCGTCTGCTTCGCCGTGGCACTCTTCGGCACGCCCAAGTCGCAGAGCTATACGCCGACGATATGCGCGACGGGGGTTGATGCCGCGGGAGTTGGGACGCTGCAGTACGACAACTTTGGCGTGGCGTTGAATGTGAGTAAAGCGTATAGTACCTCTTCGGTGGTGGAGATTTATGGAGAGAAGGGGACGTTGAGAGTCAATGGGACGACGGATATTAGCAGTATTGTGTTTGTGGATGCGAAGAGCAAGGAGGAGAAGGAGTTGGCGGATGAGGGGAAGTGTTTGAAGGTTACGAAGCCGGATGTCAATATGGAAGAGGAGGTGAGGGAGTTTGGGAGGATTATATTGGAGGGCGATGAGCAGGCACGGCAGAGGTTGGAGGAGCTTTCGAGGGCGATTATAAAAGTCACGGAGAGCATGAGGAGGGGAGCGGGCATTCTGTACCCGGCGGATCAGGAGTGGGGGGCATAGTTGGAATCTGGCGTGTGTCCTTTGAGGGAAGCGTGAGGGAGTGGCAGAGCTTCGCCAGGTCGAACTCGACGAGCTGTGTTCGAGCCCATTCCAGATTGTGTATATGTACAATGAATCGGCCAAGGCTATCGACGCGCTGCTTGCTCTTCCAGTCTGCCATGTACCCTAATTCTTGCCTCTCCTCTTTTTGAACTCCTCAATCCACGCTTTCGCCCTCTTACTCGGGACCACAAAGACTCGTACCAATCCATCCACAACCTCCACCTT
The DNA here is from genome assembly GCF_000219625.1 of Zymoseptoria tritici IPO323. Taxonomy (NCBI): domain Eukaryota; kingdom Fungi; phylum Ascomycota; class Dothideomycetes; order Mycosphaerellales; family Mycosphaerellaceae; genus Zymoseptoria; species Zymoseptoria tritici. The sequence continues at coordinate 387,676 of NC_018213.1, read as the reverse complement.
CCCACTCCCTAGCAGTTTCACAATCTCCAGCTTCTTTCCCGCCTTGATCAACCCGCCCTCTTTTGTCTCCATATAACACTCCACCTCTTCCTTGGTCGCATACTCTCCCTTCTCGTCCCACGGCACCGGGAGTAAGTACTCGAGATGATGCCCCAGCGTTTCCAGCTCATTGACAGCTTTTACAAAGTCGGTCTGCGCATGCAGCGGGTAGAGAAACAGGACAGGAAATTGCAGGCGTGAGGACGGATCCGCTGGGTCAACGAGGGAGATTTCGGCGTCTTCCATCTCAGGAGGGGAGTCGGTCTTGCGAATGGGAGGGATGCCTCTCGCGGTCAGAGCGGTTCGGAGGATGGATTCTTTGGTTCGAGCAGCTTGTTCGCGGGCGAGACGGGCGGATTCGAGGGATGCGAGGTGGGATGTTCGGTGTTCGATTTTCTTGTTCAGTGCGAGGAGAGAAGCGTTTGCGGGATCGAACGAAAGGCCGGATGTACATGCGTCGAGGGCTTCGGGGAGTTTGTCGAGGGCGAAGCAGGCGGAGGCGGCGCGGTACCATGCTTTGATATTTTTGGGGTTGAGGCGGAGGGCAGCTGCGGCGTCGCGATTGGTGGCGCCGTAGTTTTCTAGAGGGAAGAGGTAGATGATTAGTTTGAGATTGAGATGTGTGTGTAGATCTGGTCTTTTCGATGGGTTTGGGTGGAAGTACTCATCTCGAGGTTGCATAGAGCACGGTTGGTAAGACAGGCTTCTTCGAGGGCGTGCATCTTTTTGGCCTCTTCTGCTGGGTCTTCTATCTCTTCCACTCTGGGCTGTGCTTCACCCTCAGCAGATGTGGTCTTGACCTGACCTCGCACGGCCTGGATGGCTTTTGTGTAGAATTCCCTCGCATCTTTCCATAGCTTCGTGCGTGCCGCTTCATTCCCTTGTTCCCGAAAGTTTGTTGCGACCTCGAGAGGAGTGCCTTCGAAAGCAATGGCTTTGATCGCTTCCAGAAGCATGTTCTCTCCGCCTTCGCCGTCGGTCTCGTCGAGCGAGGTCATGAATAAGGGGACGCGATTCAGCTCTTGCAGGAGCTCATCTGCCGAGACGCGTTGATGGCGTTCCTTGCTCGGAGGCATCGCAGCTGAAACAGCTTCCACGAACTGGTCCGCATTCTGAGCCGCGACGTCGCCTGTGCTGGGTTGCGACATGGTGATGGCAAGAATCGTCCCGCGCGGAGACAGTCTGGTGTTCCTCGTACACTCAGATCTGCTTGTCAGTCTGGACCCGGCGATAGCGGCGCGAGTCAGATGTTGCGGGCGGCGTATTTCTGCGGTAGAGGTAGATTTGATGAATGTGGTTGTTTTGTGTCAAGGTTCGAGATGACTCGCGCGGCCCAATGTCGTGCATTAGGATTTTTCTCGCTTCAAGATCCCTGAATTTGGCAGCCTCCCACTCTGAGCTGGCAATTGAATCACCGGTGGTCCTTTTTGAATGTCAATTATGTCAACGTCACGTTTTGTGATTCAAAACGTCGGCGTTCGTGGAGACGAGTCGTGTCAGCTCACTTTGAAGGTCTCTCTGCTATTTATATTCTCGACAGGCGGCGATCTTGCTATTAGCAGCGTAAGCTAATCAAGTGTAGGATTGACTTTGAAGCACGAATTCGAAATCTATAGGACAACTAGTAAGAAAGACCTTCGAAATAAACCGGTTGTATGCCGGCTTTTTGAAGTTCGCTGAGCGCTCCTGCACGGAACGATGAGCTCGATGGCATGTCTGCTGGGAGTCTGGGAGAGTAGAGGCCTAGCGATCGCCTGCCATACCGAAGCCGTGATCAACAGCATGGAAAGAGGCATTCGTTCTCTCCCGCTTCATGCTGTATGCGCTCGCTGCCGGTGCTGCCAATCTTATAGTGCGTAGTCGAACACTCCAAAGCCCGAATGCGAGCGGCGTCTATTTGAGTATTGTCTCTAGATGCCTTAAGACCTCAGGCTATAGAGACGAGCATCTCGCTTCCAGTCGACAAGTTCGATCATGAATCGCCAATGCATCGTGCCGTGCGTCGGACTCGTAGCTGCATACCACACGGAATCTCAAGGACTTGATAGATGTTTCAGGCTTGGTCACGTATAGAACTATACCGGCGACCGCGATCCACGATCGAATGATGCGCGGTGTCTGCAAGAAGTCTTGAGCAGACTGGGCCACAGTCTGATTGTTGTCGGGCTGCGTTCCCAGTCCGGGAACGAGGAGATCCTTTGATCTTTGATGAAGAGGAGAAAATAGCTTCAGCTTCAGCTCCACGGACTCGACGCCGCCGTCTACAGATTCCGCGCTATCGGACGCTAGGCCACGCGAGCGTTCGTGGCGCATCGGCCCACCTGCAACATCATGCCGCCAACCTTTTGCTCAGGGGGCGATGCACTCCAATCAATCCTCGCCCACCACGCGCCAGGGGGATCCCATCAACTTTCGGCATGTTGCACTGGTCAAACCTAATAATGCTGTGCCACCTGCGCGGTACCGTGCTGAAACGATGGACGCATCGGACATTTTCTACGGCCGCCGGGACCCGAACGTGAAGGTTGAAAGAGCAGAGCATGCGAACATGTGCAAGAGAGAGCTGATGGCACGGGAGTGCAATGATCGCATCCTATCACCTCCTCCACTACGGTTCGTCTGCCGATTGCTCACTCGCACCAATCAATCATTTCGGAACAACTCAGGAACGGAGCACGAGCACGAGAAACCCCAGCAGAAACTTGCATAATCACAGATCGTCAAGCTTATGGCATGGGTGCCCTGTCAGAGTGCAGACTGACGGACAACGTTGTCTTGCCGCCCCCTCCTGCAAGCTGCTGCACCTGTCCGACCAGGTCTGGCAAAGGGAGTCGTCTTACTCTTCGCAGTCCTCAAACAGCATCTTTCTGGCCTATACTACATCTTGCTTCTGAAGGCGGGCTGTCGTATGCTTATTATATGCCCATTCTTATGACTTATCATACTTTGCTAGTCTAATGCCATCATCTGCACGGGGCACGATTCGGTAGGCAGCGCCCTCCTGGTACGTCTGCTCCGCTAGTTCGTGCATCACGCTTCAACAGGGTCGCCTTTGCTTGCTCTTCTAATTCTTACTCCTTCGCGCTGACATTCCATTGCTATCAGGAACGGCTCACACTGCATCAATCGCTGGATTTAGGACACATCGGATGCTTCACGAGCAACTAGACCTGACGATCAACCACGGTCTTTACTACCCACACTCAACCGGCAGCCATACTCACAGGGTGAAGGGACATTGCTACCCGACTTCATGATGCTGGTCGTCGACTACTGGTACTTCGCAACTCAGGCAAAGGCAGCTTGTCTTAGCCCAGCATCCATCCGTTGAGTCCGCAAGCTGATATCTTGTCAGATCCTCCTCTCCCGAGTGGTATAGATTGCAGAAGGCATTGCTATAGAAAGTATGGCGGATTATTTCAGCGACTTTTCGACCTATGTTGGTCCCAAAGGACTACCGTCGCCGGCCGACACTCCCTTTGAGACATCCGCCTTCGTTCGCTCCAAGCGGACATCCCGAACTATGTCTGGACAAGATCGATCCACAACTCCTCCGCCTCACCCTTCAACAGACTCTATCGATCTTTCCGAAAAGCCAGCACGCGACTCACGATATTCGAGTATGGACCCACGACGATTCACCCCTACCCTTCACGCATCTTTGGTTTCGGAAATTCTGAACCTGCGAAGAGAGATCGACTCGAAGAACAATTTGGTGGAGAATCTGGAGACTAGCCTTTTACAGTCGAAAGAGGAGAACGATGAGTTAGCCGGCAAGTTGTCCGAGACAACGAAAGAGGTTCGCAAAGCGAAGCAGCAGGTCCAACAATTAGAACAGGGAACAATCGATGCCGTGGAGGGATTGGTCAAAGAGAGAGACACGGCCAAATCGGCTTTCCATGAACTTCGGAGTAAGTTCGAAGTCACACAGAAGAAGACGCGGCTACAAGACAATGATGCCATTCGCGCCCATTCGATATGGGAGAGCGAGAAGGAATCCTGGGACAATGAACGGCGTCAGCTAGAACGACGGGTTCATGTGACCGAGAGTCGACTTCGTGCCGTCTTGGACGAAATGGCGACTATACAGTCCACAACTCAGCCACTGCAACTGGATGGATTCTTCCCTGACGGAAGCACCTTCAAAGACAGCGGTATTGGAGATGGGATTGGCAGTGATACCACGAGTATACGTACAGCATCTCCGACAAAGCGCAGACGGAGCGCCAGGAAGCATGTTTCCGTTTCATCTATGGGCACCATGTCGAACGTCGATATGAATGGCGTGTCTCTTGCCGACGAGCTGGATATCGATGAGGAGGACGAATTCGATATGGAAGGGTCCGAACATGGGGAGGAAGAATCGATTCACGCTGTTGGCACCAAGCAGTCCGCCGCAACTCATCGACGAACCATGTCCAGAGAGCAGAGCTCGAAGCTGAGATTTTCAAATGGATGGCGAGACAGTCTGAGGAACGGGAATGCGACGTCCGCGCCATTTCGCGTGGTGCAGATTTCGCAGGGCACAGACACTGATGAGCTGCAAGATCTGATCTCCTCAGCAGCATCTGTTCGGCCACTCATGGTGCCACTGGTGTACGTTGACAGCGGGTACCAGCCTGAAGACCGTTCAGTCACACCACCCGCAAAACTGCCCGCCGCGGTGTACAAGGATACGGGATGCCAATCATCGCCCACACCAAGATTTGCTTATGTGGACAGTGGCTTTCAACCATCGCCACCGCCATCTCCTGCTCGAGCAGGTTCTCCAATCGTCGAGTCCGACAAACGGCTGCCCGAACAATTTTCCCTGATCGGACATGTGCGGCCATCGGACAGCTTCGATTCCACTCTGCAAACACGGGTAGCTGCATCACCGATAAGTCCGCCGGAAACGCCAGTCATGAACGATGGAGAATGGACGCCAGAGAATTCCACCACCAGAGTCGCACCCGTATATCGCACGACCTCCACGCAAACGGACGTCGTGCAACCGGAGAAACGCTGGAGTAACGTGCAGAACCTGTCTCCGAGCATGTTCGTGCCCTCCATTTCGATCCACCCTCCCACTTCGCGGCCGTCATCTCCCAGGCCGCACGTTTTACCACCGGGGACGAGGAATGCGTCCTCACAGGCCAACCTTGCTGTGTCGTACAAGGATGTGTGCATGCAAACGGAGGAAATCAGGGTTGACAGCCGTCCTGTGAAACTCGCTCCGCACCTGCTACTGTCTCATCCGATGAATGTTCCATCAGCGCTCGAGACCTCTCTTCGCGAAAAGGCCCTCAACTACGGCTCGGCCCAAGTGCTTCCCAAGCCTTCGGCAGTTCTTCAAGGTCCCTTTGAACCAGAAATCGCGATGACGCGGCACAGAGGTGGCAAAGCTCAGCGTGGCCAGCCTCTCAAGGCTCTCTCTCTGCCAAGACCTGTGCTATCGCCGGCAACGAATGAGCCCTCCACTAATGGCCCGCTGCATCGATCCTCGCAGTACGGAGTCAACCAGGATCATAAGCCAGATGCCTCCCTCGGTGCGGACGGATCTCCCTCGGACGAGGGCGACGATGAGGACGAAGCAGGAGCCCATGTAAGCCGGCCACCTCAAGGACGATTCGCTCTTTCTGGGCCGCCCAAAGCTGTACCGGAAGACAAGGAGATTTCGCCTGAGCGACGGCCAAAATCAGCGGGTGGGGCTCCAGCTGCCTCAGTTTCCGGCGGCAGAGCAGCCATCCGGGCAGCGAGGCACACTCTTCAGTCTCTGCCAGCCAAAGACGATGGACAGCCAGAGAGCTCCCATGCGAGGACCACCAGCGCCGGTAGTCTTGCGATGAGCAGCAAGAGCGCCCCTACTGGGCTTCCTCTGCCTCCTTTCCCTATTCCAACGAGATCAAGCTCTCGAGTGATTGGAAACACAAAGAGCGAAGGTTCCGAGAGCCCACTTTCATCTTATGGCTATTACGAAGACCGCGGAACGAGAAAGTATCGCTCAGCCCACCACAGTCGACAGCATAGTCTTCGCAAAGTCCAGTCAGCGGCCGTGATCAGGCACAGGACGAGCAAGAGCGCTCATTCGTCTCCTAAAAAGGCTGCGCGGAGGAGGATGCGGTCCCCAGAGCTCACGCCAATCAACTCATTGCTCATCGACAGCCCATCCAAAGCGAGGGACTTTGCGGCCAACCACACAAATTTCCCTATTCCCGAACTTCCAAAACCGCTGCACAATTCGATGTTGCCCGACACAGGATCCGTGATGAGCAACTCAACGAGCACGGCACCGAGACTGTCCGAGGAGAACAACCTGGTGGATGCTATTGCGGGAACCATGGTGGGCGAATGGATGTGGAAGTACGTTCGAAAGCGGAAGTCGATCATGCTTGGCGATGATACTGCAGGACTTGCTGCTGCGGCGGAGCAGAATGGGTTCATGAATGGCACTGGGCATGGAACCAGGCACAAGCGCTGGGTGTGGTTGTCGCCCTATGAGAGGACAATCATGTGGGATGGAAAACAGCCTGCGAGTGGTCCGGCATTGCTAGGCAAGAAGGGCCGGAAGCGTGAGTATCGTTCTGAATTCTTGGATTGATCCACACTGACCAATTCCAGTCCCCATCCAATCTGTGTTAGATGTGCCCGATACGAGCTCTCTTCCAAAGGTCGCCGAGCTTCCCACCGCATTCCACCGTTCCATCCTCATCCTCACCCCGGAGCGAGCGCTCAAGTTCACCGCCACCACGGAAGAGCGGCACAGCCTATGGATGACAGCACTCACCTTCCTCGCTCGTTCTCAATCTCAAGGCAACCCACGCATTCCCCGCCTACCGTTCAAATCTCCACCACCACCTATCCCAGCCAACAACAACTCCATCGATGGTGTCTCAGTCAATCGCTTCCGCTCTCCCTCCTTTGGCCGCACACCTCTCCGCGACTCAATCCGCCTTGCCAAAGGGAAAAGACCTGATCTAAATCATCTCCCACACCACCCAAGTAACATGGCCGCCAATCCGGACTCCACAAACTCCATGGACGCCTCCCGCGAAAGCAGTGCCGACTTTCCCGCCGTTCCGCGCCTCTACATCACCACCTCTCGACACCAGCGCAAACGCTCGCAAACCAACCCATTACACCCCCGCGACCCGGCTTCGCTCAGCAGCAATCTTCGCAGCTTCACATCCTCCATTGTCCCATCGTCCACCGCCTCCGTCAATGGCGGCGGCTCCACGTTCCGTCCTAGCTTCTCCTCCAAAGCGGGTTCAAGACGAGACTCCTCGACAGCAAGCCCTGACCAGCCAAACTTTTTCGAGGCAGTCGGTACGGTTCGCATGGAGGCGTTCGTGGATCCAAATGTCAGGGACGGTGTGAGGTATGTGCCGAACTTGCCCGGTGCATTGGGCAGTGGGCCGAGAACGACTAGACACAGTCGGAATTTGAGTCAAAGCACGGTGGAGAAAAGAAGAGCGGGCTTTGTGTTCGACGAGATGGGTACTGATCCCTTCAAGGGGTTCTGAAGTGGATGTGTATCGGGCGTTATCGCTCGGAGACACGGAATGGAATTAAATAGATACCCAATCGAGAATACGCTCAGAATTGAAACTGGATCTCGGATGCACAGCGGTCAGGTATCTCTTGCCGTACTTCAACAGTCATTAGAACGTGCCGTTGTAAACCCATTCCTGCCAATGCTCTCTCGGTGGCGGTCGATGGAGCAATCCCCATCTTTGCATTTCCTCGCGTTCAGTCATGTTGATCGGATCCTTTGTCGTCGGCCGCCAATGCTCAAAGTCGACCAGTGATCTAAGCAGTAAGTGTCAGCGTATCGATACATTGCAAATAGAAGACATTCCACTCGTACAACGTTCCTGTCTCCGCATCCCACAAGATATTCCTCAAAGCACAATCATACGGTTCGAAACCCAACCTCCACACTCGCCTAGAATGACGTTAGCATGTACTCATCGGACAGGCTCGAAAGCATACTTCAACGCCACGACAAACTCGTCCCGAATCTTCTCCTTCTCCGTATCGGACATGCTCCAAAACTTCAAGTCAAACACATCCTTTCCGGGCATTAGAGTCATGACCACGTAGGCCAGATACCCACCCGGCATGGGACCACGCTCATCTTGCACAACTGTCTTTGTAGCGACAAGATGCGGTAAGCCTGGAGAGTTGGTCTCGCGGAAGACTTTCAGTGCTTCGAGTTCGTCTTTCGTGTACTCGCTTGGTCCTTCAATGGGTGCTGTGAGGCCGCCGGCCAGGACGGAAGGTGCTCTGGTAGGATCGGATGTTAGTGAGACGTATACAACATGTCTAGATGGACGTGCCAACGTACTGGATCTTGCACTTTAGAACGAAGAGCTCGTCTTTCCCAGGACTCTTCTTATCATCATTTGCTCCCTCGTTCGTCGGCTGAACTCGTCGGCATATATACAATATTCTCGCCTCGCTGTCGTCTTTTCGGAAGTCGGTTATTGGTCGTAAACGCTCGAAAGCAAGATTCTGCTCAGGGATGTCAATGATCTTGTCCAAGAGCCGGTCGGCGTCGTCTACTGTCAGGCCATGATTCGTCATTGTCGTTGATACATGGAAGGTTATGTGATCAGATTGATGTCCGCTTTACAACAAGCTCGTTGTGATGTCGGGCTCCTAGACGGTGCAGATCTCGGTAACATGGAAGCTCGTAGCAGATGACCGGACTCGCCGTTTGTGAGCCTGAAGACATGCTCACCGTTCTCAACTGGAGGACAAAATCCCATCGTCCGGTCCTTACGATGCAGGTTCACTCGGCTGGATGCATTCGAATACCCATCGTCTGTATAATTATAAGAAGTCGTGCCTTGTTATCTCGTGCGAACCTGCCTCAGGCTCAAATCGGCATGTCTCAATCGAGACATGCCGCTATTGACCGACATCAATCAGACTCAACTTTCTGCATTTCCATCAACTGTGCGAAACATCATCGGAAAAGCTGTGGCATTTGTCTATCTCATCTTACTCTCGTGCAAGACTGGACAAGAGCATTGAGCGTGTTGCGGTGGCTTGTCGTTCCAGCTTCATCTCCAGAACAACCTTTCCATATGTCAACATAGAGTCATTCGGTTACAATCATCCAATAAGCAAGATACGACCCTCAATTCAGCAATGGCAAAGCAAGAGAAAGACGAAACTCAGCTAGCAGCCGCCAGAAAGCTCAGCAATGTCCCCTGGTGCGACCAATACGAACGAATGATCAGCGGCATGCTGTAAGCCTCCTCCAACAACATCACCAGAAAGCACTCCCAGCTCATCCACAATCAGCTACGACTCCTTCACCCCAACCCTCTCCGCCGCCCGTTTCCTCGCCCGAAAATGGTGTCACGAATACAATACCTCCTTTCCCGGCTCCAATATGGACGAACTATCCGCCGCACGCTACGACTCCATGAAGCAGATCATCGGCTCCCTCGGTCCAGACGCCTACATCGAGCCGCCGTTCTACCTCGACTACGGCTGCAACACGACCATCGGCTCGAGATTCTACGCAGGATTCAACTTCACGATTCTCGACTGTGGGCTCGTTACTATCGGCGATAGGGTGATGATTGGACCGAATGTGTCGATCTTCGCGGCGACGCATGAGACGGAGGTGGAGTCTCGACGGCAGGATATTGAGTGTACGGCTCCGGTGGTTATTGGTTCTGATTGCTGGATTGGTGGGCATGTGGTTATTTTGCCGGGCGTGACGATCGGGGAGGGGTGTACGATTGCTGCGAGCTCGGTTGTGAGTAAGAGTATTCCGTCGTGGAGTGTGGCGATGGGAAGTCCGGCGAAGGTGGTGAAGAAGGTGAAGGAGCTGGAGCCGATGAAGTAAGGGGAGTGAAGGGAATGGGTCTTTGCGTTGTGCTATCGTTTGGCTGTATGCTCGAGCTGTGAGCATCTGTGCTGCTCTTGCTCAGTCTTTACCGTCCTTCTGCTGGAAGTGCTGCTCGTCTGTCTATGACTGTGTGTCGCGCCACGGTGTGTGTTTCTCAGATTGGAGTGGAGTCGCCCTCGTCGGTCATCATCAACGTCGTGGCCCTCTTTACGCCTTGACCCAAAGCTCCCTGTTCTTCGCAAACCTCGACAAGCCCACCATCCCGACTCCGCCCATCAGCATGGCGCCCGCAAATCCGGACAGGCTACCATAGCCCATCTCCACCAGCTTTCCCGCAATAGGCGCGCCGAACAAGCCGGTCAAACTCACACTGCCCATCGCTGCTCCGATAGCCGCACCTCTAATGCTGTCCGGCACCAATCCCGTCGCACAAGCTAGCTGCAAGCTTAAAATGGCACCAGATGCGAATCCATATGCCATTGTCCAGACTATGAGTCCCGCCACGGAAGTCGCCTGAGTCCAACAGAAGACCACAACTCCTGACAAGACCATGGAGATGGTGAGAGTATTGAAGTGCCCCAGGTAGTGGTCGGCGAGGATACCTGGTAGGATACGTCCGACGAGAGAGGCTGCGTTGAGGATGGACACGAGATGAAAGGCGAGGTTCTCACTGAAGCCGAGATGAGTGGCGTAGACGGAGATGTAGAAGATTGGCGCGAAGAACCCAAAGTAGGCCAGCGCGAGACCAGCGCACAAAAATATGAAGGCGGGTTGGCGGAGAGCGGAGAAGTCCTTCTTGGGCTTCAAGGACTCGTCTTGCTGTTCGTGGATAGTGTCGACGCGCGCAGGCTTGGTCTTTGGCGGCGGGCGCACGAAGACGAGGACCAGAGCAAGCAGGGGAATCATGATGAAACCGATGATCCGCATTGTCCAGCCGAAGGAAATTCCATCTTTGTTCAACATCTGGTCCAGCGCGAGAGGCCAGATAATACCGCCGAGACTGGATCCGCCGATCGAAATGCCTTGAGCCGTGCCTCTTGTTTTCTTGAAGTGCATGGGTACGATAGTGGATGTCGCGATGGCGACGAGGGACATGCCAATACCAAGGAGGAGAGCCTGCGCGAGGAAGAATTGGTAGTACTCGCGACAGAGCGACACCATGAAGATGGCGACGACTTGTAGGATGGAGCCGATCAGGATGGGAATGGTGGGCCCGTAGCGGTCGGCAAGCATTCCGCCCAAGGGAGCAACGGCGAAGAGAGTGAAGTTGGCGAAAGAGCCAATCCAGGAGATTTGGAAGTTGGAGTAGGTGGGAAGGTAGTGGGCGGTGTAGTACTGAGGTGTTTTAGCGGGTCATCGCAGTCCAGGAGGCAAGTGCGAGGGTCGAGCCTGCCTGAGGACAGTCAAGATCATGGACATATGACTTACCTGTTGAAAGACACCGTACGCATTCATGAAGCCCACTGTGCAGAAGTACGCCAATGCGCTGCCAGCCAATGCAAGGCCTGATCGCCAGCTATGAACCTACGTCAGCACTTTGGAGTCAACCAAGGCAGTGAGGCTCTCACGTCAATTCGGATGATTTCTCCTGCGTTTCGTCGACGGCTTGTGCTTCGGTACCTTTCTCGGTGACGGACTGGTCAGACATCTCGCTCGAACGTATGGCGTTTGGTGTGCTCATTTGCGCCATGTTGGTTGTTGAAAACATGGAAAGGTAATGCAGGAACGCTCTCTTAAGTATCCAGCGCGGAATCGCCGTTTGCTGCACATGTCACGGAACGTCCGTTCGTACCTCCGGACAGACGTTCCGGAGAGAGCGCGGAGTTGGAAATCGTGTGGTATGGAAAATGGTAGAAAGATAAAGTTTGGAATCCTTCCGTGGAGTGCCCGACCGGCTGGTTCTCAAGAATGTCGACCATTAGATGGCGTCGGAGGTAGCATATCTGATCAACTCAAAGACCGTATAGCTAGATGGACGGACAGCTTGAGAGCCACAGAGATGACGCGCTTGGGCGGTCTCACAGCGGTACAGCTAAATCACATTGACGGCTCGATAGCCGTGCAGAGAAGTCCTGTAGACGACTCCGTAGCCGTGCAGTCAAGTCAACTGGTCGACTCGAAAGCATGCCATTAACCAAGGCCCGGGTCGAGCACAAATTCTTCCTGCGAAGATAGTGCATGAGGTGTAGCTGCTTCCGTGGTCCCACGCAAAGTGCACTGCACGACTCCCTCTTCAATGGCTTGGTGTGTGTAATTGGAGCAAGAGAGCGGAGGTAACTTCTACCTTCAATGTGACTCACATAGACTGCATATCGATGTCGAAGAGCAACGAATCCCAGTCCTGAGCACTCCAAGCTGGTGCCGTGGTATTGAGAAATTGCTCCCACAACTCGTCACCCCCAAGATCGATCGACGGTGCTACATCGGCAGCATAGTCGAGCGGCAGAGTCGCTGTGCCATTCACGGAAGCACTATTCGTGGGCGCGGCGACATCCGGCAGCACGACATTGTGCTTCCGTAAAGTCTCGGTAAGAGATTCGTGGAAACGTCTAGCCATCGGAGAAGACGTCCTGGTGTTTGCAACAATGCGGAGGACCTCTCGGACTTCGGCTAGGCTTGCGCCTTCGTCGTCGCGGTTGACGCAGAGATCCATGACGAGCGCGATGGTCGCATAGAAGATGTGCTTTTATCAGAGTCAAGTCAGCGCACGGGGAATGATCAAGTCTTGTTGATGTTACTCACCTGAAGTACGCCGCCCAGCTTCAAGGGTGCGACGCCAGACTCTTTATCAGACATGGCCAGTCGTCGGATCTCCACCACCGCTCGGGCAGACTGCAATCCTTTCCGCCGTGATGACTGAAATCGTGGATCGTTTTTCGCTCGAATCAGGAACGGCATGTGTATGCGGCAGCGTCTGCTGTGATTCATGAGATGAATAATCAATCGTTGAAGGTCGAGAGCCGGGGTGAACAGCACACCATACTCGGCTCGCAGTTGCGCATCAGGAATGTCCAACCGCATAAACCGAGGCAGGTCGCTCAATTGGTTCTCAAACATCGCATCGAGGACACTGACAATGTTGTAGTCAAAATCGGCCGGATCCCCAAACCGCATAGGTTGCCACAGCGTCTCGAATACCTCACGGCAAATGGCTGCGAGCTTGATACGCTGCAGGTAGTATGCCATGCCTGTGGGCTCCTCCGCGGGTCGAGTGAAATGACCATCTTGCGACTCGAGGTCCTGCTGATTGAGGTTCCGCGGAAGGTTGACCTTCATGTTCTCCGGCCGTGTTGAATAGCTTGGGTCTCCTTGAGAGCCACCCATGAACGCCAGGATCCAATCGGTGCTCGTCAAGTGCCACCATACCTTTCGACGAACCTCGCGGTCGATGACATCGTCTTGATCGTATGGCTGGGGTTGACCTCCACCATGATCCATCGTGTTCATCCCCAGGGATCGAGCCATGTGGAGAGCTTGGGGATGCATGCATCTCACTCGATATGTGAAGCCTTCCATATGATAGAACACGAACGCCAGCATGACCAAACTTTGGACGGCTTCCAATGTCGGCTCGCTTGTGGTGGCGATCTGTATCTGCTCCATTGCGTACAAGCCCTGCTTAGCCCAGTGTACCGCTAAACTGTACGCCGTATCGACGCTGTCGAAGATTTCGTTGCCGCTCGAGGAGCCTTCAGTGTAATAGTAGGCGACAGAGGCACAGATGGCCAGGATGAGACATAGCGCTCCTGCGTCGACTTCTTGGCCTCTCCGTATCCGGTCATAAGTGCGAGCAAACAACCGGCGCGTGCTTTCAATGTGGAGGAGATGCTGCAGGGAGTCGAGGTGAATTGCATATGCATCGAGGAACACATATGCGACCTCGGCGGTGGGGATGCTGATGTTGCGGACTTCCGACCACAAATGAGGCGTCAACGACTGCTGCAGGTCCTGCAAGTGGATCGCGATACGAGCAGCGTATGGAGGTAGTACGACGTCGCCATGAGCTCCAACGCTCTCCAGGAGGTGCGAATCTTCATCAGCTCGAGTAGCGTCCGTCCTTGAACGATGCTCAGCGGGTGTGGTGACAGCGCGCAGCGTGGCGGTAGGTGTGCCATTGAGCAGGGGTGTAATAGTTTGAGCTGATGTTTGAAAGACGACCTGCTCAAGTCTGTCGAGCCTGGCTCTCATGGCCCGGTTCTCTGCTCGAAGGTCATCTCTGCCGTCATCCTCACCGTTGTCTACAGTCACCTGCCGATCGCCTTCACGATTCTGGTACTCGCATGTCACTTTTCGGCTGCGACAATTCGAGCATGGCAGCTTTCTATCGCACTTGAGCTTCTTTTGGCGGCAGACTTGACACGAGACCGGATCTTGCCTGGGCTTATCACGGTCCGTCCTCAAAGGCGGCATCGTGAGCAGCTGATCGCTTCGCAAATCGCATGTCGATCTGGACCTGTAGCAGTCTGATGATTGGCATGGTCGAAGTTGAAGAGAAGAGAGAGAGGCAAAGAGGTCGGCGCCGATGTGGCATGAGAAGCTGAATCCGCCAAACGCGTGAACGTTTCGCCGAGGCCGAGAAGCAGACGCGACTCCCACATCTTCACAACCTTCACCATGCTCTGATCTCGTCCACCTCCTCTCCATGAATTCCTCCAACTGGCTCTACGCCGGCCCCTCCTCCTCAATCCCCGACCTCTCCACCTCCAACACCCCCACCTCCGACACCAAATTCACCTCCGCCGACTCCTCCAGCCCACCACCCTGCCTCATCCTCTCTCTCGCAGCCTCTCCACCCGCTGCCCTGACACCCTCAGCCGCCTCCCTCACAATCGCCCCCGAACCACAACTCCTCATCTTCCGGTACCGCTCCAAGATCCACGCGATCGACCATTCCTGTCCTCATCAGTCGTACCCTCTGTCCGATGGCAGTATCTATGACATTGAAGACTTTGGAATCGTGCTGTCGGCGGGAATCGCGTGTCCGAAGCATGGGTGGACGTTTGATCTGTTCACGGGGGAGAGTGATCGGGGCGGGTATAAATTGGGAGTGTGGGATGTTGAGGTGAGAGGGGAGGAAGTCTGGGTTAGGAGGAGGCCGAAAAAGAAGAGGATTGGATGAGGAGGTTGAGAACAAGGTATCACAGAGGTTCTCTTCATCTGGTGTGGAACGAGATACAACAGGGCGAGATGCTGGTACAAGTCTCTTGTCCAATGGTAAGAACTTCATACATCGACCTCAAGACTCTAGATCTTCGGCCTCTCTTGCCTCACCACAACACCGGTGGCACCCTTCTTCGCCTGATCCCTCAAAATTCTCCTCAAAATCTTCCCGGAGCCACTCTTGGGAATCTCCTCGATAAATTCCACTTCCTTGACCGCCTTGTACCGCACCTTGCGGTCCCGCACATACTTCAATAGCTCCCTGCCCACGTCCTGGTTCGCTTCATTGCCAGGCTTCAACACGATATAGGCCTTTGGCACTTCGCCCGCCCACTCGTCCTGGATCCCGAGCACCGCGACGTCTTCGACTTTGTCGTGGCCGAGGAGGCAATCTTCCAGCTCTGCCGGCGCGACACCGATACCTTTCACTTTGATGAGCTGCCGAAAGCAATGGTCAGCGGTTGTTCAGTCCAGCAGACAAAGCCAAGAGGAGAATTCGCAGGCTGCACTTTACTCTTACCTCTTTGATGCGATCGAGAATGGTGATAATGCCATTCTCGTCGATGCTGCCCTGGTCGCCGGTGTGCAGGAAGCCTTGCTCGTCAAAGGTATCTCGGGTCGCCTGTTCGTTATTCAAATACCCCATAACGATCTGCGGGCCCTTTGCGCATATCTCTCCCGGCTCCCCAACGTCCGCTTCCGTCCCATCCTCCTTAACAATCTTGACGGTCGTCGATGCGCAGACTGTTCCCACGCTATGCGCGTACTTGAAGTCATACAGCCAAGGCGGATGGGCGGTGATACAGCTACAAGACTCAGTCATACCATATCCCTGCTTGAAACCGGTTTGCGGGAACTTCTTCTTGAGCAGTTGAATGATCTCCTCACTCAGGGGTGCCGCGCCGGAGGAGAATCGCCGCAAGAAGGAAAGGTCGTATTCGTCGACGATGGGATCGCGGACCATGCGGATGAGGATCGGCGGAACGAGGAGCAGTTCAGGGATCTTGTATTCCGTCACTGTGTCGAGCATGGCTTTCATCGTGAAGGCTGGGAGGAAGTAGACGGAGGCGTTGATCAAGAGTGGGAGATGCAGGACGTGGACTAGACCCGTGATGTGGAAGGAGGGCAGTACGGCCAACACACGTTTGTGGTCCGAGGGTGTGATTTGCATGATTTGCAGACACTGCGCGATTACGTTCTGGTGTGCGATCATTACAGCCTTTGGGAGGCCGGTGGTTCCGGAGGAAAAGGACAAGAAGCCGCAAATGTCGAAATTCGTTTTGCCTGACGGTATCGACCACACTGGGACCGGCTCGCCTGCTTGCTTTCCCTCCTCTATGAGGGTCTTGATGTTCTTGAAACCGTCCATCTCACCTTCGAGGAGGAAGATGTTCTCCTTGGGGATTTTGGCGGCTTTGGCGGACTCGATGGCTACTTCCATGCTATCCTTGTGGGTCATGAGGAATTTCGCGTCGGCTTTTTGCAGGGCGTAGGTCATTTCCTCGACGTTGTAGGCTGGGGAGGCACCGGACACGCGGCCGCCGACACGGAGGGTGGCGTGCATCTGGCAGACTGAGGTCAGCACTTCTTCTTCAAGCACGATGTCAAGGTCTGAGGACGTTGTGGGCGCCGTCCGTTGCAGGCTGTTTATGCCATTCCATAGCTCTCGTCCACCCACATTATGTCTTCAACTAACGACCGGCTCCCTTTCCACCAGCTGGTGGATCAAGTGGACTCACCGCGACAGGATACCAAATCGTATTCGCACTAAACAAGCTCACCGTCTCCCCCTCTTTCAACCCATACTTCTTCACCAACGCCGTCGAAAGCCACGTCGCCGTCTCTTTGACCTCTCTCCAGTTCAACGTCTCTTTCGTCTGCGCATCGGTGAAGCCGCCGAGTTGAGATTCGGGAAAGCGGAGGAGGGGAGAGTAGGTGGGGTTTTCGAAGAGCCATTGCCAGGTTGTGATGTCGCGGGGGACTGGTGGATATCAGTGGGACGTGTTGTTGAGAGGAAATGGACCGGACGTACGCAGGATGTCCTGTTGGCGACTGGGGAAGACGGGCATTGTGGCTGTTGTCCACCCTTGGGTATGCTGTCGTGAGAATCAAGGGAAAGGCAGCAGATAGGAGGATGTGAGTAGAGCCAGAAGGAGATAGGAAAACCAGAGAGATACTCAACCCAAGCGACTCACACGCATCTTCTCGTCAGGCCAGCCTCATGCGACTTGCCCGAGGATGTCTGCTGCCAGCTGCAGCTTGGTCGGAGCTTTGCTCGACATCGTGCGGGGGGATGTCAAAGGTGATGCGGAGGTGAAGGACGCGAGAGACCGGGCAAAGGGGTCCGTCCCACTTTGAGCTGCCTAAGGCCAACATATCTTGGGCAAGGACGATGGGACTTGAGTTCCTGCCCATGCAACTTCAGCTCCCGTCATGCGTTTACGAGCCGAATGGTAGGTATACTGATGGCCATCTGGAACATCTCTGCTGTCCTCGTGAAGCACCGCACAAAACGATGTGCGACAAAAGATGCAGATGGTACATGATTGTCTTAGGGTTAGGGTTTGGGTTGTCGACTGCTACTGTTCAAGAAGGTGATGCCAGTGACTCTGTCTTCATCGAGAGTATTTGAGACCGTCGGTATCAACGGTAGAAAGCGGCATACTATTCCAGCGCTTTGTTCCTGCATGTTCGTGTACGAACGGAATCGAGTGTGCATTCCTGTTTGCTCGAGGTCGACTTTGTGGTGTGTGTGTGTAAGGTAGACTACACTTGCGAGAAACGTGCATTCATCGCAAGCTTGCCAGTTGCCATACTCCGATCTAGTGATACAGCGCTCGCTATGACGCCTGGCAACTTCATGCAAAGACGATGTACTTTGCGAGCAGGCCAAAGATGCAGCTTTGCACCAGTGAAGTGACCGGCGGAGTGATCTGGTTCTTTCGACTGTGCGCCTCTTCTCGAACAGAATATCCACTCGTTCACAATCAAGGCCTCACTTTCTCACAAAACAACAAATCACCGCACAGCTAAATCCATTGAACTCATCAGAACCGCCTTATACTCATCACATACCCCAAGACCACACACAACTCGACATGAAGTCAAACTAAACCTCTCATGTCGCCATCACGCAAGCCCTAGGAAGCACCTCTCCCCTCCCCGTGACCCCGCGCTCCACCCACCACGAGGCTCCATTGCGCATGTGCTGCAGGCGAAGATCCCGGCACTTGCGACGACCGAACCGTACCGTACGGGATTGTTGCGGAAGATGGAGAGGGCGGAAGGATATGGAGTGTAGAGTATGGGGTGCTATCTGGGTTGTTGATGTCCAAGGTAGGTCGTTTCGCAGAGTTTCGCTAGCTTCACGGAGATGTGGTAGACGATGGCTGTGATCATGGATGGGATTGATGATGTAAAAGACAGCAGCAGACGAAGAGGTACGACACTTCCTTACCGGTACTGGTAGTGCGACAACGATCATTAATGAAGGTCTGCTGTGCGTTTGCTTGCCGCGTCGTAGCAACAGATGAATGGCGAAGCAGGAAAGAAGACGGGTAAGATGTCGTCTACTCGTCTATTGCCTCTCGATACCTTTACTCCCAGCGTAGGTGGAAGTCGGAGATGCACAGTCGAGTAGAGCGCAGGGCCTACTACCATCGGCCCATCTGCACAGCGCCGCGCTGCTCTATCGTGGTAGAGGTTCCTACGCGCAGCCGCGATCAGTGCGTGCATCTCGAAAGCAGTCCCAGGCCAGCCGAGCAGAACTTGACCCTACTGGTCGCGTGCCAGTCGTGATCCCAAGTTCGTGAAGGCCAGGCTCACGGCAGCAAAAGCGCCCTGCACCAGCTCACACATCGGTCGCCTGCCTGTGATGAGATCAATCTGCGCCGGCGTGGCGACCGCCGAGAGCGATACCCAGCGTCGCATCTCTGCTCCGAGCACCACACCCCACCAGCGTCGCATCGGCAACATCACCGACAAAACACATCATCGACAACACCAACAGCCACTCACGACACACCGGCAAAACCGCGCACACAGAGATAAGAATAGTATACCAGAATGAGACCGGCTCGACGAGCAGGTTCTGGAGGTCTCGGGTAGCGGAAAAGCCAAAGAGGGGAGAAGAGTGTTGAGAAGAAAAGAAGCGTGCCGAGAGAGACGACCAACTTCCAAGAGAGAGTAGTCGGGGCGGCATTGGGCACGCGGATGAGACATGTCGGAGAGGGTACTCCCGATGAATCATCGTCGCAAAGAACGGATGTTCAACTTGGTGGAAGCAATCAGGAGAAATTGCGCTGAAGAAGCAGATCGAATAGGAGATACGAGAGAGACAATGATGTGCGTGCAGGTGGAGTTGTTATTTGTTTGGTGATGATAATCATGCGAAGTGGCATATCCGTGGTCGGTGTGGGTGAATCGGCCATGTCGCCCAGGTGATGGACCAAGGAAAAAAAAGGGAAAAAACTCTGCAGTACGAGAGCAGACAGGATTCAGAGGAGGCTGGGAGAGTGATGAGTAAGGGATATGACAACGCCGCGGAACTTGGTACCGGTCGCAACGGGAATTTGCGAAAGGGCAAGATTTTCTGTGGTCGACCGTTGCGCGTGGAGTCTCGGCTGTCTGGTTCGCCGGTTGGGACTAGTTCTAGTGGAGGTTGTTCTATTCGTGGGATCATTGAGCGATTCGAAGGAGAGAAAGTGTGGAAAAGTCGAATCGAATCGAGAGGTTGCACGATCGCTTGCGCGGCGGCGATGCTCCGTGGTCGGTCGGTAGGATTGAACGATGGGAGGCAGAGATAGGAGAGTCATCGGAGGTTGCACGATTTGAGAGATAGTAAAGGTGATGAGACAGGGGTGAAGTGTGGAGGAGTTCGATAGTCGATAGTCAATAGTCGCAATATAATCTGCACGCGATGGACAGGAAGGAGCGAGATGACAGGTCCTGATCGAGGCAGTCTGGCCGGATGGTGGTGGAGACTGGAGAAGTGGGTGCGGATTTGGAGAGGCGCAGAAGGGGTGGTGGAGCTGTACCTGCAGTGGGAGGGAGCGGGAGCGGTACCTGCATTGGTGTGTCACATGGGCTCGTAGGGACAGCGCGGCAATTGACCGAGGTGAGCTGAAACTTCAAAGGATCGCTTGAGGGCATCGCAATTATTGGATACGAGACAATCAAAGTCAATCAATAGTTCGCGACGCGTTGAGGGGCATCATGATCCATGATCGCATCACAGCGACGTTGTTGAGAGAGAGAGAGATGAAAGGGCAGTTTGGCGGCTGATAGCAGGGCGGATCGGCTATCGAAACACCAATAGTTCTACCTTAGGCCAAAGCTCACGTGTGCGGGCTGCCCGTTTCACCGTTTCACCCGTCAGCCCGTTGACTTGCAGACTTCCAAGTTATCCACTCCACTCTCAGGCGTCCACTCTCGATGTGAAGAACAACCTACGCCACCAAGCTCCACTCTCATTTCGTCTGCCGCCCCATCTGCCTTCCTCTTGTGGAAATATTGCGCCCCGCTCTTCCACTCCGTCACGCAAAATTGAGCACGGTCAGATCGACGAGACGTTGCTGTCGAGGGAGAAAGTCTTGTTTGTCTGGTTTGGGCTGCAGACTTTGAAGCCATGGCGACGCCGCTCAAGGCTTGAGTCAACACTACTGCCGACTTGGAGCCAATAGCCACGCGGCTGCAGAAAAGGAGATTTGCACCGAATCCTACGCTGCGCACAATACGGTCACTACCGACTGGGCACGGTTGCTCTCCATCGCAACGTCGGTGACTCGGTGGCGACGACTGGCGCGGACAGCATTGTCTTGGAGAGGAAGAACTAGAAGGAGATGACGCGTGGAGAGGAGTTCTCAGTCGGTATACCTCCCGCTGAATGGGAAGATTGAAGCCTGCAAGTACTTGCAAGGATCACGCACCACAGAGTCACACCAAGACGACCAAGAGGAGGATTCGATGGCACAGCGCAAAAGGAGATTGAGTGGGATGTGATTGATCCAGGCGGAGTCTCGTCAACGGCCAATCAGAACCACTTGCGACGCCGTGAAATGTGAGGTGTCCATGAAATGCCCCTTTCCGGGCGGGCCACCCACACGCACAACACACAACAACAGCCAAGAGGGAAAAATCCTCCCAGCACATCTCAGCCCGAGTCGGTCGTGTGGATCAAACGGCGGCAACTCTAAGATTCGACGCCAACGCAAGGTACCCGCCGCGAGTCGACCGGCCGTCAACACATCGAGACTAGCCCCACTGCGCTCCAGAAATTCAGAATGAGTCCAACCGCTCCGTCCTATCGATTTCAGCAGGTCTCACACTCTCGCCATCTTCCCATAAAGACCTCCAGCCTCCGACCTCTGTCTCTCTCTTTCCTTTCCTCCACAGCAATCGTTAAATACACACACCGGTCTTCACCGCATTCACTCGTTCAACCACACGATCGCTTCACCCACTACAACACTTTAATCCTACCAACCACCACCCCCAACCAACCCAACCACCTTCAAAATGCAGTACGCTATCGTCGCCGCCGGCCTTGCCGCCACCGCTTTCGCCGCCTACGCTCCCCCAGCCTACGAGGCCCCTCCGGTCTACAGCGCCGCCCCAGTGTACAACGCCACTGAGTCCGCTGCCCCGACCCACGCCTCTTCCGCCCCGGCTTACGTCTCTTCCGCCCCGGCTTACGTCTCTTCCGCCCCGGTCTACACGACTGAGGTCGTCTCCTCGTACGAGACCTACTGCCCTGGCCCAACCACCCTCACCTACGCCAGCCAGGTCTACACCGTGACCGAGGCCACCACCCTCACCATTACCAACTGCCCTTGCACCGTCACCAAGCCAGTCTACACGTCAGTGGTCACCAAATCCGCGTGGTACATGACATCGTGTTTTGCTACCACGCCATCTCAATGCTCATCTTTACTGACTTCTCTTCACAGTGCGCCTGCCGTCGAGACCCACCCAGCTGGCCCAGCCGCTCCCCCAGCCGCCGGTGAGACCCACCCAGCTGCCCCAGCTTCGCCCGCTGCGCCTGCCTACCCAGGCAAGCCCGATGCTCCGGCCCCGGCTTCTCCAGCCAGCCCAGCTGCGCCCGTCAACGGCACCAAGCCCGCCGGCCCAGCTGCCACCACCCCGGTTGCCTACACTGGTGCTGCCTCCGCCGTCTCCGTCGGCGCTGCCGGTCTCCTCGCCGTCTTCGGCCTCGTTGCCGCCCTTTAAACGCACCTTTCCACACATTTTCATTCATCAATCATGCACATGATTTGATAGCAGAAAACCACAGGACTGGCGTTCATCCAAGAGCGAAAACGACAATTTTTTACTTTCACGGCTGGCATATTTTTCCTACAAATACCATGACGGCGGCACTGGGGAATGGCGAGGCGAGTAACCTCCGTCTGTGGAGGTTGGTCTCGTACGAGTCGGAATACAGGGCGGTCGCACGTTCTTTTCTCTCATCCTCTGCGCTACTTTTTTGTCCAAGAATTAATTACAGCACATTTTTTTGAACAAGAACAGGGAATGGAATTGAAACAGAAGGGGATGGTGTGAATACAGAAAGCGGATTTATACTATTACTCACAGGAGCATTTACGGTGCCACCGACGATTATGCAAAAAAACATTTTGAAAAAACTTACTGTCTTTCTCTCCCATCCTCATGACCGTCTTGACTGTTGTGTAGAATCCGCGTCTCCGCAATGATGAGAGCGACCAACGACCTCTGCAAATCAGGAAAAATTCTCCCACCATTTCCTCCCATCTCCTATCTCCCATCTCCTCCTTCCCTCGACTCTCCTTCCCCCAAACCGCAATCTCCACCCAAAATAACGATCATCCCACCGGTGCAAAACTTAAAAAAGTCCATTCAACCATTAGATTCGAGTCAACCATTAGAGTTTGAAAGCAAAAAAACCTGCCGCTAACCGACCAGCGCGTTTCAGCATGACTGTTGGACTGTTCATCACTCGATCGCGGACGGTGAGTTGGCGTTGTCGAATCAACGGCTGCCGCTGCTCTTGTGCTTCTTGGGTTTGGTTATGTGGATTGGGGAGGATGGAGGATGGAGCATGGAGGGTGGAGGGCGGAGCCTGGGTGAGCTTCGTTGGGTGGTGGTCGGCTCTCTCACAGCGCTTCGCTTTTGCTTTGAAAGTGGACGAGGGACATTGATTTTGGCTCGCCGCGAGAGGAGATGATGATGTGCATCGATCTTCGCAATCGTTCAGTACCATCCATCAAAAGTAGGTCGCTTCGAGTGTCGGAGATGTGTGCCTGAGGTTTCACGAAAACGGGTACGTTCCTCGCATTTGCTACCCACCTCTGCATCTGCAGCCGCTCTGAACAGAAGACTTTCGTTCAATACACGGCATGGCAATAACGCTAGAATGGAGGTATCTTCAGTAATGAAAGACGTGATCAATCAAGAGGTGAGGTTGGATGTGCTGAGGTCCCAGGTCCAGGACAAGGGAAGGAGGAGCATGGGACGGATGCCTGCTTCTTCACTTGCGGGCCACTTCACCTTCTGATCCATCTCACTTGATCATCACCGCCGACTATCATGTCCACGCCTTTCTCGAGCTGTCGAGAGTGAGAGTGCCTCTCCATGACGGTTCGTCGATGTCGATTTGGGAGATGCCAGAATGCTCGCTGCGGAGACACGACAAGGGTTGTGGAGTGTATCTCTCGAGTCGGTCTCCTTTGCTGTGTAGAGGTCGACTTTGCCTCCGACTCGAGGGGTTGGTCGTGTGATCTGTCATCGAATAGCACAGCACAGCTGAGGCGACAGGACGGACAGCTGGAGTTGCAATATTCCAGCGTTTGCAGCGCTGACGGATCGGACAGCGGGATCTAATGAAACATTGCGGTTCTTGAGCCGTGGCATTCGCAGAGCTGTCCTCCATCACATGCACGGGGAGTGCTACAGAGCGCCGCTCGGGACGTATTCGCCACGCTGCCTCCGCTGTCGATACTCTTCTCCGACGTTACTCTCGTCTGCCGGCTGCACGACTGCGACCACCCTGCAGAAGCTCGCCCAATGCTGCTCCACCGCAAATTTCTCGATCGAGAGTGAATGACTACTTCTAAAAGAACGACGGCAGGTTACCTACGGCTTTCGCAACGAGCGGAAGGAGGAAGGAGCGGGGAATGCTCGTCGCAATCGCAGCCGAACAGCATTGAGAGCGTGAGAATTGCAGGCCTTGCCATACAACTTTTGCCGATAGACATGGGACTACCGCCTTTCGCATTGGCCGAGTCGGATCCACTGGTTGCTCGTCTTCTGGTGCGTGCCATTGCGAAACATGCAGTCGCGATACCGGACTTCGTGAGGGACTTTCAAAATCAAGCATCGGCGTGAGTCTCTCCAGGTTCGCCGCATACATACCGCTCGTTTCGGGATCGAATCGGGCAGTTGTGATGGAAGCGAGATCCAAGGTGCCACGATTTTGGCGCCGACTGAGTGGACAGCGAGCGCTGACTAGGCCCTCGCCCTTCTTGGAGGCAGTATCGGTAGTATCGGAGCTGTCATTGATTGGAATGAGTGTGGTCGATGGGCTTGATCGATGGTCCAGAATAAGGGTGATGGTGCACTGGGCAAAGGACCGGCAAGGAGAAATCAGGTGCAGCTGTCGATCCGGTGAATGCTCTGGTCTATGCTACGAGCGGTGGACGGTAAGAAGATGATGTCAGGTCTGTACGAACACGAACACATGTGCAAATCGACTACTCGGAGAAGACGGATGGACCTCACATTTCATCCCCTCGTGGAAGATGGCGAAGAGAGCGGGTCGAAGGCCTTGTATGTCATGTATTCTGCTGAGCTCCATGAATGCAAAATCAACTCGTAACTGCATACCGATCATTAATCCAATGCTCGTAGAATATTACCCCTCCTCACATACTCTCTTCCACACCACCCGTCCTCCCCCTCACCCACCTCAATACACCGGCTCCGTGTTCAAAATGCACCTCGCGCCATCGTTGTTGGTATTAGCCGGCCCAGTCGCCATCAAGGTCCAATTGTTCGGGCTCCGAATGTTGAACCTGTAGATCCTCCCACTGAGGTCCTCCGTTCCATACAAGTCGCCCGCGGCCGAAGCGTAAGTTGCACCAAAGTTGCTCTGGTTGGGAAGCGTCAAGCCCTGCACCCTACCCACCGTGGTACAATTGTGCGTATCCATCGACCACGACACAATGTACGGACTCACGTCGTCTTCTTGATCCATACCGATGGCGTAGAGGTTTCGACCACCTCCCGGAACGAACGACCAGTCGGCGAAGCGGTAGATGCAGCCGTAGCTAACGCCCGTGGCCACGCGCTGTCCATAGGTCGCTGGAATGTTGGGATTGAGATTGACCTGCTGCCATTGTGGGATTGGGAAAGTATTGTCCGCGTTGATCTGCTGGTTCCAATACTGGCCGTCGGTGTCGATGTCGCCGATGAGCCAGAATGATCTGACACCGCCCTGGATATATTGAGTGGCGCCCGACTCGGTGATACGGACGATCCTGCCGACCGTGCTGAAGCCGTAGAGGTAGAAGTCGAGGGGATTGTACGCCAATGCGTTGACCGTGGTGTTGAGCCTCGTGTAGTTGAGGGTCTCGGAGGTTCGAAGGTCGACGGTGTAGATCTGATCGCGTTGTACCAGGTAGCCGAGACGACTGCAGGGTAGCGGAGCCAGGATCGGTTCGGTATTGCTCTTGCAGCGAGCGCCATCAGAGAGGGCCGAGTCAAAGGTCGGACCGGTGGATATCAGGGTGGAGTTGTAAGGAGCGTCGAGACCGAGTCTCCAGGATCGTCCAGTCGTGGCTTCGGTACCATAGAGGTAACCATCGCGGGCGGAGTAAAGGGCACCGAAGACGGCATTTCGAGGGTTCACGAGCGAGCCCCAACTTGCGATGGCTTGCCATGCGGGCGGGTTCCTCGTTGTGTTGAAGCGTTGCATGACTGTAGATGGATTGTCGCGGTCCGGGATGACGTAGAGAGCGTAGAGAAGGCCCGGTCTACCAGAGACGAACGCCCAGTCTTGAATAGTTGTGGTCATGTTGGGGATCGTGTTGAGGGCTTGACCTTGGCGAACGACTTGTCTATTGTGTGTCAGCGGAAGTCCATGCTACTTGATCCGGCGTTGGACGTACCCATAAGTCGCAGAAGTCGGATTGAGATCGACCACTGTGTAGATGGAACCCCCACCAGTGGAGGGAGGCCCACCACCAATCCAGTACTGTCCACTCTCGTCAATGTCTCCCATGTAGTAGTCCTGTCCAGCCGGCAAAGTGAGGAGCACTTCGGACTGACCGCCGGTCCCAATGCGATAGACTGCGTTGGGATTGGCTCCGCGAGAAACTCCATACACGAAACCGTCCAGCGCGTTGAAGCCAATCGCATTGACGTTGTTGCCGCCAGCGTCGATCGTTCCGAGGGCGGTGTAGACTCCACTGGAGAGGTCGAATGCAGAGAATGTTCTGCCCTGCACAAAGTACCCGCCCAGGGAGCAAGGGAGAGTCTGGATCGGGAGCGGAACGTTGACCACGACGAGGCCTGCAGAAGTGCCACCGCCGTACGTCTGAACGGTTGTGGTTGTGGTTCCTGTTCTGGTAACGGAGCCTAAATGCGAAGAGAAGAGTTATTAGCGAAATTTCAGGCAAGTTTGGACACATTAGGCATCGAGTTGCCAAGGGAGCTGATGGCAAGAGGTTCGAAGGCTTCCTGCCGTTTTGTTCACTCACTTGTTCGTGTTGCGTACAGGATGGGCGCATTGACAATGACGAGACCAGAAGAAGTGCCGCCCAGATACGAGTTCACTGTCGTCGTGGAAGTTCCAGACGTAGAAATGTACGACGTCCTTGTCTCGTAAAGGGGTGTGATTGACGAACTCGTGGTTGTCGAAGTAGTTGTCGAAGTAGTTGTCGAAGTAGTTGTCGAAGTAGTTGTCGAAGTAGTTGTCGAAGTAGTTGTCGTAGAAGTGGTAGTCGTGGTTGGCGTGGTTGTGGTAGTAGAAGTAGTTGTCGTGCGGGTAGTTGTGGTGGGGAACGGTGTTGTAGTCTATAGTAATCAGTGTACATCCCTCGAGACAAAACGAAGCGCTTCGTACCGTTGTAGTGGTAGTAGGGAATGGCGTGGTAGTAGTAGTCTGTAGTGATGATCATTCGGTCAGCAAGCGTCGCTTAGCGTAGAGTCTTGACAGCATACCGTGGTAGGAGTAGTTGTGGTCGTCGTAGTTGGCGTGGTTGTGGTAGTAAAGAGGACTGGCTGATTGATCACCAGAAGGCCAGCGGAAGTCCCTCCCGAATACGAGTTGACCGTTGTAGTAGTCGCTGCGGTGATTGAGGTAACGTAGGATGTTTCTATGTGGATCGTCAGCGCAAGCCTTGGGACATTTCGAATCACGGTCGGATTCGACATACGAGTAATATAGAGAATCGGCTGGTCAATCACCACGAGGCCCGAAGAAGTGCCGCCTGTGAACGTGTTGACCGTGGTTGTGGATGTAACGGTGCCAGAGTAATAAGATGTCCTTGTCTCGTAACCGATGGGCTCATAGACCTGAACCAAGCCCGGCGATGTGCCGCCTGAAAATGTCGCCAATGTCGTCGTGGATGGCACAGCCGAACTGTAATAGGTAGTCTGTGTGGTGTACCTATTTGCAAAGGGTAGAAGAGTTAGCGGTAGCTCAGATCAGAGACATAGGTACGATCGCAGACTGAGGTTTGGAATCGCCCTGCAAACAAGCTCGTGCAGATCCTTCACCCTTGGATATATTGTTTCGAACGTCGCAGTAGGGCAGAGGATATGCCTCCGTCGTACCGCTCAGATTGCACTCCATGACTTGTACCTCAGTCGCATGGAGTGGGGAGTTTGAGTTCGAGAGTGGAGGTTCCCTTTGGAGGACTTACAAGATTGGTTGATTCACAACGACGTAGCCTGTCGAACTGCCCCCGCCGAACGTCCGAACGGTCGTTGTCGATGCAACAGGCTGAGACCAGTAGCTAGTGGCCGTTGAGTAGAATCGAGGCTGTAATCAAGTCAGCTGATCTCCTTTTTCTAAATTGGACTCGCGAGCATACGTTGTTCACCACCACGGTTCCCGGAGCAGTGCCGCCAGTATATTGTGCAATAGTGGTCGTGGAAGCCACTGAATTATCGTAGTAGCTTGTCGCCGTGACGTAGGAGCCAGGAATGTCAACATTCACCGTACCGGGCACAGTTCCGCCCGTGAAAAACACAGAGGTATAAGTGGTGGCCGCAGTCTCGCTCGGGCCCGGATTTGTGATGTATCGTGTGGTTGTTGTGTACGTCGCTGGCAGGATGATGTAGATCGTGCCAGGAACAGTACCACTCGGCGGCACGCTCGAATACGTGCTGGTTCCAGGAAATGCGGTGGAAGCGTAGCTTGTCGAAGTAGCATAGCCTGAGTTTGGCGTCACGGATGCTAGAGTCTGAATCTCAATGGTGCCTGCGTTTGTGCCGCTTGGCTGTGTGATGGTCGTAGTCCGAGGGCCGGTAATTGTTTCCGCTCCAGTGTACAACGTCGTCCGCGTCACATAGTTTGTATTCGGCGTGATGGATGCTGGCGTCTCGACTATGACAGTGCCAGGAACGGTACCACTTGGAGAGACAGTCGTAGTGATTGGACCTGTAATTGTGGAGCTTCGTGTGTACAGTATCGTCGTTGTGACAAAAGTTCCAGGCGTCTGAATCTCAACATACCCGAAAGAGGTACCGCTCGCAGTGCGGACGGTGGTAGTCACAGGACCAGTGATGGTAGCCGCTCCGGTGTACAGAACGGTGGTGGTGGAATAACCAGGCGGTTCCGCAAAGGACGTCGAGTCGGGAATCTCAACGACGTATGTACCCGGATTAGTGCCTCGAGGAGGAATGGTGGTCACAGTTACTCGCATAGTGATAACGCTGGCGCCCGTGTAGCGATCCGTTCTGGTGACGTAGCGATTGGGCAAGGTGGCGATGATGACTATGATAATTCATCAGCGATTGCAAGATAGGAGAAACTCAATGATCTTACCGGTGCCTGGAGTTGTCCCACTCGCGGGGACGGTCGTTCGCGTGACATCGCCAGTAACTGCCTCGGTGCCAGAGTATTCCTCGTAGCTGGTCACGAAGTAAGACGCCGTCGGTGCCGGAGTCGATACGAAGTTGCTAACTGGTGTTGCAATGATGACCGTTCCGCTGACGGTATCGCTTGGGGGAATTGTGGTCAACGTGATTGGCGCAGTCAAGACTGACGATCCAGAGTAGCCTGTGTAGCTTGTGACATAGTAGACATTGTCTTCGACGATTACAGTGCCGGGAATGTTGCCGTTCGGCGGTATGGTTGTCACCGGCGTGGGTGCTGTGATGGGAGAAGTTCCTGTATATGCTCGAGTGGTGGTGACATATCGTTCCCTCGGAGTTCCAACGATGATTGTGCCGCTGACCGTTCCACTCGGCGGTATGACCGTTCGAGTGGTAGCCGACGCGGTCAAGACCGCAGTGCCTGTGTATTCCTCATAGCTCGTGACGTAGCTCGGCGGTGATTCGAGAATGACCGTGCCGCTGACAGTGCCACTTGGGGATATCGTCGTCACTGTGATTGTGTCTGTGATGATGGATGCACGGGTATACGGCCGATAGCTTGTGACATAGTTTGAAGGCGCAGGAGTAGGACTGTTGATTGGGAATATCGCTGCGATGCATTAGCTTCTGCAGCTCATGTGTTGGCCATGTCCTTTGCAGTGCGTCGAAGGCTTACTCGAAGGTTCTCCAACCGTGGTATCGCAACACTTGCTGACAACGACTGTGACGACCTGGACCACTAGAAGAGTATGTTAGCAGTGCCGTGTAAGGCGAGGGAAAACAGTACTCACCAGTGGATCGCTGAGCCAGAGACGAAGCAACAAGGGCCAGAAATAACAACTTCATGATTGCTGAGTCGGCACGATGGGAGTCGTGAAGAAGGCGGATCAGGAGTGGACGGCCTATATCCCAAGATGCAATGAGCTCACATTCCTAACATTTCTGGAGAGATTGCGTGGCCCAACAACGCGACATCGCGGGACATACTTCGCAACGCTTTGCAAGAACATAACCTTCCATCGGTGAAGTACATCATGTTTCTGCGGTCCTTCGAATCCTGAGCCTCCGCGTGTATCCTTCGTTAATCACGCCGTAGAGGCTGCGACGAAACTGTGAAGTCGCGCGTGGATTTCGCCACTCAAGCACTGTTGTCAGGGGCGCGGTGAAGACTCCTTGCATATAGAGTCTGGAGAACGCGATTGGAATGTGACACCTCCTTCGATCCACTCCACTCAACTCTTTGCAGATCCAGCCCTGATGGAATACACGTGCCCATGCGGACATCCCAAGTTCGGTCCATTCGACAACTGGCAACGTCTGTTTCGTTTCCGTTCTGTCTTTGTAAAAAGGAATTCGCCCATATCACAGCTCCGCTTGACAACGTCTTGCATGCCGAAGTCTTTCCTAAATGTTTTCAATGCCCTAATCACACCTGCCGTCCTTCCAGCCTGTTCGCCATCGCTCCTCCCACTTATTGCAGTCGAACTTGCTCTTTCCCAGCTTCTCGTTGACCGCGTTATGAGCTTCACACATCCATCGTCCAAAGTCGTCTCTATTACTCAGTCTCGGCTCGTTTCCATCCTTCATCCACGCACGAAAGTCATCGGCGCAAACCCAACATGGGTATAGCTTGCCGAAAAGTCCAATGAACTGCTTGGTCTCTGATTGCTGTGCAAAGGATGGGCGTTCCGGATAATTCGCTGTGAGGGTATGCAATAGCGTCCACGTTGATCGACCGAGCTCTTCTACATCTGGTGGGCACTCTGCAGGTGGTGCTGTGACCGGAGCCTTTGCTGAAGATCCCGTGGTGGCGGATTTCATCATGGTCTTCCACGACGCCGAGGATGTACATGTGCGGCAACTGGTTCTGACGGTCAACTACTGCAAATCAGACAGTCTATCCCTCTACGCACGGCTTGCCATCGGGCCCAAGAACGACGCCCTTTGGCAGCGTCTTCGCCTTGTCATCGTCCTGCGCGCGGATACGCTGTTCGGGGGAGGCGTCCAGCGGCTGTGGCGGGAGTCCAGTACTCATTGCGACAGAACAGAAGAAATGCGACAGGATGGGGAACTGAAGATCGAAGGGCATGACTCCATGTCGAGCATGACAAAATCTAACAGAGCCCGTGGTCAAAGATCCGTGCTTCTCGACGCGGATCGTGAGTTGAGTGAGCATTTAAACTTTTAGACTTTCGGAAGTGCCGGGGTCAAAGTGCAGCGGGCTCCGACCTCTCTCGAACTCGGAGGTGAGAACCTCTTGCAATCCATCTCCTTCCGCCAGCTTATTACCTTCGATCGGATTCTTCAGATGTGTCTACGACCATGGAAGACGTCACAGCTCGACTCAAAGACCTCACGGTGGGACAGACGCCAGTCTACCTGCTAAAGACCATATCTTCACCCAACGATGCATACGAGGAGCACTTCACTACCTTACAAAATGGCCACTTCAAGCCCGTATTCGTCCCAGTCCTGGATCACATGTTTCGGGACGATGCTCTGCGGAATCTGAGGCTCGCAGCTGAACGATACGCATTCGCGGGTGGTAGCCCCGCCACAGCTCGACAAAAGGCATGCAACAACCCAGCAAAGAGATACGGCGGCATGATCTTCACCTCGCAACGTGCAGTGGATGCGTTCACAAGTGTAGTAGCCAAGCTGAATCCAGCGAGGAAGCAAACGCTCTTCGACAAGGACATGCCGATTTATGTGGTCGGATCAGCCACCGCGAAAGGGGTCAAGGCGCTTGATCTGCCATGTCCCATCATTGGCGAGCAGACTGGTAATGGCGATGCGTTGGCTCAGTTCATTCTCGGCTGGCATAAAACATTGTCCAAAGAAGTCACTCACCTGGACGGCCGAAAGCTTCCACTTCTATTCCTGGTCGGCGAGCAACGCAGAGACATCATTCCAAAGTCGCTGCAGTCAGAGGAGCTCGTCCCATCAGAACGGATACCTGTCACGGAGGTGGTTGTGTATGAGACAGGAGAGATGACTTCATTTGAGGAGGACTTCACCATGTTGCTAAGGGAGGCCAAGGCGGCCAAAGTGAAGGAGCAGTGGGTTGTCGTCTTCAGTCCGCAAGGGTGCGAGGCCATGCTCAGTGCGTTGGGCTGGCTGGATGAGAAGACGGCGAAATACAGTGCAGGGAGGAAAGAGATCGTTTCTGGGCCCATGACGACGCGGATTGCTACGATCGGGCCTACGACGAGGGATTTCCTGATGGAGCAGTTTGAGTTTGAGCCCGATGTGTGCGCAGAGAAGCCAAGTCCGGAGGGTGTGGCGGAAGGTATAGTGAGCTTCGATGGTGGAAGTGCGTAAGAGTGTCTTGTGTACGACGTAGCGTTCCCCATTCTGGTGGTTCGATCTTGCCCGGTGATTTGTGATCGGTGTTGCATCACGTCGGGGCTAAAGAACAATGCAGTGAGTAGCAGAAAAAATACTGTCATGGTTGATGTTTGACACTGACAGCAGCCTATAGTCTCGTGCCGTGCAATGTCCCCGATATGGCATAATAGTGCGAGGTGGTTGCCTAGAGCGCGAGTGAATGGCAACGGAGTTTGAGGCGGGCGTCGCGCTGCAAGTCTTCGCACTTCGCACTTGACACCTGACAACAATTTCCGCCGAAACATCAACTTCACTTTTCTCAACGCACTTTCAAGAACGACGTGTCTTGAGGTTCTTGAGGATCGTGAGACTGCTCCGAAACATTCTTTCGAGACCTTTCAGTACAGCCTTACGATACTCAAGACACTCAAGTCGCGCAGCTCGGAGGCCACAAGTCGACACGACAACAACCCGCAAGTTCACCTTCGCCAAACAGCATTCTGGTGCTCACGGTAGAAACTCAAGCAAATCACCTCACATCCTCAACGTCGCCACTGCTCACGTTATATTACTCCCAGAGATCGCTGCAGACTCCACACTGGATTATCGACTTGCCACCCTTTGCGCTTCACCCTCGCATTTCGCTCAGCAACCGCGGCTCAAGCCCAAACTCCTCGCGCACGCTACGTACAGACCGCCTCCCTTGGTCGACTCAGCACAATGAGCACGCTCGAACAGGAGCTCGACCTCTTGGGTCAGAGCTTGAAGCGTAAGCGCTCGGCATCCAGTGATAGTCTCGATGGTCAGCATCACATGCGCCCGCCGCCAAATTCCGGACGTGTCACTGCGCGTCGGGACTCGGTGGCGGGGTCATGTCTTGAGCACCCGATCGATCTTGACGATGACTCTGAGGACGCGGAGGCTGGCATCCTGGCCGCTTTGAATCTGCCACGAGAGATCATCGTGATCGAGGACTCTGATGAGGATGCGGACATCAGCAACACGTCGATCTCGTTCAGTCGGTCCAGCCGGAAGCGCGTACGAAAGCGAGAGCGCTTGCCGGAGCGCACGCGGATACCCGAGCCCAAACGAGCGGCCGAGCCGAAGATGTATCCTGTTCTTGTGATGGATGACGCGAAGTTCCTGCGCTCGAAGGCTCTGGTCGAGGAAGTTACACGCTACTCCTTCAAAAAGGCAGAGTTGATCCGAGAGGCATTGTATCCATTCAAGACGGCGGTAATCATCTCGGACAAGTTGATAAAGAGTGGAAATTGGCGCCTCGCAATCCTCGGCGACACGGTGCTGAAGACCGCGCTCCTGGATAGCCGATTTGGGGTGAACGAGACTTTGTGTAAGGCCCCTCTCTCACCACACGGACAGAGTCCTTCCTCTTTCAAATGCTCTCATGTAAGATCATCTGCTCTGTTCCGCGTGCTGACCTCCATCACAGACGAGACGCACATCTTCGGCCAGGACCGCGGGACGAATGCAGCGTTAGCTGAAGCGGCTCGGCGGCATGGATTACGCGACCTCTTGGTACCCTTCATTGTCAGCAGAGATCCAAGTTCAAAGATGTTGGGGACTTTGGTAGAAGCTATCATCGGGGCCATCTGGGTTGACTCTGATAAGGATTTGGCGGCGGTCAAGCGTTTTCTCGAGGTCCTCTACCACATCAAACTTGATTGAAGGACTTGCCACAGTGCTTGAGAACTCTGCAGGTGATGAAAGAGGGGCGAAGACGGCGATCGGGACAGTGGGTAACAGGTGGAACACGAGTTCGAGGAGGGACAGCAAAATGCTTGAACAGCGCATGAGATACCGAATGCGTATCAAGGCTCTGGTTCATGCATGGTTCGATGGGACCGACGTTCAGCACGGTGCTGTCCAACCAACGACGGCCAACAAGCAGCTGTAGCAGATGCTGCCTCAGGCATCAATAGCGATTGTGAACGACGTTGCAAACTTGCCCTTCCACTTGGCATCTCTGTTGACTCGAGGTCAGGAGGTGATTACTTTGTCTTGAATATGCCAGTGATGTATTTGAAGTCAGTGCTGGCAGGATAAACGTCGTTGTTCGAAACTACTTTTCGTGTAGAAAGCATTGCTGTTCAGCGACTTGCTTGCTTGTCCGCTTGCTGCCGGCCGCATTCCGCATGTGAAGCTCGCGCATTTCCAAGCCCACTTCCGAACCAAGAACACCTCCATCTTCCGGTACGCGCATCAGCAACGGCCACGTTACAGCAACATCACCACCTCCTATACTGGTTGCCTGGAACTGAAATTACCATTCGTCAAGCCGTGTCCGGGCAATTCGCCGCTCGCCAATCTCAACACCCCTCACAAACACCTCCGCGAAGGTCACACCTTGGACACAACGATAGCGAAAGCTGACCTCGACACGACACGCGATGGCCAACCCCTACAACGAGGGAATGCCTGAGCAGGATGGCACATCAGCGCCCGCTCCCGCAGCTCCCTCAAAGAAAAAGAATCGTTACGCAGGACAAGCATACGAGTTCGGTGCTGGAGCCAACTCTCAACAGGGAGGACCACCAGCAGCCGCAGGGTATGGAGGACAACCAGCAGCTGCGCCTGCATATGGCTATCAGGCCCAGCCCGTCGCTCAGCAGCCAGGTTATGGTATGCCACAACAGCCTGGATATGGAGACCCAGCTGCGCAAAGCCCAATGGCCCAAGGCGGATATCAGCAACCTCAATATGGAGCTCAAGGAGGCTACGAGGCTCCTGCTGCCGGCTACCCAGCACCTGGCGCTCCCGTTGGTGCACAAGGATTGTCACAGCAGTTTGGCCAAATGAACATGGGTGGACAACAACCAATGCAGCCACCACAGCCACAACAGCAAGGCGTGCAGATGAAGCTCAACTCTCTTCAGCCTGTGGATGTCAGCATGCAGGGCCAGCCATTCCATGTCAGCGATTTGGACCAGCCGCCGCCGCCAATTATTCTTCCCCCGAATGTGAGTCGCCGAGGTTGTAGAAGCGTAAAGGAGTATCAACTAACGAGCAGGTGTAGTCCTCCGTCACGCCATCACCATTCGCCAACTGCCCGCCGAAATATGTACGATCGACGCTCAATGCCATGCCCGCAACCAACTCCCTCCTCAAGAAGAGCAAGCTCCCCTTCGCTTTGATCATCCAGCCTTACGCCGCACTCCACGATGCAGAGGACGATGTGCCGGTCCAGCATGATCAGGTCATTGCTCGTTGCAGAAGATGTCGGACATACATGAACCCTTTTGCAAGCTTTTTGGACCACTCGCACAGATGGCGGTGTAATATGTGCAACTTGACGAACGATGTGCCGCAAAGCTTTGATTGGGACAGCGTGAAGCAAACATCGGTGGACAGATGGCAGCGACCTGAGTTGAATTACGCGGTCAGTGAATTTGTTGCACCCCAGGAATACATGGTCCGGGCGCCTCAGCCATTGATCTACCTCTTTTTGTTCGATGTCAGCTTTGCCGGCGTTACCAGCGGACTTTTGGCGACTGCGGCTCGATGCATTTTGGAGAGCTTGGACCGGATACCAAATACCGACAGACGGACACGACTTGGCTTCATGGCGGTGGACAGCTCGCTGCACTACTTCAGCATCCCGCGCGATGGTGGTGAGAATAATGAGGCTAAGATGCTGGTGGTGAGCGATCTGGACGAGCCGTTTTTGCCAACCCCAGAAGATCTCCTGGTGAACCTGTCGGAATGCCGAGCCAACATCGAAGGCTTCCTCACCAAGCTTCAAAGCATGTTCGCCAACACACAAAACCCCAGCTCTGCCATGGGCTCAGCTTTGCGTGCTGGTCACAAGCTGATTAGCCACGTTGGTGGCAAAGTCGTTGTCCTTTCTGCTACTCTACCGAACATCGGCTACGGCAAGCTTGAAATGCGCGAGGACAAGAAGCTGCTCGGCACGTCCAAGGAGAACCCTCTTCTTCAAACGGCCAACGCCTTCTACAAGAGCTTTGCTGTCGAATGTAGTAAGACGCAGGTCTCGATCGACATGTTCTTGTTCAGCGCACAGTATCAGGATGTGGCTAGCTTGAGCAATTTGCCGAGATATACTGGTGGTCAGACATATTTCTACCCTGCCTGGAACGCCGCAAGGACAGAGGATGCCATCAAATTCGCCACTGAGTTCAGCGATTATTTATCTTCCGAGATCGGACTAGAGGCGGTGTTGCGAGTGCGTACAACAACTGGCCTCCGACCAAGCGCATTCTACGGCAATTTCTTCAACAGATCCAGCGACTTGTGCGCGTTCCCTGCTATGCCCAGAGATCAGGCGTACGTGGTCGAGATTGCCATCGATGAGAGCATCACAAAAGCATTTGCTTGCTTGCAAGTCGGTGTTCTGCACACGACCTGCAATGGCGAGCGCAGAATCCGTGTCATGACTCTGAGCATTCCAGTCACCCAGAACATGGCCGACGTCTACGCTTCCGCCGATCAGCAGGCCATCACTGCCTACTTCTCTCACAAGGCTGTTGAAAGGGCGCTGAGCAGTGGATTGGATGCTGCGCGGGACGCTCTTCAAGCCAAGATGATTGAGCTCTTGCAGACCTACAAGAAGGAGCTCGGCGGTGGAAATATGGGCGGAGGCGGTCTCCAATTCCCAGCTAACCTCCGAGCTCTGCCAATGCTCTTCTTGGGTCTCATGAAGAATGTAAGTGAAGTCACACTTCTGTCTCTCGTTCTACGTACTGATCAAATCATAGCTTGGCCTGCGAAAATCCGCTCAAATCCCCACCGACTTGCGATCAGCCGCGCTCTGCCTCCTATCGACCCTCCCTCTTCCGCTCCTCATCCAATACATTTACCCTCGCCTCTACTCGCTGCACGATATGCCTGACGATGCCGGTCTTCCCAACCCGGAGACCGGCGCGATCACCATGCCACCACCACTCAACCTGACCTCCGGCAACATTGTTCCATTCGGTCTATACCTCATCGATGACGGCCAAACGCAATTCCTTTGGCTCGGCCGCGATGCCGTCCCGGCTTTGATCAACGATGTGTTTGGCACCGAGGACAAGAATCAGCTCAAACAAGGAAAGACTTCGCTACCAGTGCTGGAGTCGGAAATGAACGAGCGTGTGCGTGCTGTTGTCGAGAAGTCCAGGGATCACCGTGGAAAGGGATGTGGAAGCATTGTCGTTCCACCGCTCTACCTCATCCGCGAGGATGGAGAGCCAAGTTTGAGATTGTGGGCACAGACGATGCTTGTTGAGGACCGAGCGGACCAGGGAGTCAGTGGAGCGATGTTTATTGGTATGCTGAGGGAGAAGGTTGTTGCTTGAGCTGGGCAATAGTCGGAGACGACGTGACGATTGTGTAGTCGAGGAGTCGGGAAGGGGAGGGCAGTGTGGGGTGGCCGCTTGTCCTGCCGTCAGTGGAAGGTGTACCAATTCACAAGCCAGCCAAGATGGCAGTGGATTGTGCTTGTTTGCAGCATAGATAAAAAACGTAGCGTTTAAGACGTTGGATATTGGAGACTCGATATTCTGCTGCTGTTGCATGTGAAGCCATCGCCTTTTTGTTCAGTGATCAGCTCGATCGTGATTCGTATGTCGCCTCCATCGTTTTAACCACAATTTCGATGCTCGTGCCCTCGTATTGTAGAACACATTGCTGATTCCCATATTGCTCACTACCTGAACCTATGGCGCGGTGTAATGGCAGGGCAGAACAGCGAAAGCTAAAATCCGGCGCTAGCGAGGGCTCTCTCACTTTTGTCTCGTGCAGTGACTTCTTGAAGCTTCATTTTCCGTACATCATCTTCCAACTCCGCCACGATGTCCGGTCGCAAGGACTTTCTCTCGCAGCAGGCGCCTGAGAATTATGTTGCCGGTCTCGGACGTGGCGCGACAGGCTTCACGACACGATCGGATCTCGGACCTGCCAGAGAAGGTCCCAGCGAAGAGCAGATCAAGGAAGCGCTCGCGAAACGAGCAGCTGCTCTAGGAAATGCCCCACCCACAGCATACGGAGTCAAGAAGAAGGACGGCGATGACGCGGAGGTTGAAGAGCAGTTCCGCGACGCCGAAAACGAGGAAGGCCTATTCGCAACAGGAAACTACGATCGAGACGATGATGAGGCGGATCGCATATACCAGGATGTGGACGAGCGGATGAGCAAGCGAAGGAAGATCTCAAGAGAAGAGCGAGAGCGGCAAGAAAGGGAGGAGTTTGAGAGGAAGAATCCGAAGATTCAACAGCAGTTTGCGGATTTGAAAAGAGCTTTGGGCACAATTACCGATGAGGACTGGGCAAGCATACCAGAAGTGGGTGATCTGACGGGAAAGAATCGAAGGAATAAGCAGAACATGCGTCAGAGGTTCTATGCAGTACCGGACAGCGTTTTGGCAGGTGCAAGAGACAGTACGCAGCTCGGGACAGAGATTCAGGACGATGGCATGGCGACTGATGCGCCTGGCGGTTCAAACGAGCAGCAGGCGGACGGAACCATGACCAACTTCGCGGCAGTCGGCGCTGCGAGAGACAAAGTGTTGAAGGTGCGATTGGATCAGGCTGCTCAGTCGCAGGGCGGCACGGAGACCAGCGGTACAAGCACGGCCATCGATCCCAAAGGCTACCTCACAAGTCTGACCAAGTCTGAGCAGAAGGCTGGCGAGATCCAAGTGGGAGACATCAAGCGTGCGCGAGTGCTGTTGGAATCTGTGATCAAGACGAATCCTCGCCATGGACCAGGTTGGATTGCCGCGGCACGGCTGGAAGAATATGCTGGAAAGATTGTGGCTGCTAGAAATGTTATCCGGCGAGGCTGCGAAATGTGCCCGAAGAGCGAAGACGTTTGGCTGGAAAGCATGCGATTGAACGACAACTCGAATGCGAAGATCATTGCCGCAAAGGCGATTGAGCACAACAACCGTTCCGTGAATTTGTGGATTGAGGCATCAAAGCTGGAGACCATTCCCACATCCAAGAAGCGTGTACTACGGAAAGCTTTGGATCACATCCCACAGTCCGTCGCGATTTGGAGAGAAGCTGTGAACTTAGAGGACGATCCATCCGATGCGAAGCTTCTACTTGCAAAAGCGACTGAAATCATTCCTCTATCGGTAGAGCTATGGCTGGCCTTGGCACGACTGGAGACACCCGAACAAGCTCAAGTTGTACTCAATAAAGCTCGTAAAGCTATTCCCTCGAGCTTCGAAATCTGGGTGGCTGCTGCACGTCTCCAAGAGCAGACTGGCAACGAAGCGATGGTGTTCAAGGTCATGAATCGTGCTGTGAAAGCTCTTGCGCGCGAATCAGCTATGTTGAAGCGCGAAGAGTGGATCGCGCAGGCTGAGCTGTGTGAGGATGAAGGTGCGCTCGTCACCTGCCGGGCTATCATCCAGGAGACCATCGGGTGGGGACTTGACAAAGATGACGACCGCAAGAAGCTGTGGTTAGACGATGCCAAGTCCTCTGTCAACCGTGGACAGTACGAGACGGCGAGGGCCATCTACGCCGTTGCGATGAAGGAGTTTTACCACAGAAAGAGTGTTTGGCTTTCGGCCGCAGACTTGGAGAGGAGCCATGGAAGTAAAGAGAATCTATGGAAGATTCTCGAGAGTGCAGTCAATTCGATTCCCAATTCCAGCGAATTGTGGATGCAGTTCGCGAGAGAAAAGTGGTTGGCTGGAGACGTGGAGGGCGCTCGACGTGTGCTCGGAGAAGCCTTCTCGAAGAACCCCGACAACGAAGACATCTACCTTGCCGCCGTCAAGCTGGAAGCTGACAATGGCCAGTCAGATCAGGCACGACGCCTGCTGGCACAGGCCCGCGAAGAAGCTCGCACAGATCGAGTCTTTATTCGCAGTGTGGCTTTCGAGCGCCAGATCAACGACAAAGATCGTGCGTTGGAGCTTGCAAATGAAGGTCTGGGCATATTCCCCAAGGCTGATAAGCTGTGGATGATGAAGGGCCAGATCTACGAGTCGAAGAACATGCTTCCCCAAGCTCGCGAGGCATACAGCGCTGGTACACGCAATTGTCCTAAGAGCGTGCCTCTGTGGCTCCTTGCCAGCCGTCTGGAGGAGAAGATGGGCGTGACCGTCAAGGCCCGCTCAATTCTCGATCGAGCCCGCCTGGCCGTTCCAAAGAACCCTCAGCTCTGGACCGAGACCATTCGCCTCGAACTTCGCGCCAAGAACGTCCCCGCCGCCAACCAAAAACTCGCCCAAGCGCTCCAAGAATGTCCGAAATCTGGTCTCATATGGAGCGAACGTATTTGGAATCTGGAAGCCCGCACGCAGCGCAAACCTCGCATTCTCGAAGCAATTCAGAAAGCAGAAAACGACCCCATCCTCTTCATCACCGCTGCGCGCATCTTCTGGAGCGAGCGCAAACTCGACAAAGCGGACAGTTGGTTCCAAAAAGCTGTGCTGCTGGATCCGGACTACGGCGATACGTGGGCTTGGTGGTACAAGTTCTTGCTGCAGCACGGGACGGATGAGAAGAGGGCGGAGGTGGTGGAAAAGTGTGTGCAGAATGAGCCGAAGCATGGAGAGTA
The DNA here is from genome assembly GCF_000219625.1 of Zymoseptoria tritici IPO323. NCBI lineage: Eukaryota > Fungi > Ascomycota > Dothideomycetes > Mycosphaerellales > Mycosphaerellaceae > Zymoseptoria > Zymoseptoria tritici. The sequence goes on along the minus strand of NC_018213.1, from coordinate 346,688 downwards.
CTGGCAGGGTGTGAGGAAGGCGCCTGAGAATGCCGGGAAGGGGATTGAGGAAGTGTTGAAGATTGTGGCTAGAGGCTTGGAGTGAGCAGTGAAGTAGATAAGATAGTGGTCGTCTCTGCATACAGCAGTGACACCACGACGACACATCTATGTACGAACATCCTTCAATGGAGCTGCGTGACATGCGTGGACGCTAAACCTGATGCCTGGGATGCGTAAAGTGCGTGAACCACCAAAACTCACGCACATCCACCAGCGTGACGTCGTGGGCCACCAAAACTCACGCATGCGTCGACGCTAAACCCTGTTGAAAGTTCCCTCCTCTCCAAGTTTCAGCACAAACCCGCAACATCAATTCCAACATCTTTTTGCCAGTCCAGAGGGCATTCAATATGTCCGTCGAAATGCCACATTATCGACCCGAGTTCCTTCGGGCGATTGTGGACATGGGAAGCAATGGCATACGCTTCTCAATCTCAAGTCTGCAACCTCCAACGCAAAGGATCATGCCAACGCTGTATCAACATCGCGTGGGGATCTCACTCTATGATGCACAATACTCTGCAGATGGCAGGAGAATACCGATAGACGAGAAGACGATGGCAGCCGTCGTATCGTCGTACAAGCAATTCAAGCGAACATGCGAGGATTTCGGAGTACCTCAAAACAACATCACAGTGCTGGCGACCGAAGCCACCAGAACAGCAGTCAATTCCGAGGAGTTCCGCGGACGAATCAAAGCAAAGGTAGGCTGGGATGTCACTATGCTACCGAAGGAAGAAGAAGGCAGAGTCGGTGCCATGGGTGTTGCTAGCTCACTTCCTGAAGTCAGTGGATTGGTGATGGATCTTGGAGGCGGTAGCACTCAGCTGAGCTGGCTCGTCAAGAATCGAGACGGGGGCGAAGTGCGAATGCCGGGATCTGGAGCGGTCAGCATGCCTTACGGTGCCGCGGCCATGTCGAGACGGCTGGCCGATGCCGAACGCAGTGGCACCACCGCGCAGCTCAAGGACGAGATTCGGACTGCCGTCCAGAATGCATACGCAAGCCTCATGGTCCCCAAATATCTGGATGATGCTGCGAAAGCAAATGGCGGCTTCACTCTGTACCTTTCCGGAGGTGGCTTTAGGGGCTGGGGTTACGTACTGATGAGCCAGCATCGCGTCAGCCCGTACCCAATTCCGGTCATCAACGGCTTCAAAGCCAGTCGCAACGAGTTTCTGAGCACTGATCAGGTCAAAGCAGCGGCCGCCGCATCTCTCGAGCACGGTGAAGGCCAAGACGAGCTCTTCCGCATCTCCGAACGCCGAGCAGGTCAAGTGCCTGCCGTAGCGTTCTTGGTTAATGTTCTCGCGGAGGCTCTGCCACATATCAAAGAAGTTCGTTTCTGCCAAGGAGGCGTCCGCGAAGGCTTCCTCTTTTCCTCACTATCGTCAGATGTCAAAGCACAATTCCCACTCGTGGTCGCTACCGAGTCTGTTGCGAAGGCGACCAGTCCTCTTCCAGTGGTGGCTCTCCTGCAGGCGGCACTCCCGAAAGACCTCGATCGTGATGCTGCGAAGGCTTTTGCGCCGGATCGGCTGGAAGCGTTCGCAAACCTGATCTACTATCACTCCAGCCACTCAAAGGACCTTCAAGCTAGCGCCGCTCTTCGTTGCACTACTTCTGGCGTTCTCGCTGGAGTTCACGGCATACTTCACGAGTCACGCACACTTATCGCACTTCTGCTATGTGCCAGATGGGGCGGCAGTGTGCCACCGACCGACGAGCAATTCAAGCCTAGCCTCGAGCAGCTTGTGGAATCCCCTTGGACGCTATGGTGGATCAACTACATCGGCGCAGTGGCTGGCTTGATTGCTAGTGTCTATCCTGCTGGCGTTGTCGCCGGTGCTGAACGACTGAAATTGAGCACCAAGTGGGACAATGATGACAAAGGCAAGCCTTTGCTTGTGCTGCGGGCCGTTGTCTCATCTGATGTCGACGATGAAGTGTTTGGCGTGGAAGCGAAAGCAATCGAAAAGGTCGGCAAGAGAAAACGCTGGATCGGTGGCAGAGATGGGATCGGACACAAGGTGGAGGTGGAAGTTTCGGTCGCGAACAAAGGATGACTGCGACGGCTCGAGAAGGCTCTCAGAACACGGACATCGAAGTTTCGAGCGCCAGCAACCAATGTCTAAGACCACGAGGGAAGTCTCCTACCTTCGAGCGTTGTCTGTCGCTGCTGCGTGGTCGAAGCAAACAGCCTTGTTGTCGCTCTTAAGGGAAGCTCAGCCACCTCTTCTCGAAATTCCCCCTCACCCCATCTCTTCGGTCTGGGTCATCCTCGCTACGATGGTGAACTACGAGGATTGCAAGCTAAACGAGCTGAAAAAGTTTGTGTCACAGGGCAAGATATTCGTTGAGCTACCCCATCAGAAGTTGAGAAAGACAGAAAAACTCGAGATGCGCCACCACGTACGAGCGCTCAAGCTGGCAGATCAAAGCCCATACCTGCCGAGCTTCATCGGTCTCGCGGTCGAAGTGAAAGACTTGATCTACGAAGAGCTTCTCGGAGATCTCGACACTGCTGCGTCCAATCTCGGCATTTTGTCAGTCAACAAGGAGATACATCGCGAAGCATCAGACGTCCTCTGGCGTCGGAACACGTTCAAAATCACTGTCGGGAACCAGGGTATCTTCACCCATGGGCATAGACAAGAATGTTTCGCTCCCTTGAGGCCTTCGGCGCTTTTCAAGCCCAGCTGCGTCCAATCTCGGCATTTTGTCAGTCAACAAGGAGATACATCGCGAAGCATCAGACGTCCTCTGGCGTCGGAACACGTTCAAAATCACTGTCGGGAACCAGGGTATCTTCACCCATGGGCATAGACAAGAATGTTTCGCTCCCTTGAGGCCTTCGGCGCTTTTCAAGCCCAGTTGGCCGGTCTTTATTCGCAAAGTCCGGACTCTTCGAATCGTTTTTGCCGTCAACACTGTTCGCTGCGGATGGCCAGGCTACGCCAGAACCGTACATTTACATTCCACCACGAGAGTTCCCGCCGAGGAGCAGCTTGTCCTTCTCAATCATCTCCTCTTCTCACTAAGCTCATTCTTGAGCGGAAGCAATGATCTGCGAACGGTACGCTTGGACCTGTCGCTGAGCGAAAAGAATACCTGGAAGCTGCATCCGGTGGTCGGCAATCTCAACCTTCTCAGGACATGCATTCGACCACTATCGATGTTGCAAATGCTGCGAGAAATCTCGGTCGACGGAGCAAGATCGACAGTCGTGAATCAAAATGCCTTCGACCCGGACGAGGCCGCACTACGCCCAGGCGTCATCCTGAGCTCTTGGATGCACATATATGCCGCTGCCAAGTACTGCCACAATATGCGCAGAGTCGTTCATCGGATGTCCAGTACTTTTCCCGATTCACCACAATGGCAGAACTTGGTGGACATTTCTGATGCGTATGCGAGCTTCAACGAGGTTCTGCCCGGCGACATGTCTCCCCCTCCGTGGAGAACTGATCGAGCTCTCTCCCGCTTCAGCAAGTTCGTATCCCGCGACGTGGAAACTGCTCTTCAACTTCACATCGACGAAATGAGAGCAGGGCTTCGTCTTTTCCGACAACGACCACATGATATCGAAGTCCTCGACGAACAAATTACCAAAGCGAGCGACAAGTTGACCGAGGGCATTGCGACAAATGTCCAGTTTCTCGAAGATTTGGTTGGTGCGTTGGCAGCACTTGTAGGGACGAGCCGCACGGAGATACTGCATAACCAGGTGAGGTCGCTGAAGCATGAGAAGGTGAACGGCCAAGGGTATAACTGGTGGGTGGACATGCCTACCAGATTTCGCAAGGGAATCGCGGGTCTCACACCCGCACTCGCTCATCCTGCTCTCCGCAAAGGTGTCGCCCTCCACGCGCATGATCTGTCCGCGAGAAAGACTCGGCCTACCAGACTCGTCTTACCACCAATCAGTCCACAACCTATCGGCGGCACAAGGAATGACCAGAGCTCGACATGAGGGGGTGTGAGGCAGGAGACGAGCGGAGTCTGCTGGGCGAAGGGACGAGCGGGACATGCTGGGAGGCAAGGTCGAGTTCAGTGATGAGCAGAGAGTCCTTTTGCCAAAGAGGGACCAGGCTAATTGCGGACTTCATGCTTTGTGCACTGATGAGTATTAGCCGGAACGAATTCACGAATGGCAGTTTCAACTTTGAAACCCAGGAGCGGCTAGGGTTGCCTTCGTTGTTGGCGTGACTTTGCTGGAGAAGAGTCGCAAGGACGGCGAGGAGAGATGTGGAGTACTTCATGTCGGCTTGGTCGTTGATGTTGAGTTGAGTTGAGCTTGTGAAATGCTTGGATCCAGGCGTAGGATGTGATGTTGGCTTGACGGAAGCTGTAAATCGACTTCCTGCGAGACCCTGTGTGCCAAAGAGGAAGAGGCATCGAGAGCAGATATGGCTTGATCATGTATGCGGTCTTGCAACACCCATGTGCCAGCTACAGCCATACTCGTGCGTACAGCAAGCAGCGCTGTTCCGATGATCATGTCGCCTCATTTCTTGGGCAGGTATCGGCATTTTGTCGAAGAACGATTGAACCGAAAAATGTCGCTGGGAGCGGACACTGGTTCATGCTTGGGCATCATCCTCTGTACCTACCGTTCGAGTGGCCTTATCTCTCTCCGCCTTGTCGCAGTCTAGTATGCATTTCGCCACGATTTCTTCCCTGCTTTTATCGTAGGATCGCGCAATCGACCGGGCTACAGGGCAGAAGATTAGCTGGGTCAAAAGCTGAGATGCTCGTGGCATGGTTCTGTAGCATGGTTTTGCTGGTTGGAAGGACTGAAGAATATTCCTGAAAGTGGGCAAATTCTGCGGGTCGACGATTGCATGACCGTTATGACCAGGACGCGTAGTCTTGAAGTTAGCTACTCAGCAGATCCGCTCATCAAGCTCATCGCTGTCCGCTCATTCTTTCAATGCAGTGCCATGTCACCTGTACCGAAGGGCGTGGACTGCTTCGGTGTTCGAATGCTGCGCCTCGCTGGCTGTAGGCTGGTCGCTGTCCAGCGCGTAGTGTGAAGGGACTTGACTGTACGCTTTTTTGAATGCGCCGCCATCGATTCGGGACCTTCAGGTTCCATTTTTCGAGGACATACTTGCCGGTGAGTGGCGCCCATCGCCAGGCTTCGTGTCTCTAGCTGCGCAGCAAACCTGCTTGTTCATCGCGGCCATCGTAGCAGTCATCGCTTCATTGCACGCCGAATCGCCTGTTCCAGAATGAGGTTCAGTAAGTCGGTGTATTTTGTAGAGAGGTTTGTAGTGGACCGGCTCAAAGGAGCAATCGCAAACCTTATCCCCTCTAACGATACGCCGTGGCTACAGGCGATATCTCGAGAAGGTGCTCAGGCAGAATGACAAGTAAAACTGCAAACCGAATAGCATACCAATGACCACAGGCGTCAAGCTACACAAAGCTAGCGAAGACCATACAGCCTCCGGGAGCTTTAAGAAGACGTACCAAAGGGCCATCGGCAGTCTAATATATACATTTTCTTAGCACACGTCCGGAGGCTAACCCATAAAGCCAGAGCTCACATGCCTTTTCTAATAGTGCTCTTAAAAGGCAAGACGAGGGCTTGATCGAAATCCCAGACCGCTTTCCTTGCGAATATGTCCTTGCGTAGCTCTCCGAGAGCCTCTTCCCGGGTCGATGCCCGGACTAGTATCACGGAACCGAGCATGTCCATTGGCGCGTCGTCTTGTACAGGCCCGCCTAGGTAAGGGCCTCCGACAAGTATGAAGTCCGAGGGATATTTGGACAGCTCTGCGAGATGTGTACTGAGTAGATCGCTATGTATTAGCAATCCACTCCACACCAAGAGCTTGCGCGGTAGCTTACGATCGATGCTGAACCCGACGCTGTAAAGCTCCTTCCTGATCAGGTAGAATGACCAACCACTCGTGATTGTGCCGTCGCAGTGCCTCAGCATATCTTGATGCAGTAGCGGGCAGACGCCTTGGCCTTGTGGCCGGTAGGGTCCAAAGTAGTCGGGAAGCAACTGGCATGGTGAAAGAATGTTGTTCCTTTTGGTGGCAAACTCGTGTGCGGGTTGGGCCAGAGGCAAAGTGAAGCTTTTTGAGCATCGGGTCAGATCGCAGTAACAACTGTCTTCTATCGCGGGTCTGCTCTGAGAGGACACATGGCGTCAGCCTCCCCAACTCGAAGCAACAGGAAACCCCTGCCCTAGTCGAAGCGCAATCCTAGCTTCCAGGCATGGCGCCCACGGTGAGCTCGGCAAAGTCGGTGACATACTTGCCGCTGTCTGTATACGCAAGTCTCGCCACCGTCACGGCCAGTAGAGGCGCAAAGTCAAATCAGTCCGGAGAGAACTGGATCATGGCCGCATGTGTAGAGAGAACATACCATGGATCACAATTCGAGTCGAGACTACTGCCTACAACGGTTGTAAATTTGCTGCTTGGAATATCTCGGCGGAACGATTGAATAAACACTGGCCGCACACTACTCGCTCCATCCTGACCTTTGCTTCTAACAATGCTATCCGAGCTATACCTACGTGTCATTTTAACGGCCCATCCCGGGCGAGGACCGCAGAATAGGCAGCACACATCCGCGCGTGCTCTTCATCCTGCCCAATGCCAACACCCCACACGTCCAGATGCAGTTCAACCTGGAGCCGAATGTACGAGGCAACTAGCGGCTCCGCCGTTTTGGACGTGGACGTGGAGAGATAATCCGACCATCGGGTCCACACGCCAGAAGTGTTGTATACCGGGTGCGACGACACGAAGGTGCCGTGAGTGCGAGCGTCATACGCCGCTGTGACCGCTACCGTTGTTGCGTTGTCTGTGTGTTCATTAAACTGCTCGGCGGCCAGCTTGACGGCTTCCCTGACACGAAACGTGGAGAGGAAGCAGGCACATGTCTCCTCGACCGACAGTTCTGCTGCCACGTCGAGCGAGCGCTGCTTCACGCTTCGGCTGAATGCCCGCGCGAGTTCGACGGGGACGTCGAGCTCGAGACCGGTGCGGACTGCCATGGCCACTCCCGCCTTTCCGCTCTGGCTTGTGATGCCCATGACCGAGTAGATGGAGCGGCCTACGTCGGCTGGGTCGATTGGCAGGTATGGGATGCGCCACTGCGGCCAGACGGGGCTGCTGCCACCGTTGACGGACGAAGCGCCGGCAGCGCGGCGATGCATGCCTTTGCTGATGGCGTCCTGATGACCACCACTGAAGGCGCGGAAAGAGTAGTCGCCCGCGTACGGCGCTCGCAGATGTACGGGGATGCCGGTCAGGCGTTCGCAGTGGCCTCGCACGTCGTCGAGACGGCGCAAATCCAGCGTCGGATCGATTCCGCGCGCCAGGAGGTTCAGCGCGAACGTGACCAGGTCCAAGTTGCCGGCACGCTCGCCGTTGCCAAACAGACAGCCCTCGACACGCTGGGCGCCTGCTAGACACGCCAGCTCCGCGCTCGCCACCGCTGTGCCGCGGTCATTGTGTGCGTGGACCGCGAGACGGATGCAGTCGCGGCGTGCGATGGAGTTGGAGAAGTGCTCGACTTGGTCCGCAAACACATTCGGCTGCGACACCTCCACGCTCGACGCCACGCCCAGGTAGATCCACTCTTCACGGCTCGGCTGCCACGCTGCCGAAATGGCATCGGCACAGGCAATGACCGCCTCGGCCCGCGCGCTAGCAAAATCCTCGAAGCCAAAGCCGAACCGCCAGCGCGTCTTGCTCTTGCCCTTGCCTTCGACGTCGTCTTCGGTGAGGGAGCGAATCCAGCGGGCGCCTCGCACGGCCTGATCGATCCATTGCGCTTCGGTCAGGCCGAGGACGGTCTGCCGGGCGAGGTCACTACTGGGCAGATAGGTGAAGATCAGGACCTGCCGGGCGCCGCGGACGCTGTCGATCGTCGTCCGAATGGCGTCTTCGCGACACGGCGAAAGGACCTGGATCCAGACGTCGTCGGGAATCAGACCAGGCGTGTCGACCAAATACCGCACAAAGTCGAATTCGGTCGTGTTGGCGCAGGGGAAGCCGACTTCGATTTCCTTGAACCCCAGCGCCACGAGGAGGAGGAACATTTCCATCTTCTGATCAAACGTCTGGTGTCATGGGCCGTCATTAGTGAGCTGCTGCAATGCCTCACGGCTCGGGGGATTCTTTGCCATCTCACGTACCATGGGACTGCCGAGCGATTGGTTGCCATCGCGCAGATCGCACGACAACAGAACCGGTGCTTCATCAATCGTTCGGTTCGGCCATTTCCGCTCGGGGTAGGAGAAGCCAACGTCGCGCCCTCCATATTTCTCTTCCGCTGAAAGTCCGCAGCAACATTGGTACGTCGTCATGCTTCTCGTTCGATGATGTGAGCAGAGAATTGCTCGACTTTCGCCTCGAGCTAGGGGAGGTAGCTCTGTCCCATTTCATCCACCTCTGGATTTCTGTCTGCTCCCTGCGCTGCCTCTGCTGCCGGCTTAATGGCTGCCGGCCTCATGGGTGATTGTCGAACGAGGATTTACATCCCAGTGGTTCGACTCGAGCCTGGCAGTCAGCATTGACCTGGCTGTAATACGAGGTCAAGTAGGCAGCGCCGATGGTGACTACAGTCAAGTAGCAGCGCCGGTGGAGATTAACCGCTCTCAGCCGCTATTGCAAGGGTGCTGCCATGGGGTTGGTCTTGCCCGTGCGTCGTGAAAACAAGGGAGTTACCAGGTTTGGAGGGGCCGTCCGGACGACCTTTCAGCACTTGCAAGCCTTTTGGCATGCTCAAGAGCCGTACACCGTGGGTACCTTGAAAGTGACATGGTTTAAGTGGGTACCTACACGTGCGGCCAGTCGGTCACGACTCACGACTCACCTGGTTGCACGATAAGTGGCAGATGCCGCTCGTGGAAGTTGCCTTTACGGAGTACCTCATCCCATCAGCACATTGTCGTATTCTCACACCATGTCTCTGGGCGACAGCGAAGCGGACCGAGTTCTCGTCCTGATCCAAGCCGCTCCCCGCAGTGCGCTGCGTCGCAATCCACCCCTGTTGCTTTCCCACGACGGAAGCGGCACCATTTTCAATTATTACCTCCTCGATCCGCTCGAGAGAGATGTTTTTGGTTTCCAGGACCCTCGGGCGGCTTGCGGAAATGGCTGGGAAGGGGGCATCCACCAAATGGCACGGCTCTACTACGACTGCATGAAGACAGCTGTCAAACCCGGTCCTGTCCTCCTAGGGGGTGAGTTTGGTCCAACAGCGATGCCATTACAAGCCTTTATGAGTCAATTTCTGACTTTCTCATCGGACAGGGTGGTCATTCGGCGGTCTGCTGAGCCTGGAGATCTCCAGCCTGATAATCGCCGATCCAACGACAGGCTTCGCGGTCGCCGGCATCGTTCTCATCGATACGGTCTGTCCGACGAGCTCCGTCACTCCTCCTCGTCTCTCCGATACGAAGCCGGGAACACCCCCACAAGTCCTCGCCACGCACGACTCGCGGAAGCTGGCGGCGTCGTCAATGCGTCGAGCTGAAGAACTCGGCCGAAGCTGGCAATTCCCGGCGTGGAACACCACCACCGGCAATGGTCTGATGACAAGCGGTCCAATTCCAACAGTACTGCTTTGCGCCAAGGACGAACCTCGCTCTGTGACCGCAGCGCAGAGTCAGCTTCTCGGCTGGGAACAGTACCAGCAATATCTTACCATGTCTGCGATCCAGATCTCCGGAACACACTTCTCGATATTCCATCTCGAACATGTAAGAGATGAAAGCGGTCATTTGTTCTTGTTCCCCGCCAGCGCCTTTGACTGACTGTTTCCCACGCTCTAGGCACAAGCATTATCCGAGCAGATGAAAATTGCTTGTACACGCTTTACCGAGGGCATTTGTTCCCTGTAACATATAGGGAACAAATACCACTTCTCGGAACCGTCCAGCGGAAATGAGCTACGCATCCATTCGACGCCTGGCTGTGATTCGCTTGATCAGCTGCACCTCTATGCAACGGGTCGGCATTCACCCAGGTCCGCGGCGGCAGCGGACGAACGAAGCCAAGTGCCGTCCGTTTGGATAGATCCTGGAATCTGATCGTAAGGAATGAAATCAAATAAGGCACCGATAGAGTAGAACTATTTCGCGCCAAGCTTTGAGTTCTGCACAACCCGGTACACGCATCCGAATGATACCACCATTCGACTGCATACCTTGTCCAATGTGCATGGTCTAATCGCAAAGAAGTGAACCAATGGAATCCCCCCGGTATATCGTATCCCCTTGCGACGACGGTGAGCTGCGGCCGGTCCTTGTCTTTGCGCACAGGCCTTTGACCCCAGTCCGGCATTGAAAGAAAGCCGTTCGCATGAGGCCCCTGACTCCTGCGGATGGGACTCGTTTACATGATCGGCAGACTGGAATTGACGCTTACAATGTCTTCCACATCTGCCAGGCCCCCTTGCCTATAACGCAGTTATCACGGGAGGGTATGACGAGATACGTCCGGAACCGTAAACCAAGGACACTGTGGTCAACGGGGGGGGCTGTATCGGCGCAGAAGACATATTTTCATGCAGCAGCGTGCCACACTGCTACGTCAAGAGTCACGGTCTGTACGGGTAGACCAACGAAAACATGACATACGACAAGACGATTCAATCTGGACCGGCCCACCGCAATGACGGCACAAACGATACGCCAGATATGGAGCACGGCGAACACCAGGGACACGTCCAGCGGGGAGATGTGCACTTCGAAACCGCGGCTTGGACGACGACTGACCTGGCGGTTTTGGCTGCGTCGAGCTGCGCCATGCTGATTCGTTCTTACGCGGGCACTGCGGATGTGGAGTTCTTCGTGGTGCCGTCCCGCTCACGTGAAGGCAAGGCCATTCCCTTTGAAATCCGGGTCGAATTGTCCGAGACCGCAGAGGAGTTTATGAACAGGGCACGGCATCTCTTGTCGGAATGTGGCGTCCGAGCAGCTGTGGGAGATGGTGCAGGTGCGGCAGCACCTGCAATTCCTCCTTCTTCCGGGCGTCCATTCCATCTGTGCCTCGATCTGCGGGTTGAGACGGCGACGGATGACGGATGGCGTGCTGGAGGTCAAATGGCTGATAATACTTTGACGGTGTTGTTTTGCGCGACGCCTTCCGGTATCAGCTATCAGGTTTGCTACCGTGATGATCAGGATGGCGTGCTTCACACGGGTGTCTGGGTGCGGCGATACCTGGGCCTCCTAGTCCATCTCACACGTCAACTGGGCGAAGTCAGCAAAGATTGCCGAGTCGTGGATGTGATACGAGCTCCATCCCCACAGGACCTGCTGGAAATTTGGACCATGAACCAAAGCGTTGCAAAGCCGCCGCAAACCACTCTCCACGAGCTCTTCAGCACGCAAGCACACCTGAGGCCAACGGCCACTGCGATTGACGCCTGGGATGGCGTCCTCTCGTACGAGAGACTTGACCAACTTTCAACGCGTTTGGCGGACCTCATCCTAGCGTCCGGCGCGCAGCACGGATCCTCCATCGCACTCTATCTGCGCCGCTCCATGTGGCTGATTGTTGGCATGCTGGCGGTAATGAAAGCTGGCTGTGCCTTCGTCCCATTCGATCCCGACTGGCCAATTGCGCGACGCAACCGCGTCATGCAGCTTACACAAAGCCGCATTGTGCTGACATGCAAAGACTTCGTTTACACCCCGGCGGAGACTGAAGAAGCTCCGCCCGGCATCACCATCTTGCGATTGCCAGACTGCCTGGAGCTGGTACAGTTCGAGGTGCGATCTGTGACCCTGCCATCAGTGGATTCTAGCGCAGCCGCATATGTTCTCTTCACCTCCGGTAGCACGGGCGAACCGAAGGGAGTTGTGATCGAGCACCGCAGCATCATAATATCGCTACAAGCCAATGGAGCGCAGCTAGGTGCTGGCGAACATACTCGGATTTTACAGTTCGCCACCCCGACTTTCGATATCTCTGTTGCGGAGATTTGGGGCACTTTGATCCTAGGAGGCGCTGTGCTAGTGCCGTCCGAGGCGGATCGAAAGACGAATCTACCCGAATACATTGTGGCCAAGCAGGTCAATCATGCGGCCTTGACGCCGACGGTCGCGCGATTGTTCACGCCCGACGATGTGTCTTGCTTGAGAACACTTGTGCTTGGAGGGGAGGCTGTTCTGCCAGCAGATGTGAAGCGGTGGAGATCGGTTCCGAATCTCTTCAATGGCTTTGGGCCGACGGAATGCTCGGTATGCTGCGCTCTGCACCGCATCGGGGAGAACGAGACCGCGCCTGCAATAGGACGTCTTCGTGGTGTGCCGCTCTGGGTTGTGGACCCCGAAGATCATGAGAGGATCATGCCCATGGGAGCAGTGGGCGAGCTGGTCGTCGAGGGATGGAGTGTAGGACGTGGGTACTGGGGCGACAATCTCAGCACACAGGCGGCTTTTCTCGCCGATCCAGTGTGGTTGACCGCGGGCTGCAAGGACAACTTTCCAGGGCGGCGAGGCAGAATCTACAAGACCGGTGACTTGGTGAGGTATGATCCATTCGGCAACTTGCTGTATGTGGGCCGCAAGGCCGATGATCTTCAAGTCAAGATCAGAGGCCAAAGGCTGGGCCTCGGAGATGTGGAATCGCATCTGCGTGACTGTCTGCCCACTGGAGCGGAGGCCATTGTCGTGGATGTTGCCGACATGAGCTCTACCATATTGGTCGCGGTGCTTTGCTTTCACTCCAAATATTATGGGAAAGTTCCGGATGGCCCAGTTCTGACAGTCATGTCGCCAGCTGAAGCGGCTGCAATCCAAGCACAATTGGCAGAACAGGTACCCGCATACGCTGTGCCCACCATCTTTCTCCGCATCGCTGCGATTCCATCCACGACATCCGACAAGGCTGACCGGAGACGGATTCGTGCGTTGGCGAAAGATTCTTTGCCCACACTTCGGGATCAAGTCATCTCCCGCAGTACGGGCATACGACTACCAACAACACCAGAGTCGCGAAGCCTGGCAGCAATATGGGCTCGGATTTTGCAAATCCCCATGGATAGAATCGGACTCGACGACAACTTTTTGAAGTTGGGAGGTGATTCGGTCAAAGCGGTCGCGCTCGTTCGAGACGCACGGCTGAGGCTGGGGCTGCAGCTGACGATGGAACAAGTTTTCCAGTCCGCTACCTTGGAGGATCTCGCAGCAGCATCGACGATTGCCTCGAACGCCGAGGAAGGAGCCCCAATCGAGCCCTTCTCCCTGTTACCAGCACAGGACATCGACGTCCCAGAGCTGCGCCATGACCTTGCAATTTCCTGTGGACTTCAAGAGCACACCTCTGTACGGGACGCCTACCCATGTACGCCTCTACAAGAGGTCCTTCTGTCGCTATCTGCTCAATATGTCGGAGCCTACACGATCCAGAGGGTACTCCGGCTGCAGAATGAGGTGAACTTGACCCGGTTCATAGAAGCGTGGGAGGAAGTGGTTCGACACACTGCAATTTTGACGACCAGAATCACCCAGCATCCAAAATACGGTCTGATGAACGTGGTGTCTGGCGAGCCCATACACTGGACGCACTTGTCGTCTGCAGATCTAGAATCCTTCTTGCAAAGAGATCGCGAGACGGCATTGAGCACGGATCAGCCGCTCATGCGATGTGCCGTTGTTCATGCGGATCCAGACACGCCTCGATACTTTGTGTGCACCATGCATCATGCTCTCTACGATGCCTGGTCCATGCCTCTACTTTGGGAACGTTTGTTGCAAGCTTTCCGTGGGGAACAGTTGATCCCATCCACATTCGCGCCATTCGTCAAATGGTGCAAGTACGGCAGAGATGAGCCATCCAGGCGATCATACTGGGAAGAGGTCATGCATGACTCGGATTCCACCACACTCTTCCCGCCAGTGCCCACATCGATCAGTAAAGTGCGTGAGGATTCTTGCTCGGAATACCAATGGTCCATGCTCGAACGCAGTGCTTCTGGGATCACGAGAGCCAACCGCCTTGCCGCCGCCTGGGCCCTTGTCGCAGGCCATTACTCTGGCTCTCAGGATGTACTCTTTGGCGTTACCACGTCGGGCCGGAGTGCGCCTGTTGTCGGTATTTCTCAAATCATGGGGCCCACCATCGCCACCGCTCCTCAGCGAGTGCGATTTCGTCTCGATCAACCAGTGTCTGAATTTCTACAAGCAGTGCAAGATGCTGCCATAGGACGCATCCCCTTCGAACAGACTGGTATTGAGCAGATTTCTGGCTACAGCTCGGAAACGAGAAAGATCCGCGCGATCCAGACCTTTCTGGTGGTGCAGCCCGAAGAGTACGGTGGCCACGAGATGGGAGAGGTGGGTGAGTGGGTGACGGGGGCTGGCAATTTCCGGTACGACGTTTCCGCGCTCACGCTGGAAGTCTTTCTCAAACCTCAGGGAGAGATCCGCTGCGTCGCCTATTATGATTCTCGTGTAATCGAGAACCGTATCGTGAAGCGATGTGTCTCCCAGCTCGCTCACGTAACCTGGCAATTGGATGCTGCTTCGCCGGATGCCACAGTGGGCAGCATAGAAATCTTGACCATGACCGACATCAAGGAGATATTGGCCCTGCAGGATGAGCCACTGCGACCCGTGACAGAAGCACTTCCACACCGTGACATCGCCATGCAGGAGCACACGCGACCCATGGCGCCAGCAGTACAAGCACACGACCGTGTTCTCAACTACACCCAGCTGTGGACGGAATCTGGCCGCCTGGCGCAGCGACTCATTGTGTTAGGCGTGGGGCCAGGACATCAAATACCGCTGTTCCTGCCTCCTTCCAGCTCAGTCGTAGTGTCAATGATTGCAGTGCTTCGCACAGGCGCAAGCTTTGCGCCCATTTCTCCGGACTTGCCGGATGCACGAGTCCAGCAATTACTTCTCAAACTCGAATACCCAGTGTACGTTACGTCTCCATCGATGAACAGCCGAGATGTGTCGTTCGGCAAGACAGCACAAATAATTTTGCAGCCAGATTCCGAGGTGGAGATAACAGATGTTGCCATTCCGGAAGCCGTCGAGCCAGATTCTGCGGCATGGGTTATATTCACATCTGGTTCCACGGGCACCCCCAAAGGCGTGGTTATCTCGCACTCTGCTGCGCACACGAGCTTCCGCAAGCTCGGCGAGACATTTGAGCTGGGACGACATAGCCGCATGCTTCAGTTCTCGTCGCTTGCTTTCGACGCCTGCGTTCTGGAGATCATTGGTACGCTGATGCACGGAGGCTGCATCTGCATACCAGCCCCCGATTCACAGCAGTCAACGACCGACCTTCCTCTCGCTCTTCAGAAAATGCACGTCAATACCGCCATCTTGACGCCGTCGATTGCCCGTCAGGTTGAGCCCAAGGAAGTGTCTTGTCTCGACACCCTCATCCTCACGGGCGAAGCGCTGGTGCAGAATGATCTGGACCGCTGGCAAGACGTTCCGCGCTTGTTCAACGCATATGGACCGGCTGAATGTTCCAACATGTGTGCAGTACGTCGCATCCGACCGGGCGACAGTGATCCAGAGTGCATTGGCTCCTTGTCTGGTGTAGAGAATTGGGTTGTCAACCCCGAAATGCCCGGCCAACTATCGCCCGTAGGAGGAGTGGGCGAACTTGTCGTTGGAGGCGCAACAGTAGGAAGTGGATATCTGCGAGACCCCGAGAAGACGGCAGCCGCTTTTATCCAGGATCTACCCTGGCTTGCACGAGGGCCACAGCGAGGAACAATTGGAAAGCCGATGCGTATGTATCGCACTGGTGACCTCGTTCGCGTAAAGCCTGATGGGACGTTGTCGTATTGCGGGCGCAAAGACAGTCAAGTCAAGATCCGAGGGCAGCGCGTAGAGTTGGGTGACATTGAACATCACGCGATGCGCTTGGATGGAACGCCTGAAGCGGTCGCAGAAGTGGTCGAGGTGGGCGAACAAGCCCAGCAGCTGCTGGTCGTCTTTCTGCGGGAGAACGGCGACGTCGATATTCCCGTCCTGTGCGCTTCGCATGCCCTCATCCCGCAGCTTGAGAACACACTACCCCGACACATGGTACCCTCGTATGTCATCTGTATACCGGTCATGCCGTGCTCGTTGTCGGGCAAGACGAACCGAAGTCAGCTGCGGAAAACGGCGCGGGAATTGATCGAGACGCAGTGGCGAGATACGATGCAAGCCTCCGTCGCCGAACAGCGCTCTGCAACCACATGGGAAGAACGAGTGCTGGCGCAGGCCTGGAAAGAGGCGTTGGGCGCGCGTGTCGCGAGCCGCCAAATTGGGCTCGACGACGACTTCGTGCAGCTTGGCGGCAGTTCCATTGACGCTTTGAAGGTGGTCAGCGCTTGTCGGAGGCTAGGATTCAGTCTGACGGTGGCTACAGTGCTCCGGTTTCGGTGCCTGGAAGCGCAAGCACGTCAAGGAACACGAGTGGTAAAAGGACATAGCGACGTCAACGGAATGCACCAGGAATCATATGCACCGTTCAGCCTTCTGACAACAAAGACCACTATCGATACTCAGCAGCTGCGTGCCGACGTGGCTTCGGAATGCGGCATCCCGGTCGAGACGGTGCAAGATGCATATCCGTGTGTCCCATTGCAAATCGGACTGTTGTCATTGAGCATGCAAGGCGTGGCCGACCGGGCATACTTGTTACAGCACACTTTTGACGTTCCCCGCGAATTCGACATGGCACGTATCAAGCGGGCCTGGGCGGAGGTAGTGCGTACCACGGATGTACTGCGAACGCGGATCGTTCATCATCAAACGGCTGGATTTCTGCAAGTTGTGGTGCACGAAGAGATGTGCTGGCAAGAACATAATGACGAACGCAGTCCTACACGGATGGGTCTGGGCGAACGACTGAGTACATTCGACATGATTCGCAGCACCAGCAGTCACCCAGATCGAGCAGTGAAGGAAGACTGCCGGAAGCTGGTATGGACGGTGCATCACGCCGTCGCCGATGGCTGGACGCTCGAGCTTATTCTAGACAAGGTGCGACGCCTTTACGACGGCGTATCTTCAGCTCCTGCTCCTTCTGATACGTTTCGCCCTTTTGTTCGCTGGTTCCACAAGCACTGGAGCGACGATCAGGCGGTGCAGTACTGGCGCGAAAATCTCGCGGGCATCCAGACTTCGACATTTCCTCCCCTGCAAGCTGCGGCTGTTGATGGGATAGTCGCGGATACCAGCATAGAGCACTGCTGCTCCATTCCCGTCGCTGAAGATGCTACCTTTGCTAGTATCGCTCGCGCCGCTTGGGCTCTGGTGCAGAGTCGCCATGCCATGTCTCGCGATGTTGTCTTCGCTGAGGTACGCTCCGGTCGTACTGTCGACTTGCCGCAAGCAGAGACCATCATTGGACCCATGCTAACCACGCTTCCTTTCCGCGCGCGTGTAGAGGCTGGCACGACTGTAGGGGGTTTCTTGGAGGACATCCAGAAGACCGCGCTCAGCAGCATTGCCCACGAGCATTTGGGCCTCCGACGAATTGCTGGCATCGACAATGATTGCGCTGCTGCGTGTGCGGCGGTGAAGACACTCATCGCTATCCAGCCATCGCCGCGGCCTAAGAGCGACTCTCCAGTAGAACAATTGTTTCGTGAAGCGCCTCGGTATCGCCTGGTTGACTACGCCTTATGTATTGAGATCACGCCCGGCGAGCAGGCGGACGATGGTCAAATGGGGGTTCGACTACACGCCGGGTTCGACCCACGTATCGTAGGTGAGGCATATGTCTGCCGTCTGCTACGCCACTTGGCCTCGGCTCTAGTCCAACTTGCTTCTTTGCCGCGCAATGCTGCTCTTGCAAGGGCTTCTACCCTCCCGTCCGAGGAAATTGAGCAGATCTGGGCGTGGTCGACGAGTAGTTCCTCAACGCCGGGAGCTTCAGAGCTTCTTTTACACGAGAGAATCCTGCAAAATGCGCAGTCCCGGCCGCACGCACTAGCCGTGCAGGCCTGGGATGGAGATCTAACCTACTCGCAACTTGCCGGCCTTTCGCTTGCGCTGGCTCGCCGTTTGCGTCGTTACCATGGAGTTGGTAGAACGTGCCAATTCGTGCCATGGTACGTCGAGAAATCGCGATGGTCAGTCGTGGCGTTTCTGGCAGTCCTTTGTACCGGTGCAGCGATCGTGCCGCTGGAACCCGCACACCCTTTCGCCCGCACGGAGCAGTGCCTCTCGTCACTTCCAGATGCTTCTGCTGCTGGACGCATCGCCATCGTATCGGCGAGTCTGGCATACCGCTGGGCGTCGAGGCTCGACACGCAACTCATCGAGCTGTGCGACGACTTGTTCCACCATTTGGAGGGTGAAGATGCCGGCGGCGATGACGATGATACTGCTGCTGCGATGCTATCGAATGTAGCGCCTGCCGCCCCATGTTGGGTGCTCTTCACCTCGGGCACTAGCGGTCGTCCGAAAGGCGTAGTACTGGAACATCGCGCCCCTGCTGCCTCTTTCCCGCAGATCGCGCACATGCTTGGGCTGGGGCAGCACACACGCATGCTCCAGTTCACTTCACACGCCTTCGATGCATTTACATGGGAGATCAGCACGTCGCTACTCGTCGGCGGTACCCTGCTCGTCCCGTCCGAGGAGCAGCGGATGCACTCGCTCCCAGCCTTCTGCGCCCAGTTCCACCCTAACGCCGCCTGCCTCACTCCCGGCCTCATTCGTGCCTACTCACCGCAGGCACTATCAACCTTGCAAGTCTTGCTAGTCGGCGGCGCAGCGCCTTCGAAGCAAGACTTCCGGGCATGGAGCCATGTGCCCAGTCTCTGGAACGCGTATGGCCCAACGGAGGCATCAGTGATCAGTGCCCTGGCCTGTGCTTCAAAGGCACATCCCGAATTGATATCCGGTTGCCTTGGCCGCATTCCAGGGACATCTCTGTGGGTGTGCGATCCCGAAGATTCCTGTGTCCTGGCGCCGATTGGGACGGTCGGCGAATTGGTTATCGAATCACCGACCTTGGCAAGGGGCTACTTGGACGCGGACCAGACAGCGGCAAGCTTTAAAGAAGACCCGGAGTGGCTGGTGGAAGGGGTCCGCGGTCTTCGTCCGGGTAAGCATGCAAAAGTCTACCGCACAGGCGATCTGGTACGTTTGGACGAGCAAGGCCAGTTGCACTACCTTGGTCGCCGCGACAAGCAGGTCAAGATCCGAGGGCAGCGAGTCGAGCTGGCCGACGTCGAACACAACATAGTCGAGTGTCTGGATGACGTAGCTTCGACCGTTGTTGTAATGCAACGAGATGGCCTGCAGAAGATGGTCGCCTTCGTGCGCATGGGCCACCCACTATCCAGTGGGGAAGTCTCTCCTCACCTCACAGCGCATGCTCTTTCGCCGGCTGCGGAAATTCGTCTCAAAGACCGACTTCCAGCGTACATGCTGCCGAAAACGTGGATCTCTATTGGTGAAATTCCTCTGACGACGTCGGGCAAAACGGACGAGGACACGCTCCAGAGATGGATCAAGGCGTTTCATGATCACGAGCTTGATCGCCGACGCACGGCAATCAAGCGCATGCCCACAACATCTCTCGAGAAGGCGCTTCATCGGTCGTGGGCCCAGGCGTTGAACTTGGAAGGAGATGCCATTGATATGGAAAGCAACTTCTTTGCCATCGGCGGCGATTCCATCTCTGCGCTCGAGCTGGTCGCCGGTCTTCGTCGGACTGGAATTGAGCTGGCTGTGACCGATATCTATCGCAAACCGGCGCTTGGAGATCTCTCCAAGTGGCTCGAATGTAGTGCAGCCCCGAGCCCCCCGATCAGGTCGGAGGCCGACAAGATCCTGCCATTCTCCTTGCTTCCCAGCGAAGTCGAGGTGGAGCAGCTACGCGGCGAAGTCGCAGGTCTGTGCGGTACATCACCTGAATCCGTCGAAGATGTTTTTCCATGCACTGCATTGCAGACGGGCATGCTGGCAGTGTCTGCTCAATCTACGGGCGCATACGTGCTCCGCTACGTCCTTGAGTTTGGTCCAGGTCATGACTTGACTCGGTTTCGGACGGCATGGCAGGATCTGCTTGGCATGATGCCAATCTTACGCACTCGCATACTGAACCACTGGAGTGCTGGATTTCTGCAAGTCGTCCTCCGGTCCGAACATGCCGAAGAAACAGGCCCTGCTGAGAGGCAAGAGCTGGCGTCGTGCACCGGCTCTTTGGTGGAGGCTCGTGAAGATTCACCAGCACGTTTCATCCTGCAGATCCATCATGCCCTGTACGATGCCGTCACTCTGCAGCTTCTGGTGGACACCCTGAGCAGCCTCTACCAGGGAGCTCACACTCACGGCCTTGCCGACTATCGTTTGTTCATCAAACATCTTGCCAGCAATGGCTCTACTGCCTCGGAGCAATTTTGGCGCAGCACCTTGGACGATTTCCACGCACCCGTCTTCCCGTCTTTGCCATCATCGGTTTCAGAGGTCATCGAGAATCGCACGACGGTGATCCAATGTACCTTTCCGGTAGTACCAGCCCATGTGACCAGGGCGAGCATACTCCGCGCAGCTTGGGCCCTCGCAGTAAGCTGGTACACCGGCCACGAAGACGTCGTCTTCGGAGATGTACGCTCAGGTCGTGATGCCGACCTCGTCGGTATTGAGCGCATGCCGGGTCCTACGATTGCGACCGTGCCATTGTCTATTCGTGCCACTGGATCTTTGTCTGTTCCAGAGTATTTGCAGCAGGTCCAGCATCGGATTTCCTCGATCTCACCCCACGAACAGCTGGGATTGCACAAGATCCAAGGTCTATCCAGCGCTTGTGCAAACGCCTGTCGGTTTCAAACCCTTTTCAACATCCACATTGGCCAGGCGTGGACGCCTGCCGACAATGCAAATGGCACAAATGAACTTCATGCATGGACAGCCGACTCAGACTTTAAGCTGAGATCGTTTGCGCTGGTCGTGGAGGCTACCATTGAGCGACAAAAGCCTGACTACACCGTAACAGCATCCTTCGACAGCAGAGTCATCAGCGATTGCACCCTCGAGAGAGTCTTGCATCAGTTCAGCTCGCTCGTCACCCGACTTGCCACTTCTGCTAGCGATGATACCCAGAGACTTTCTCAACTAGGCACTATCAGTGATGCGGATCGACAGCTGATCAACATTGCTGATTATGGGCACCTGGGACGGGGAAAATGGCTGGTTCTCCCACACGACCAAACAAGGCTGGCACCAGCTGGCGCTGTGGGTGAGCTGGTGCTTGAGCACAAGGATGACCTCCACCAAGACCGTCCCTCGTTCGAGGTAGCTGTGGCGTCCGATGTCCAGTGGCTGGACAAGCGCCCTACAACAACGTTATGGAGTAATGGGGAATATGTCCGCTATGAGCACGGCCACGGCCTGATCCACGTTGGATGGAAGGACCGAGCAGACTCCGAAGATGTTAACGTGTCCAGCGATGCGCCAGGTAAAGACGAAAGCAACGAGACTTCAAAGCTGCAGACCGAGACTGAGATAGTCGTCGCAAGCCTGTGGGCAGAGGTGCTAGGACAAGACTTCCACCAGATAACGCGCGCGGATTCGTTTTCGCTCCTGGGGGGAAATTCGGTGTCGTGTGTATCTCTGATCTCCAAATGCCGTGCTCGTGGTTTTCTGGTCTCCGTTCCTGATTTGTTGCGCCATCCTCGATTGCAGGACTTTGCCGCCATCGCAGCGATATCAAGAAGCTCGGTGCGTGACGAGACAGATGCACCGTTCTCGCTCCTCTTCCACGGCGAAACCCAAAGCAAGCAGTTGGAGGCGTTCCTCACAGCAAAAGTGATGCCCGGGGTTGGGTGCGACCGTCAAGAAATAGAAGATGTCTTGCCGTGCACGTACATGCAGGTGGAATTTCTTCAAATGGACGGCGGCTTGCAGCATCATTTGCGGCTGGATTTCGGGCTGCGGGACATTCACGCTGCTGCGCTGGAACAGGCTGTCTTTGGTCTTGTAACCCGCCACTCAATCTTGCGCACCGTCTTCTGCCTCGATGATGACCACGGCTACATTCAGGTTGTCCTCCGGTCCGTCCGGTCGCAGATCTACACAAATATTCACTTTGGCGAATGTGAAGCCCTTGATAGCGCTGCCGCAAGGCTAATCGAAATGGCGAGGACGTCGCTGCACACGTCGTCGGAACAGAAGCTGCGCTTCGTCTTGCTCTCGAGGGATAGCGAGGCCGCAAAGGAACACAGCTTGCTGATACTGAACCTCAGCCACGCCCAATTTGATGGCTTCAGCCTGCCGGTGATCGTGAGAGATCTCGCTGCTCTATATCAAGTCGCCGAAGATGAACTGGCGGCCAGGTCCCAGGTGAATACCACAGCACTGAGAATGCCGGCTTCTCAGTTCTCTGAAGTCATATATGGCAGATCCCACACTTCAACTTCAAAAGTTCGCATGCACTGGGCACGATTGCTGGCCGGAGCTTCCGCTGTTCCTCCCTTCACCGAGAACTATCTCCAAGCTTCCTACCAGAATTTCGAGTGCGAGCTTCTCGACGGCACACAGCCTCGATCCTGCTCCAAAGTTGAGAAAACTGTCTCGCTTGCTACGTGGAACCGCATTAGCGAGCCTGCACAGAAGTCATATGCAGATGTCGGCACAGGCATTGTCGTCTCCGCAGAAGACGTTCTTACTGCGGCATGGGCAGTCGCCACCGCGTTCGTCGGGCGCTCTGACGACGTCCTCTTCGGTCTTGTTGTCAATGGACGGCGAGCTCTTCCAGGAAATGTCGCAAACGGAGAATCCATTGTCGGACCTTTGATGAATATTATCCCGGTTCGGGTCAAGGTCCCTTTGTACAACGACCCAGTCGAACCTGCCAACAGATTGCAGACTGGCAGACATGCCTTGTTACGGGACTTAGTGTCTGCACTCGCAACCCAAAATGCACAATCTGCTGCGCATGAGCAGACGGACCTGGACGAGATTGCGACCGAATTCGCACCTTCGGGAGTCTGGCCGGAACTGCCAAAACCATCCGCCGGCGCTAGGAGACGATTCCGATGGGGTTCGATCGTTGCATGGCAGGACTACCGACGCTTGCAAGCAGTCGATGAGCCGTCTCGCGCAACAGACGCTGGAGAAGATTCCGCCGACATCGCTCGAGGTTACTTGAGCCCCTTTGCTTCGTTGTCGCAGATCAGCTTCGCCGGTAGACCTTGCTCGGTGACAAGTCACGTTCCCTCTCCCGATCTCGCGAATGTAACCCTCGTCGGCCGAGTCGAGGATAATGACCAGGGCGATGTGCGACTCTCCTTGGAACATCTCCCTGGGGCAATCACCTCGGAAACTGCCCGGCTTCTTGTGGACGCCGTGGTGGCGACGATTGAAATCATGGCCACTGAGCCGGACGTTCTGCTTCACGAGCTTGTCGCAAGACTCGGGTAGTCGAGATGGAAAGCAGGCGCTAGGAGCGTGGTGACTGCGCGTACAAGGGAGGAGTATTCAGGTCGCATTTCGACCGGGATTCGTGTCATCTGGGAGCGGCGACTTTCGGGGTCGTAAAAGACGATGTTTAGATCATTTCGAGAGTTTTTTTTTTTCTCGCTTCGTCACGTGCGAGGGGAAGTCTGAAGACTACTGCGTATAGTACTATCTGAACAATTCCTCAATCTCTGGCTTGATCCGAGAGATACTGACTTCATCATTGATCCCGCGCATACCCTCGCAACACGGCGAATGAGTATCCCAGAGTCATGTCCTGTGATGCAACACGTGCCGGGACAGCCTATGGATGTGTCCGGAGATCAGCAGTAGTACAGGTACGAGGAGAAACGCAACGAGTGCCAAGAGCGAATTTCCCCAGCCCTGTCCCAAAGCGTCATACAATGGTACGCTGATGAGAGGCATGAACGCTCCAGAGACTGCCCGCGAGATGACCGTTGCTGCTACAGCGGAAGCTGCACAATCCGGGAACGCGTCAATCAGATACGCAAGCGGTGCCACCTAGCAGTTCGATTAGACGGAATGTCGCAACGGACCTCGCTCGATGGGGTCCAACGTACCATCTCCATGACTAGACCAAAGCCCAACGGGAACAAGGCCACCACGGAAACCATCCAGTGCGCGCGCTCCTCAACCGACCATCCGAACCACAGCAACGCCAAGGGCATGACGATTGATCCTATCGGCGCCCACAAAAGTCGATGCTCGGGTTTGTAGTCTCCACGAGCAGTGTGGAGACGAACCGTTCGGTCGGTCAATGCAGAGTACACAAGCTGACCAACAATCGCGCCCAATCCCATGCTGAGGTACACCAAGCCAGCCACGCCGACGGAGAATCCGTATATGGTCGTGTACGTCTCGGCAAGCGTAGTCAAAAATATGTAGAGATAAGCGACTGCGAGGGCAGAATAAGCAGAGAGAGCCAAGATAGAAGAGTTGGTGAACAGCAAGACCAACGGCCGCAGCAACAGGGCTGCTGAGATGTTTTCTCCATCAGACGGGAGCTGTGATTCGGCTTGGTCCGTGTCATACACGTTCCGAGGAATCTTGGCCGCTTTCCGTAGGATCGTGGGGTGGTGAGTTTCCCGCATGAAGAGCAGGCTTGAAAGCGCAGCCGCTCCTCCAACGATCACAAGAGCCCAGAAGATCCATCTCCATCCTGCGGCCTCCGCGATGAAGGCACCTGCCACAGGACCTATGGTTGGCCTAGAGGTCTTGCCGTCAGCTGTACGCAAAGCCTGCATCATTTGTTGATCAAAACTCGCCCGATGATGGCGCCGAGCGCCCACACTGCTATTGCCATCGTGCGATCCTTTACGTCCATCAAGTCCGCGATGCTGCCCGCTACCACCACCACAATGCGTCAGCGAGGGGGGACACGAATTGCGGCCAAAAGTGTACGAACCCCCTAACGTGGGTGGCACTGCGCTGACGACACCACAAAGAGCTCGAAGCGCAATCAATGCGCCGATACTCGTGCTCCGCGCGCATCCAATGTTGAAAACCACGAACAGAACGCTGCATCCGTTGTATAGCCAAAGTCGGCCGTATTTCTCCGAGAGTGGAGCGACGATGACCGGACCGACGGCCACTCCAAGGACATACACCGACACAACCAGAATGACTGCAACTCTCCCGACATTCTCATGGCCGAAATCGGCAAGGAGCGCCGGCACCGCCGTTGCTGACGCAGAGCTGCCAATGGCATCGACAAAGTTCAGCAATGACACGCAGAAAATAATTGTCCATTTCTTCCAGAGGGGCCAGTGGCGAGGGTTGAGCAAGTCGGTCGCGGAATGCT
Organism: Zymoseptoria tritici IPO323; assembly: GCF_000219625.1. Classification (NCBI taxonomy): domain Eukaryota; kingdom Fungi; phylum Ascomycota; class Dothideomycetes; order Mycosphaerellales; family Mycosphaerellaceae; genus Zymoseptoria; species Zymoseptoria tritici. The sequence continues at coordinate 321,408 of NC_018213.1, read as the reverse complement.
CGTCAACTGCAGCGATGGCGGTGCTGCAGGGTGCTGGAGAGGAGTTCTTTGCATCCTGCTTGTGGTCGCTGCTATGATCTTCCCTTTCCGGCTTTGGCATGTTTTCAGATGGAAAAAACGAGCGTGAAGTAACGACAGGAGCACACGGACGCGAGAGACTGGTCAGTGGCTGATCCTCTGATCGATCATGAAATTGAGCAAATGTGTGCGTACAGCGAGTCAACGACTGTCATTCGGGGTCAAGAGTGTTATGAAAGCCGGAACACTGTCGACGACTCTGTCGACATCCTTTCGCGGCAAACATCGACGATTTCTCTTGGGCTTCATGGGGCCGGACATCGCGGCCCTTTTTCCAAGCATCGGCATTCTGATGAGCTTCCCTTCAAGGTCCCTGGACGCCAAAGCGGAGACTGCACAAGGGTCAATCCTGCCCCGGCCCCCTCAACCCGGTTCATCATGGACCCCCTGCATGGTATCAATGAGCTCGAGCTGGAAAGGGCAGAAAGAAAGACAACCAGCTTCACTACTTGCGAGCAAGTTTGCCGATGACCAATATGGACGACGAACGCCAGGGACTCGCGAACAGCTTCCCTGCCATCCCAACACATGTTCAATCATGCCATCGCACCGCGGTCACTGTCCATGAAGCACCACTATGCAACAGCGCAGATGTCGACCACCAACGACTCGACATCGCCGCTGCCACTCGAGCGGCATGGGCCCTTCTCACTGGCCTATATGTCGGTAGCGACGGTGTGACAGTGGCGATGGGACACATGCAGGAAAGACGAACCGACGACATACAATTCGATGTCCGTGTGGTGCCTTGTTCCCTCGGCGGCTCTGCATCATCGCGAAGCCTGTGTAGGGTCTTTAATGATGAAGACGGAGCAGCGATCAGTAGCGGTGCTCGGGAGTGCTCGTCGTGCCCGGCCAGCGTCTTTTTCGCTGGACCGGGCCTCACCTCGGACCAAAAGTCTTCTGTCGATGCGGCGCTCCTGCTGAAATGGTCTCGCTGCGCCTTGGTCCTCTGGGCGACATGGAACGTCGACCGTATTCGAATCGAGGCCTCTTTCGATCCAGAAATACTCCCGAAGTATGCCACAGACCGCCTCCTCCGCCAGCTGTGTCACATTGCACAATGCCTGGGCACCACGAGTGATATTGCCATCGAAAGCCTGGATCTGGTGAGCGATTCCGATAGGCAGACACTCCTCACGTGGAATTCGGGCTCCTCTGTCGACTGTGAGACGAGCCTGGTACATTTGATCAAATGGCAGGCGACGACTCGGCCGAACGCTCAAGCCGTGAGCGCTCACGATGGCCGTCTCTTGTATGCGGAACTCTACTTTCACGCAGAACGTCTCGCGGCGCAGCTGATGGCTGTCGGGGTGAAGCCACGAGACTATGTGCCCATATTACTCGAGAAAACTGTTTGGGCACCGGTGGCTATGCTGGCGGTACTGGTGGCTGGAGCAGCGTTCGTTCCGCTGAGTCCGCAGTACCCGACGCAGCGCCTCGAGCTGATCTGCAATCAAGTCAATGCTACCGTGGCGATCAGTTCCAGCAACCTCAAGCATGCCCTTCAAACCTCAGTGTCGCAAACGGTCATCTACGCCCCCTGCCACGCCCCTGGTGTCGCCCTCAGACAGGAGTCGCAACCGTCATTGACTTCTGCTGACGACGTGGCGTATGTGCTTTTCACTTCCGGTAGTACAGGTCAGCCCAAAGGGGCCATGACGGATCATCGAGCCATCATAGCTACTGCTCGGGGATTCATCGCGAAGACGAAGATGGGAACATACAGCCGCATGCTCCAGTTCGGTAATTTCATCTTTGGTGCAGCAATGATAGAGACCTGGACGACATTCGTTGCAGGAGGATGTTTGTGCATTCCATCCGAACAGACACAGTTGACGCACTTGGACATGTTCATCGCCGAGCATGGCGTTGACACTGCTTTTATGACGCCCTCCTTTGCTCGACTCCAAAGTCCAAATTCGCTGCCTGGTCTGCAAACACTAACTACCGGAGGCGAAGCGGTGACGCCGGATTTGCTGGAGCGCTGGGCGCCGTACGTCAAATTCTACACCGTGTATGGCTCAGCGGAACAGGCGCACATCATCGCTATGGATGGCCCGATGAGAGGAGACCACAACGGTGCCAGCATCGGCAGGCTATTCGAGGGCAGCTCCGCGTGGGTCGTCAAGCCCGATAACCCGGATCAGCTCGTGCCGCTGGGTTGCTTGGGGGAGTTGATCACGGAGGGTCCTCAAACAGCCCAGGGCTATGTGAAAGACACGAAGCGAACAGAGGAAGCTTTCCGTCAGCAGTATGCATGGAGAGCCAAGTATCCCGTCCAGGCACACGGCGCTTCCAGGTTCTATCGCACCGGCGACTTCGTCAGGTACACCTTGAATGGATGCTATGAGTTCGTGTCCCGGAGAGAGGGCTATGTTAAGTTGCATGGCCAGCGGCTCGAATTGGGCGAGGTCGAGTACCTAGCACGCCAGATTTTGCCTGCGACTTGTGCCATGTGCGTCGAAGTAGTCACGCCAAAGGGCGAGACGGCAGATCAGTTGGTGCTGATGATGTTCGTGGGCGTGGGACATGCGTACATGGACGGGCCCGAGGATTCCAAGTCATTGCCGAGCGAGAACACGCTACAGCGCACGGCAGCATTGTTCCGGGATGTGCGTGCTCATCTTACACGTACACTTCCCGCGTACATGGTGCCCGAGTATTACTTTCCCATGTACGCTCTGCCCATGACGATTTCGGGGAAGACGGCGAGAAAGCAGCTCCAAGAGTTGGGCGGCACGCTTGATCGGCACCAGCTTCAGACGCTTTCCATGGCCAGCACGGGCAAGATGCCCGTGCAGACTTCAACTGAGAGATATCTACAGCAGCTGTGGTCGCGCCTGCTCGTGCTTCCCGAAGCAACCATCCACGCCGATGATACCTTTTTCGGTCTCGGAGGGAACTCGCTCAAGGCGGTAGAACTGCTCCAAGCTCTGCGACACGACGGGATGGACATCTCGATGCGCGATATTTTGGTCGAGCCACGCCTTTCTTACATGGCGATCAAGTGTGAGACAGCACGGCGGTAGAGAGTGAGGTAATGGCTGCACGTGCAACAATCAAGCATACGTATAATGTTCAAGTATCGGAGGTGAGATTACACTACGATCGGTACTTTCTCCATCCACGTCCATGTATCGGGCCGCTCGCCAGTCTGTATGCCTTTGAACGCCTCGCAAAGGCGATGGTACGACGACTCTGCGTCCTGATAGCGCCCGGGAAAACGAATCGTCTCCGACGTGGATCGACGTGTGATGGATTGAATTGGTGTGAGCACAAAGGCCGTGCCCACGGCGAACGCCTCGTGGAAGCCACGAACTTCATCAAACTGGATCTGTTTCGGCACTATCAGCGAATGGCTTCATCTCTGCTAGATCGTGTTGCTTACCTGGCGTCGGTCTACTTCCCAGCCGAAACTAGAAGCAAGCTGACAGAGACTGTCCGCTGTAATACTTTTCAGCACCGTTGGACCATCGGCCACCAACAAAGTGGTAACCGGCCCGTCTCTGCGCACTCCCACAAACCCCGAAACAGAAAACTCTTCAATCATGGTATGCGTGGCGCTGTCCAGGTGTAAGGTCAGGTCATATTGCTGCTCCCTCGCCCGTTCCATCACAACCGTCATTGGCGCATAATTGCCTCCGATCTTGGCTCTTCCCGTACCCTGTGGCGCTGCACGATCGAAATCTTCCACCACCAGCGCTCTCGCTCCTTCGAGCCTTGCCTTTTGCGCCGCGGCTACGGGAATCACATAGACGGCGAAATGGAATTGCGTCGCCCTGCGAAGGTTGAGTGCGGGGCTCGATGCGAGCGCCAGGGGTCGAATGTACAGAGCTGCCTGGCGCATGCTGGAAGGAGGCACGTATTCCGAGTTCAGCTCGATCGCCATGGAGATTGCCCTCATGAACAGCTCGTGTGGGACGGGGGGGATCGCCGCGAGCGATGCCGACTGGGCAAATCGTGCCGCGTGAGCCTGGGGGCGGAAGACATGCACGTCGTCGTTCGAGTGGCGGAAGGCTTTTAGGCCTTCGAACACTTGCTGGCCATAGTTGAGGCCGGACGAAAGGCCATGTATGCATAGCAATGGGTCTTGTACGAACGTTGGGACACTCCAACATGATGTTTCGGAGGTCCAGATCGATTGAACATGGCCGTTGACTGGTAGGCACGTCAGTCGCTCTCAGATCTTTTTGCGGCGAACAGCAATTGTAAAAGTACCTTCGATTGAGTCGAACTCGAGGCGTTGCCAATCTAATGCAATGTGAGATACTCATGCCGCAAGATACAGCGTCCATGCTCTTACCGACAGGGTCTGAAGGAGGCTTGAGTGGCATATGGACAACTCTTCGTCGTTGCAGATGATTGCTGAGGTGGTGGAGAGCTGTGTTGCTGTGTGTTTGTGGAGTGTATGCAGTCGTCGGCGACGTTGGTTTTCGTCTTCCCACAGACTGAACCATACGAAGAGGCAGTGCCGGAAGATTGCCGGAGCAATGTAATCACTAACGGCGATATCCCCTGCTTCAACAATATGTGACCTGAGTAAGCTCGTCTTTCATGCTCTGGCGAACCCACCTGTTACCAAGTTACATCCATGATCCATGCTCGAGTAGCCACACGACGCACGTTGACCTGGCTCGGGACTACAGCGGGACAAGGCAGGGGAGCAGTGACCGTCTGATCCTGGTATAAGGTTGAGAGCCTCGTCGCAAGGAAGTGCATCGATCGAGGCCTGAACGGAGGGGTCCTTCGGCGAAATCGTCGAGCATACTACTGAGACCACAGTTCTCTCGAAGGCATCATTGCGAGCAGCACCAGTCGACATTTCCCGACATCTCAGAGCTCTCGACCATGCACCACATCAAAGAATCGACAGAAGGGGTGCTGAAGCCTCGCACGCATCGCATCCTCGTGCTCGAAGGCGATTACAGTGGGCCCGAAGTCATGGCTGAAGGACTCAAAGTAATGGATAGAGATGATGATTGCTACTCTGCGCACTGCTGACCACGCTGCATTCGTCAGATCCTGACGGTGGTACAGGAGTATTGCTCCAATACTGTGCACTTCGAGCTCGAGCATGAGCTAATCGGTGGAGCTTCATTCGACGCGGTCGGCGAGAATGTTAGCGCACAAGTCTTGACCCAGGCGGCGGAGGCTTCGGCGGTGCTGCTCGGCGCCGTGGGTGGCCCGGTGAGTCAGCCGAGCACCACTTCTTCTTGCTCCGCAAAGGACTAACAGAAGGTGTCTCCAGAAATGGATGGACCATCCTGTGCCCGTGGAGATGGGCCTTGGGAGGCTGCGGAGGAGCATGCAAGCCTTTGCGAATGTCCGACCCATCCGGCTGACCTCGCCTGTGCTCGCAGAGTGCTCATCGCTCAAGACCGATGTGTGCACGGGGACTGATGTGGTGGTGGTGCGCGAGCTGACCGGTGGTATGTACTTTGGCCGCAAGGAGGAAGCCTTCGACAACAACGGGCTGCGTGCGTCCGATGTGGACGAGTACACTCGCGCCGAGATTGAGCGTGTGGTCCGAATGGCAGGCACGATGGCCTCGACTCACTCCCCGGCCTTGCAAGTCACCAGCGTCGACAAGGCTAATGCGCTTGCTTGCTGTGGTCGTTTCTGGCGCTCCGTCGCTTCGGACGTATTGGCGCGCGAGTTCCCGGCGGTGCCCGTGCAGCACATGCTCGTCGATAGCGCAGCCATGGTACTGGCCATGACTCCGCGCCGTCTGAATGGAGTGGTTGTGACGAGCAACATGTTTGGCGATATCCTGAGCGACGTAGCCAGCGCCGTACCCGGCAGCATTGGCTTACTTCCCAGCGCCAGTCTATGCGATATTCCACGAGGCGACCATACGCCAGTGCGTGGCTTGTACGAGCCTATCCACGGATCGGCGCCAGACTTAGCGGGCAAGGGCATTGTCAACCCTCTGGGTATGATTCTCAGCGTGGCTATGATGTGTCGATACTCGCTCGCTTTGCCTCGCGTAGCCGACGACATCGAGACTGCTGTCGGGAGTGTGCTCGATCGTCGCATCTTGACTGCCGATCTCGGCGGCACTACGTCGACAAGTCGAATGGGCGACGCTGTTGCCGCGGCGCTAAGGGAGGTGTGGTCAACGACTTGAGAGTTCTTAGCTGGACCAGTGTTATGGTATCAGATGCTAGTGCTCTACGCTCTTCGTCGAGTTCTTCACCACTCCAATCCCCGAAGCACCTCCATTTCCGACCTCTCCGACCTTTCCTGGCATAGCTTTGCAAAAACTTTCGTACCGTGCTTCTTCCAGGACGTAACCAGGCCACCCTCCTGTAGCAGACGAACTTCCATAGCATCGAGCTTGAACTCGAAGCTGTCATTGTCCAAATCGATGCGCCTCTCGGAAATGCTGATTCGGATTGAGCCCTGATGCTTCGCTTTCTCGAAGAAGTCCGCATCTTGCAGCGCGATTCCCAAGAGACCCAGTGTCGCCATGTTGCGGCCAAAGATAAATGAAAAGGATTCCGCGATCACACATGTAACGCCCAGACCTGAGAGCAGATTGTGTTAGTCTAGACGAATATCGCAACAGGGTCGGACTGGTCAGTCGTACGTACCTTTCAACGCGCGAACGGCCTCCTCCCGCGAGGAGCCACACCCAAACGCCTTGCCAGCCACGACAATTTTCTGATCACTAGTGCGGACAGCATCGCGAAACAGCGGATCCACGAGCTCGAAACAATGTGCCGCGAGGTCATCGTCAGTAATGCACGTAGAACAAGCGGGTCCGGGTATGATCTGTGGCGATTAGTTCATGGGGACTAATATGTTTCGGCCACAAAATCTACGCACCGCATCCGTGTCAACGAAGTCTCCCAATCGATATATCCGACCAAGGATGGTATCGGTTAGACGTCCACCTGTATGCTGCTCCTCAGGCGCACTGCGCGGAATATAATCAGCAATGAAGTGCAGCTTTGGGTTACTATAGCATGGCTGTGTCTCGGCTGGGGCGCTCATAGCATGTATGTCCATATCTTTAGCAGGGGAACGTTTTGTTCTCGCCCGCTGGCAGTGGAGGAGATGACTTTGGAACAAAGGTTGAGACACGTCTCGCAGGAGATCGCGTGGGTCCGTCAAGCTCATAGAGAAGGAAGACGAGGCGACCGTTGCAGCAGAACAGATGTGACCGATGGCGCCTGCAACAAAGTAAGCATCACCGGTCCTTCATTCGCGTGAGCAAGCTGCCATACCTTTGCCCATGCGATTCTTGAAGTTGCGGTTTTGGGAAGACAACCACTTCGATCCTGCTTCTGCTACATCGGCGCCGATACCCAGGCAAAGACTGCAGCCCGGTGCGGTCACTGTATAGCCACACTTTGAGTAGATTTCCAATAGCCCAAGGTGCTCGAGGTTGTGGAGGATAGGGCGGCTGCCAGGCACAACTATGCGTTTCCCCGGAGCAAGTGTCAGGCCTCGATCGAGGCCGACTTGAAGAATCAGCGCGGCAAGGACGAGATCTTCTTCGGTGGTAGTGCAGGCCCCGATGAAGCAGCCATCAAATAGCATGTCCAGATGCTCGGTGATGGGGTGGACATTGTCTGGGGATGGATAGATGGCAATGAACGGTTCCACGGAGCCAAGGTCGATATCAAATGTCGAAATATATTCTGCATGCTCGTCGGGAGCAAAATACGTGCACTCAGATCTGTACATCCTGCCCCGACGTCCTTCCACAAATCGTTTCGTAATGCCATCGGGAGTGAAGATTCCAGTAATGGCTCCGAGCTCCTATCGAATACATCGTTAGCATCAAGGTCTGCCGACTTCCCCAACGTCTGCATTGTTTGCCTTACTGTGCACATGTTGCAAATTCCAAAGCGAGCATCGAACGACAACCACTCGCTTCCTGCGCCGCCGAATTCCACCACCCGTTCCGCAGCAAAAGTGTTTCTTCGCAACTGTTGCAAGACGTAAAGAATTACATCCTTGCCACCAATATACCACTGAGGCTTACCAACGAAATTGATCCGAATGGATTCCGGAACCTTGATCCAAGTCTCACCGGTCCCAAGGGCTGCTGATACATCTGCTGCTCCCAGACCAATGGCGAGCGAGCTTACGCAGCCGGCAGAGCATGTGTGCGAGTCGGAACCCAGCACGAGCATGCCCGGTTGCGCTCGTTCGCGACAGAACTCGGTATGCATAATTGTGTGCTAAGATCCTGCATCAGCTGGTGTCACCGCTAATCTTGCAGGACTGAGGAGGTCGTGAAACTCACATTGGCGCCTTGATTCTCGGTCATCTTGTATTCATACTTCGCCTTCCTGATCCCTTCCAGCAGCTTCTGTGGTGTTGGCTCCTGGTAATTGCGCGGATCGACGGTGTGGTCACCCGAAAGCCAGAAGCGATCGTTCCTCCAGGGTTGGAAGGGAGCATCGAGACTCTGGATACTATTGCTCATGCCTTGCCACGAGAGTTCGCTCGCAATGATCCAATCCACCGAGACCCGCAAGAAGTCGCCCGGTCGAACGCCACTCGCCCGGGGAACGCTGTGCGCGTGATGGGCCAGAATCTTTTGGGCGAGCGTCATCGCATCCGTCTCTCGCTTGATCGGTGCTCCCCCATCTTCATGTTGCTGATCGTAGTGAAGCTTGCGAGTCTTTGCCGCAAGAAGCCACGCATTGACCAAAAAGTCGAGTTCCTCTAGTGTAGCATCATTGACCGCAGGCCATGATTGATGATGAATTCCCAGCCCTCCTAGATCCTTCTCCGTGTTGCACAGGACAATCACATGCCCAAGAGCTTGCGCTTCCGTCGACCTCCCATGCTGCTCGATGTTGATACGCAACTGGTCGAGGAACTCGATGATGGTGCAGTGCCTGAGCTGCGAAGCATTCTTGATCAAGGCTGCCTCGGTTTGTTGGAGCCTCGCGCTTATGGTACGCAGGATACGCGATCCCCATTCGTTGATGGCCGAATATTCCATGAGTATGAATGTTGCTTGATGGATCTGCTCGGAATCTCGATACAAATGGTCCGGTGCATTCGACGTCGTTGATCCCTTCCTGTACAGCAATAGACAAGTGGAGTTCAAGTTCACGATTTCCCTCGGTAAAGGACTACCCGATGGTGTTCAAGAACGACAAAGGAAGATCCTGGCCGAGCTAGTTGACACATGCAAGTTTCGACAGGTCCTCCCATCGTGCCAGGTCCTCTCGGAGTTTGTTACCGGCAGCGTGCGACGCTTATCGAGCCAATATAAGACATCGTTGTCGGTCCATATCTGCTTGCAAGCCGGCAATGAACTCAAGGCATGGGCTCGGACCTTGCCGGCATCGGTCGTCAAGGGGTGGACATCGATTCTTGCTTTGAGCACCGAGGCCGCATATGAGGTACAGGGATAACCCTTACCGTCAAATTTGGGGTCCCCTGTAGGCTGAGTATGGCGGAATGGCCATTCGCAGGTCGTGGCTTGTAAGAGTAAATTGCTCGGTCTCGCTTCCTCTCCAGAGGATCAGGGTACTCTATATCGGATGAGAAAGCACAATCATGATGTGTTGATGATGTGCGCAGTTCCGCGACTTTGACGACATCCACGACGAAATCTCCGCAAAGCCACGCCATCTACTGTCCAGACCGCGATGCATGCTGCATCGCATGTTCTCATCGTGACGGGCGCTTCCCGGGGCATCGGGTACAGCGTGGCGAACCATTTGCTCTCCCGTCGTGCGGGACATCGACTGGTGCTCGTGGCTCGAACCGAGGCGCCGCTGCTCGATCTACAGGCACGATATCCGGAGCGGGTGGCATTTCTGGTGGGAGACATGACGGACCGCAATATGGGAACGCAAGCAGTGGAGATGGCCCTCGACAAATTCCATAGCGTCGATTCCCTCATCTTGAATCATGCCACTCTCGGCCCTGTAAAGCCCGTCAGTGACGGTTCCGTGAGCGAATGGAAGACCGCATTCGACACCAACTTCTTCAGTGGTCTCCAGATCATCCAAGCGGCATTGCCGGCGTTGCGGAAGCGCCGTGGACGGATTGTGTGGGTTTCGTCATCGACCTCGACCAAGCCATACGGGTCATTGGGGGCGTACGGGGCGACGAAGGCGGCTGTGAACAATCTGGTCATGATGCTCGGCGAGGAGGAAGAGGAGGTGGTGACGGTGGCGGTCCGGCCGGGAGAGGTGGACACGGAGCTGCAAAGACAAATGCGTGAGGTGCACGCCCACGGCGGAGCCATGAGAGTGCAAGATGCGATGCGCTTCATCGATCTGGCAGAAACCGGCCGATTACTGGCGCCAGACGTGCCAGGGCGGGTGATTGCAGAAATGGGGCTCAGTGCATCGCGTGAGCTCAGTGGCAAGTTCGTTGACTGGGACGCCGGGTTTCGAGCGGCGTGGGATTGCAAGACCGAAGAATGAGAAGCTATGCATGACCCCTCGAGATCATGCCAGCCTTTCTTGGATTGACCCATGCTCTAAGCCTCCTTCTCTCATTCTCTTCGCATACTCAAGCACATCGTCATTTCCGTGGAGTCGGAGTGAGGGAAAGCCACCGATGCCTTAGCAAAGATATCTAGAAAGACAAATAACGGCTACAACACATCATCGTCAGTCGTTGCCACCGCTCCAGACCAACTCCATAACACTGAGCGTGCTGCCCCGGATCCTTTTAACGCCCTGAAACTGGAAACGGCTGTCGGCCCCTTGCACAACGGATTTTCAATCTTCGGCCTCGCGATCGCCCGCGTTGAACAAGGCCAGCATGGTCAAGTCTTGAACCACGAATTGCAGATGCGGCCAGCGTTCTGCGATCGCGACCGACGTGTCGCCGTGACTACCGCCGACGTCCACCACCACCGCGCCGCGACTCAGCGCCGCCCAGTCATAGCCTTCGACGACGTGGTGCACATAATAGCCGTCGCCTTGCTGGAAGTGGCTCATGACGGCCGCGAATCGCCGTGCACGCTCCGGCTCCCGGTCGATGGTGTTGTAAAAGGTTTCCAGCTTCCCGCCGTGCTCCCTCCCGCAGAAAGACACTTGCGCCACTGTCGGCGGGACACGTCTGCAGTGCGCGCGAGATGCAGTTCAAAAAATGGCGAAATGTCGAGCACTACGGCACCCATCCAGTCCTTTGCGAGCATCTGCGAGGCGGCCGAGTGTGCGACGTATCCTGGACGGGACTCCAAGAACACTCGATGTGCAATAGCAGCTCGGAGCAATTGAGTAACGGCGCGGTCGCTCACTCCCAGCTGCCGGGCAAGCTCAGCGTATGCAATGCCCCTCCCATTTTCCCACCGGAACATGCTGCGCGACATCAAGGCGATGGATGGCCTCCGCGTCGACTTTCTTTTGCTGCACACCATGTCTATCAACACTTCCTTTGGGCCGAGCGAAAGATCGCGGAGCTCCAGCGTGGCGTCAATTACTGCGAGACGCGAGGCGGCGACGTGCGGCGGGAGTGAGTTCTCCTCCATTACAGGAGCGTTGGCGGCGAAGAAGGGCGATGGGAGGTGGTGAGCTTCCAGGTATTAGTCGACTACGCCAGTGTTGATTTAAATGACCGCCGCGAGCCGAGCGATGCTGCTGCTGCTCCTCCCGTCGCTTGCCATCTTTGTCGGGTCGTATGGAGAGTGTCGATTATTTCATGTTCGTCGACCTTGGTGTATGACAAATAGCTTGAAGGCGTGGACAGTCTACACAGGAGAGAAACGGACATGTAGAGATGTCTGTAATCCAAGGACGGCATGGCATAGATGGGTGGAAGAGACACGGTTTCAATTTCTCGAGGAGCAAACACCGTACAGAGTCTAAGCTGAGTCGGAAGACAGAGTGTGTCTGTCTAGGTTATGGATGTGCGGTTCTGAGTGGAGGGGAGGTGTGGAGATGTGTAGTAGAGGAGTGGAGGGATATGGATTGAACGATGAGGGGATATATATAGTGGGCTTTAGTTCTCGGGGTTTTCGTCTCGCGGCATAATGTCTGCCTGCTATGTCGTGACGCGCAGACATGAGTAAGTGCAAGGACTCGGTGAAAGTGAAAGGAAAGGAAAGTCCAGCGCCTTGCTCGCTGATTGATGCTTCAAATTTGGTATCGTATGCAAAATGCCCTCTCATGATCTTCGTTCCCAGCCAAACCACCGCGTCTCATATGGCCCCCTCTTATTCATCGCCCCATGACCTCCGTCCACTGCTCCTCCAACACCTGTTCCTCCTCCTCCCCCTCCACCTCCGTCGTCTTCACGCTCACCACTTCCTCGTCTCTCGCCTCCAGCATCCTCCTCTCGAAATCCTCCAACACCTCTCCCCTACCATCCCCCTCCAACAATCCCGCCCTTCGATCAACACTCAACCTCCCATTGCCCGATCCAACCATTCTAATCATCGGCCCAGCCTTGCGCCTCCTCTTCACCCTCACCCTATCCGCCGGCTCCCGTTGTCCCTCCCTTCTCTCCTCCCCTTCCGCCTCCTCCAACTTCACCGCCACCTTCACCGCCACCCCTTCTCCCTCCCCCACCACAACCTTCCTCCTCATCCCCAACCCCAACACCCCCCTCCCCCTCATCCCCTCCACAACTTCTCCCATTTTTTTCCCCGCCAACACCTCCCTCCCCACTCCCTCCAACCTCTCCCTCTTCCATCGATAAACCCCCTCACAATTCCCCACCACTTTCCTCAACATGACCAGCTTCCTTCCTCCTCCCACGTTCCCTCCCTCATCCCGAACGCGAACGAGGTACCGCACGTGCAACTTTAGCGTGTACAATGTGTGTTTCACATGTTTTATGGCGAAACTCTTCCTTCCCAGATCGTTGGATGGGTCCGCGGGATCTTGGAGGCAGAGAAGCCAGGGCATGGCGGGGCTGCGATGGCACATTTTCCATTGCCCGGCGCGGAGGAGGTCGTTGCGGGAATGGGCGAGGCGGGAGAAGAAGCGGAGTTCGGCTGGTTCGTTGTCATGTTTGAGGAAGAATTTACTTCGTCCTGATGGAAAGGTGGTCGAGGAGAGGGTGAGAGCGGTACGGGAGGTGTCGAGGTCGACGCCGTAGAATTGAAGGAGGTAGAGGAATTGTTCGCCCAAGGAGGCGTGGCGGATTGTGGGGTGGCGGTGGAGAGCGGCGGCCAGCGCGACGAGGAGACCGTAGGATCCGATGCCGCCGTAGAAGACTTCGACTAAGCCGCGCATGTCAAGGGTGACGCGGAGGAGGTGGAAGAGGGGTTTCAAGTTGGGGGTTTCCTCGGTGAGCCGCTGTACGACGTTGACTTGGGGTTGGGCGTCGTTACCGGCGACGAGTTGGATGTGGATTCCTGTGGCGATGTGACGGAATTCGAGCATGGGGTAGGCTTCGCCATGGGACTGAATGTCGTCGTAGCGGTGGTCTTCGAGCAGATGGCGTTTCAAGCGGCGGAGAGTGGACGCGAGAAAGCGTGGTGCCATGTTGGGAGTGGTGGGATTATGGATGCGGAGATCGATGTCGGAGGTGGGAAGGGCGAGGCCCGAGGCTGAAGAGCCGAAGAGTTCGAGGGAGAGGTCGTTGGGCTTGGAATACATTTCGAGGTGTTGTTTGATTGTGTCGATGACTTCAGAGGTTGCGGCTTCACGAGCGGCGAGCTCGGCGGGCGTGGATTGGATCCATTCAGCAAACAGGCGGATTTCTTCGCTCAGGTATTCCGTGCCGGTCATGCTCTCCGTTGATTTATACAGCTTTGCTACCCAGGGATAGGCTGGATTCAACCCCGCCGGTGACATGGGTTGAATGGTGCTTGGTTTGTAGTCGCACATGTGCTTGAGTTCGGCTTGCCATTCTTCCGTCCGGGGACCAGGTGCCTTGAGTTTATCTCGAATCGCTATAATTGCCTTTCTCCATCTGAGAGAGGAATAGCCAAATTGGTCCTCCGACTGGTCGACCACTTTCTCTACAAAGGGTACCTGCTCATCTTGCTGCGTGGCTTCATGGACCACGTTGGCGCTGTTCTTCTTCTTCTCCTCCTCTTCCCGTCTGGCGGTCTTGTCTGACTTCCGTTTCGCTTTCCATTTATTGGCACTTGGCCTTCCGCCGAGTGGTATTCTGACAATCCTTGGTGGCGAAATCACCCCAAGAGCCTCATTGACGGCTGAACTCAGCGCATCGTCGACTTCGGATTGGCGTTGTCGGAGAGATGTGCTGAAGGCGGAGCGGAGAGCGAGGGTCGGGTTGTAGGCATTCTGGGCGCGACATGCAGCTCGTGAGACGAGTCGCGGGCATTGCATAGAGGGTTGGGAGGGTGATTGTCGTTGTGGAGAGCGAGGAGGAATAAAACATTGTCTCCAAGTGAAGTCGAAGCCTCGAAATGTGGAGAGCTTGCTAGAACTAGCGCGTCAGAGTTCCATGGAGCTTGGTGTGAGACACGCGAGCGACTGGAGCTTCAATGGCTTCAATGGCTTTGGCAAGAATTTATTTATTTACAATAGCAGCCATGCGTTGTTCAGTATACGCATATGATGTATAGCAGCTAGAACGAAATATCTCCTTCCGGAGCAAACGAATATAATTAGGCATCATGCCCATCTCTTAAACATACGTCTTCCTCCACCAGTTCATACTGCATGACTTCGTCTTTCCCATATGTACGACGAAGCGCACAGTCATGAGAGGTCGATCTTCTTATCCCTCATCTAAACGCATGGAAAAAACCAGCAGGCACAAAGTCTGCCTCGAGTTTCGAAATATCAATTCCTTCCCTCTACGCGACCAAATCTCACGTCCTCGAACCATCATCGCTGTCAATACCCATCAAATCCGCCAGAAGCATCTCAGCCACTCCACTGCGTCGCGTCAGGCCCTCTCTCTCACTAAATCTTCCCTTGTCCATGTCCCACCCTCTCCCCTACGAGAAAATCCGACTCGCCCTCTTCCCCAAATTCTTAATCCCACTCGAAGCCCCCGTCGCCGCACTCCCAAAACTCGTCGAGCTCTTGGTGCTGCTCAACTGCGGCCTCGTGCTGCTCGACTGTGATCCTCCCGTGACGGTGTTCCTACTACTGCTCGAGCCCCCCGTGTTGTTGGCGTAGATGTATTCCCCGTCGACGTATTGCGCGTTGGAGCAAAAGGTGGTGCGTTTTTCGCGGCGAGTGTAGCGTTGTTCGAGTTTGTAGATGTCGATTTTGGCGCGAAGGGTGGTGAGGAGTTGCATGGTGGGTTTGAGAGGGTTTGGGTGGGTGTGTGGAGTTGGTCGGGTGGGTTTGGTTCGGTGGTTTGGATTGCAGGTCAATGGCTGGTGGTAGAGAGCGTAGAGAAGAGTCGCGCGTTCAGTGTGTTGGAAGTGTGTGTTCGTGGAGGGTGAGATTTGGCGGGATAGGAGACTTCGCGATATTTAGATCGCTCGTCGGGAGTTTGTGGAGGACCAGGGACGTGGTGATGATAACCCCGTCGAGTGCAGAAGATCCTGGCAAGTGGTACGAGTGAGAGGTTGGATTCAGGGACGGGAGGTCGAGGAGGAATGTTGAAGATCTGAGATTTGAAGACTCGGAGAGGAAGATGTATTGTTGGGCAGGAATGGACAAGGTCAAGTCAAATCGGGTAGTAAGACTGAATCGCGGAGAAGAATGGCGAACGTTTTGGCCGTTGAGGAAGAGGATTGGAGTCTGGTGGCCGTTTAAATTGCCCTTCTCCTTCTAGACCGTTCAAGGTTTCCGTTCCCTGGAGATTAACGCTGATCGGCTGAAGATGGCGATTATCGGCGGGTATTACTCGCGGAAGAGTCAGTCGATATATACTGGTGGTGTATGTTGGTTCTTTATCTATATGCTCATCACGGAGAAACAGCGTGTGAATGTTTCGAGGCACAGCAAAAAGGAGAGAGCTTGGAGGGTGGACCTCGGGAGCTTGTCGCGTCGGGTGCATGCCGGGAATAATGGCCATGTGGCATCGGAAACTCTACCTTATCCACTGCCGCGCTTCTGCCGGGGCTTCCACGTCTTCGACAAGCGATCGATGCTGAGCTGGTCTCACGAACATGTGCGACGCGTTCGAGATCAGGTGCCGAAGGAGCTTGGGCTTGCGAGACGATGAGACGGCGACGACAATTCTGTCTCGGAACTCCATGATCGACCATGTCTTTTACTTGACGATGATTGCTCTCTAAGCATACCGACTGATCTCGATGTCGGCTTCGGAAACGCGTTCAAAGCTTCAGAAGCTGCAACACTTGCATCGGCAACCGTCCTCAATCGCAGCGGCCAAGAACGGCAAACCCTGTTCAGCTGAGACGACTCGAAGAGTACGATGCTTGGTCTTGAAAGCAGCTGGCCACGCAGCCGATTCGAACATCATTCGCACATTGTCAAGCAAATCTCTCACAATTTCGCCTTCAACCCTCCCTCTCCTCCTCTCACAATTTCGCCTTCAACCCTCCCTCTCCTCCTCTCACAACTTCGCCTTCAACCCTCCCTCTCCTCCTCTCACAACTTCGCCTTCACCCCACCCTCTCCCTCCTCCCACTCCATCGCCTTCAACTTCTTCCTCTGAATCTTCCCACTAATCGTCTTGGGCAAGAAATCCGGCTTGACAAACTGGACCTTCCTCGGATACCTAAACAGAAGGGTAGAAGATGTCAGCAATAATTCCGACGGGTAGAGGGCAGAGCAGACCGAGAAGCTGCTGGCATAGCCCGAGAGACAAATCTCGGACAGCTTGCAGGCGTTCTGCCCTTCGATCTTCCTTACTTGTACGGCGCGGCATGCTCCTTGCAGAAGTCCTGCAGTTCCTTTCTCAACGCATCTTCATCCTTCCCCTCCGCCTCCGCAGTCAGCACCACAAACGCCTTGACCACCTCACCCCTACTCTCATCCGGTGAGGAGATCACCGCACTCTCCACCACTGCGGGGTGTTGCTTCAACGTAGACTCCACCTCAAACGGTCCAATCCGATACCCCGACGAATTGATCACATCGTCGTTCCTGCCCACAAACCACAAATACCCATCCTCATCCCTCCTCGCCCGATCCCCAGTACAATACCACGCCATCCCCTCCTCCTTCCCCTCCCTCAACTTCCGATCCAACCTCCCGTCTTCCAGATACCCATCAAACACCCCAAAGAAATCTCCTCTTTCCGTCAAATCCACCTCCAACGCAATATCCCCTTCCTCCCCATCCCTCGTCTCGTTCCCCCTCTCATCAATCACAAACAACGGCACCCCTGGACTCGGCTTCCCCATCGACCCAGCTCGAATCTCACTCCCCTCGAAATTCCCACACACGAGTACCGTCTCCGTCTGTCCGAAGCCATCACAAATCTGCAAGCCCGACATCTCCAACCACAACCGAATTACCTCGGGATTTAACGGCTCCCCCGCTCCCGTACAATGCTTCAATGCCTTCGGCAAGTGGGCGCTGAAGTACTTCCGACTCGCATCTAGCACGAGTTGACGGTACACCGTCGGCGGGGCACAAAACGTCGTGATCGGGTACGAATGTAAAATCTCCAGGGTCGTCTGAGGATTGAAGGGGAGTCGATCGTCGTGGATGAATAACGCGGCGCCGCAATTCCAGCTGCCGAAAAAAGCCCAGCCGGCTTTTGCCCAGCCTTGTTCGGTCAACACCCAATTCACATCTCCCGGTTGCAAACGGTGGAAGTACTTCCCCGTGATGGTTTGCGCGAGGGGGTACGAAACCTGATTGTGCTGTACCATTTTCGGGGGACCGGTAGTTCCGCTGGTGAAGTAGATCATGGCGGGGTCTTTGACGTCCGGTTTCGGTCCCTTGTAAATCGCATCTGGTGGTATTGACTTGAGGGCTTCGCTGAGCAGCGTCACGCCGGGTGGTGCAACGCCGTCGAGTTGGAAGATATGTCTAATCGACGGGCACTTTTCCCTGACGCGGAGGAGTTTCGCTACCGCGACGCTGTCGCCGAGGAAAACGGAGGCGTGGGATCGGTTGATGCGATATTGGATGTCGGAGGCGACGAGCAGCGTCGTGGCGGGACAGAGGACGATTCCGGACCGGATGCAGGCGGTGGCGATTTCCCACCTAGAAAGAATCATCAGCATACACATCAGTCAATGGACCTCCCTTCAGTCTCTCCCTTCGTTCCAACAAAGATGGCAGGAAAAGATGTAACTCACCACTCCGCCACCCTCGGCATAATAACCAACATCTTCTCCCCCTTTTGCACACCCAATTTCTCTCGGAATAGGATGGCGAGGCGATGCGATTGCCGGGAGAAGTGCGAGAAGGAGAGTTTTCGTTCGGATAGGCGGTCTTGGGAAATCCAGTGCATGGCGATGTTGCCGGGAGGGGGGTGGGCGGCCCAGTAGTCGACGACGTCGGTGGCGAAGTTGAAGGATTGAGGGCGGGTGAGTTGGGGGGAGTGGTAGTGGGCCATTGTTGAAGGGGGTCTGAAGGAGGATTTTGGGTGCGTTGTATGCGGCAGATCAGGTCGTGGAGACGAATGGTATTGTTCCGTTGAATTCGTCCTTTGTATTTGATAGTGGTGGTGTCCTGGAGCTTGTATGTCGGATTGAATTGGGTCTCCTGTCGGCAGTGCGTAAACTGTCGACAGTCTTGTTGGATCGACTGCTCTTGAGTACTGCTGCGGGACCTTCTCAAGTCGGTGCACGTGAGTCCATGGGCAACTCTCAAGTCGAGATTGAAGATGATGTTTCTATACCAAGCGTACAGGAAGGAGACAAGATGTCCTCCTCCCTGCTCGGCTAACATCTGAGGTCAACCGAGTTCACTTCCATCATTGTGAGCACAGACCACTGGGGAGCCGGTGTGGAAGGCGGGGATAAGGTTTGCGATTGCTCCTTTGAGCCGGCGACTAGAACCAATACAACCTCTCCCCTATCAAAATACAAGCGACATACTATACTTTTTGTGACCCAGTAATTTTGGAATGTGGCGATGAGCTGAGTGCTGCGATGGCCTCGATAAGAGCATTAGAACCCGTACGAGACGCGCTTTGGCCAATATAAGGGACCATGAGGGCATTGGTACAGCTTTGTAGTCATTTTTGGCGGCAGGCTGATCCCGGGCAAGTCTGTGAATTGGTACACTGGATTTCCAGCGCACTGCTGGACGATGGAGGATGAACTCGACGCCGGCTCTCTTTGTTACCGTATCGTTGGATGGTGCCTCGACTGCAATCGTTTTTTGGTATGCTGAAGACTTCTTCCATGATCTTGGCTGTTTTCATGACCCTCAGAGAAGCTCGCTGGCACGATTCTTCAGAACCATTTGAGGTATACAGTAGTGCAGTAAGGTCCTCAAAGGGACAGCTACGGAGTGCTGGTGTGCACGGAATTGATCCAATTCTGATAAGCCTACTGTATGTATTGGCAAGAGTAGAACATGGTTTCGCAGTACGATCCGGGACAGCAAGATCCTGGGTCGTTGTAGCAGCCACGACCACGCGGATTGCATTGTGCACAGGAACCCCTGAAGCAATTCTGTTGATCGGGACACTGTAGCAGGAGTCAGAACTCTACAGAAGGAAAGATCGAGGAAAGGTATAACAAGAGTAAACACACCTGGTTCCCGCAAAAACCGCAGTTCGTGTCGTCGTCGGAGTAGTCGGGGATTATTGGGTTATTCGCTACAGAGGGGCAGCTGCATGATCCTCCGTCGCAGGCTTCTCCCCGGCCGCACTGCACTAACCGTTAGAAGAAGTTTAAGTAGCATGGCATGAGGATGACTTACGCAAGTATTTCCGCATTGTAGCTGGTTAGCAGAGCAGGCGGGTGCCGGAGTAATGCAGACGCTGTTCGAGCATGTCTGTCCATCGGTGCACTTGTTGCCGCACGAACCGCAGTCGTTGAGGGTATTGTAGACTTTGTCCGGCTGGGTGGGACAGGTGCATGCATTCCCAGAACATGATTCGCCTTGCTCGCATTGGACTCTGCAATCTGTTGTCGGCGTGCATGAGGACCCTATCTTTCCGTAGAAGTATCCTGTGCCTGGTATCTGATTGGTGTCGCTAGCTTGAGAACTGCTGTAAACCCTGCAGTATCTTGACGAAGCATCGTAGTCGAAGACAGCACCAGGGCCGTCACTTAGGTCGGCGTATTCGGCGCACTGGGCCGCACTAGATATGTTGTTGATGAAGAAGTCGCTACTCCTGGTGCTTCCGATCTTGTAGTCTTTGATTATGATGGCTCGATTGTTTTTATTGCTAGTACCTGGAGTCGAACAATGGTTGGGAATGAGGTGAGCCGATAAAAAGTCATGAGTGTTTGCGGACGTACAGATCGTTTGAGCGGGCTCAGGAGCTGAGCTGGAGGTCGTCGTCGTCGCCGTCGATGTGGCCGTGGACGGAGTTGTGGACGGTGTAGTCGTAGAAGCGGTCGTTGAAGGCGTCGACATACGACATGTCCTGCTAGAAGGTCCCAGCGAAACACAATCCCTGTTGCAACAGCTATCGTCCGCTCCGCACCTCTGCCCTGGGCCTGCGCAGGAGAAGCAGATTTTTTCATCAGGCCGACAGTTGAATAAACTGCAGCAATCGTTGTCGGATGCACAAGTCTCGCGCAAAGTTTTACAGACTTGGGCTGTTGTTGTAGTGGAGGGCATTGTGGTGGGAGGGTTTGTGATTGCTGGTGTAGTGCTAGAAGGAGTCGTCGATGGAGTCGAAGCCGTGGTGGTCGACTTCGTCGTCGTCGAAGCCGTCGTTCTAGAAGATGCAGTTGTCGTCGACTTCGTCGTACTAGCAGGCTGAGGTGATACGCAAGAGCCTCGGACGCATCTCTTCCCAGTCGCGCACTTCTGATTGCATCCACCACAATTCCGGCAATCTGTGTTGAAGTTCGCGCAAAACCCTCCGCATGTCTTTGCACAAGAGCTCGTCCCATACGGACATGCAGGCTTGGCGCATCGCTGCTTGAGACATTCGCAAAAGGTTTGAATCTTCGCGTACTCGAGATTCTTCAAGCTGTTTGGGCAGTCGGAAGGACGGTACCTCGCGCGGGGCGGCAGCGACTTGCAGAACATTTGTACGTAGGGATCGTTGGCTAGGGCTGGCACGAGGAATTTGTTGACACCCGTTGAGCATGGTGAGGTGGAGTAGGCGAAGGTCTGAGCTGTGAAAAGAAGTAGTACAAGACAGACGACTGAGCGCATGGTTGCTTGTGACATGATGAAAGGACTCAGCTGTAGCCGGAAGATGCGAGAAACGAATGAGAAGAGGAGAGACTCGCACGGGCGGCGCCTTCCCTTTTGTGCCATCTGTCTTGCGTGGTGCAGTAGGAAACTGAGGTGTACAAGCCATCCAAACCGTGCGGCGTGCTGTCGGTCAGCCCATCAGAGCGAACTTACTTCGAGCGGCACGGTCGTAGCCACTGCATAGCCAGAAAACTCTCGTACCGGG